>NC_134279.1:32463295-32773573 GCF_949628215.1 Phalacrocorax aristotelis | reverse complement strand
CAGCTTTGACCAATACAATTTGTAAAATTTGTAGGTAGTTGTTGACATTATTTTTATTTTTACCATTATATTCAGTATGCATAGATAGGCACACATGCACCGCTCAAAAAAAAATTTAATGATTATATATTGCTGTTATAATTTTTGTGATCAGTATCATCCATTTCCACAGAATGCTTTGTAGTTTAAGCACTTTTTGACTTAGCATAATATGACTAACAGAAAGGACATCCATGCTAATAGAAGTAATCAACACAAAGAAGTTTTTTTAGAAAGGTAAGGAAGTTATTCACCTCTCCCTGGAGAGCTGCTGGACAGGTAGCTACTACTACACAGGAAGAGGTTTTTGTGTGAGGTAGCTTTTGAAATGCTTTTCAGGCTTTTACGTGTACTTACACTACTGTGCACTAAAAGTGTCAACATAAAATGTTAATAAAAGTTTGCTCGTTTAGTTTGCTGAACATCTCTTTGCAAATGTATTGTACCATATGTCTAACTTATGGAATGGCATCTTTAAAGGGGTCTTAAGGGCCTCACATTAACATGTTATATGAGTTTAGCTCTGTGAATGCCTTAGAGTTTCTTTATCAGCTTTCTTGGTAATTACTTCAAGCTGCAGAATCAGAAATGTTTATTAGTGAAGAATGTTAAAGAAGTGTCAAACCTAGTTTCTTAACATTTCATTATGATTTTCACTTTTTTTAATAGAGGTCTATTAATCGTGAGCATCCCTCTCTGTGTTTCATGGTGCTAGAGTCCTTGTATTTATATACACTGATGTGAGTAAATAAAACATAGACTAATATTCCAGCGCCCTGTAACGCTGTTGGTCTCACACTAGGCATGCAGTGAAGTGAAGTAGTTCCTGAATTATACTATAAACAGTGCTATACTTCTCAGAAGGCATGGGAGTAGAATTTTATACTTCTGACTAATTAATGCAATTGAGAATGATCATTTACATGGAGACAGCTTTCACAGCTCATCTGTTTTTATGCTAAAATAAGTGAAAATAACTATCCTTCCTTTTCCTGTCATACGTTGGCTGCTTTGGTTTTTCATATGTAATTATTGTGAGATAAGTGCATGGACAGGCTTATGCATGGTTCTTTGCTGTTCAAAAAAACAAAAGCTTTTGACAATTCCAGTTGTCAGCTGTACATCAACATGCACATTGGACTTGATTCCCTATTGTGTCTGCTTTAAACTTGAACGTAGTATAGAAAACAAGTTGATAGCATCCCATTTATGTCTTGGGGTTAGAGCATGTAATCTTTTATTCTACTGTAGGACTTGAAGTAATAATGCAGTCTTTTTCTCATTCCCTTGAGCCAGCCCCAGAGTAGCTCTTTCCTGTTTCTCGCACAAGGCTGGGAAGCACCTTAAATCGTGCCACGAAAACTCCTATGTGTAGGCTTCATTCCTTGCAACTGACTTTGGTTGCATTAGTACCCACATACGGTGTTTGACACAGGCAATAATTAAAAAAAAAAAAACAACAGGCAAATAAACAAAACAAATTCTAAGTGGAAACTTGCCTACCGTAATCACAATTAAGACATTTTATAGTGTAAAAAAGCAAATGGAATTTTTTGTGACTTAATCTTTTTCTCCGCAAAACTTCAGTGTGAAATAAGAGGAAAGAAAGCTCTAATTTCTGCTCATGATTTATCTGTCAATAAGGGCTAGGTCTTTAGTGGGTGCACATAAGCATAGCTACTTGATGTGCTGATGAGCTGTGCTGATTTACAGCAAGTCCTGTCATTGTATGCCTAGAGGGGAAAAGTGTAAGTATCCATTTTGTAGGAGAATAATAGAGCGCTTCATTTACTTAATAACATGCTTTTGATGGACAGGTATATTAATGTAATACCTCACATGTAAAGATTGTTAGCAACTTACTTGGTCATTCATTAGATCAAATTCTGCCTTTTGATTTAAAGATGATTTGCAAATAGAGGAGTGCAAAAAAGGCCAGTGTTTACTAAGCTGCATGTCTCCCTCTATGATTAATGGTGTGACCTCCTTAACCAAATAACCAAAACAGCAAGGTGTTATTTTCAACATCAGGCTGGAAATGAAGAAAGGAAAAGGTTGACAATGCCATGTGCTATCTCACATGCACAAAATCACCCCTACCTTTAGCTGTATAGAAAATTGAAGACTAATCTTTCTGAAGTAAAATAGCAACAGTGTCTCTCAGGCTTCATGTGGTAAAAATGAAGAAAATGAGAGAATAATTTTGAAGGTTTAGTAATTCTTTTTGTTTTCTGAGACTTTTTTTGTTTATAGTAGCTGAAGTGTACAATAGCAGCTATAATAGTGTAATCTCAAAATCAACCAGAATGGCAGATGGCCTTTAGGGAAGATTTGAAAAAATTGTGCTTGAATGCTAGAGAAAATTTCTATTCACTAGGTCATCTGTTGGAGGTGATTATTACTGTCCTTTTCACTGCAACTGCTGTGAATCCTGTAATATTTTTGTCACCAAGCGGAATCGGAAATGCATTAAAACACATCTAAGCTTTAATGAAACTTAGGTAGGAAATGACTTTGAGCGGTTTTTAGGTACTAGCAACAGCTTAAAGGGATGTTTCAGTTGTACTGAAAAAAAGGTTTTACCAAGTCAGAATTTGTTAGCTTTGACAGAGGAGTTACCAAAAAGCTACATACAGTACAAAATTTGTTTTTGTGAAAAGGAGTTAGACACTACTGTTAATGCAGGCTCTCTTGGTGATGAGATAGTAGAATTACGTATATTTATGTCCACCCAGGCTTGGGGGAGTTTAACAAGAATGGAAGAATGTATGTGGTCTTTGTTAACTCTCCCTTTCCATGGTCATCCAAAAGAGGTTCACTCTAACAAAACTATATTATTGTCTTCAGGAATTTGGGAGACTACAATTTTATTGTCAGGGGGAAAAAAAAAAGATATTTTCTCCTGGGGTAGACACAGTTAAAGCACTAAGAGCAGAGTACAGTTTTATAGTTTAATAGACAGGGCATTTTTTGTGTATGTACAGAATATACTGTAACGAGTACCTAGAGAGATATAAGGCTAGCTTTGTAAGGAGAGATCTGCAACATGGTGTCACACGGGTTTAAAATATTACATTTACCCTTTAAGCTCTAGAGGATGGATTTCCAAATGATCAGCTGAGAAGCCTCTACAGTCGATTTAATACAAGGTTTTTTCATTCATTCTTTAAAATGTATGGCTGAACATACGATACCATTCAGGCCATTATTTTAAAATACTGCTAAAAATAATGGTAAACTCCATTTAAACCACTGTGGGGACCTCTCTTCTTCAGCAGGACTGAAAGTTCAGCAGTTCTAGGGTTTTTGTGTGCAGTTACACAAGGGCTTAATACTTTTTTTGCAGATGACTTATGAAAGTGAAAAGTTTTTTCTCCCCCTGGTGTCAGGCTACTTAGATTTTAAAAATTTTAGAGCAACCTTTTATGTAGTAGATAATTTTTATTAAAAATCAAATTTTTGTTTTGTTTTTTGAGGGTTTTGGAAGAGCTCATTTTCATTTCAAGTAGGACCAGAAAGAACTGATGGTATATTAGGCCTCTTTTGTAAGTCCATCCATTATACACCAGGCTTTTTTTAAAATGGACTTTTATAACATTTCTTGGAGTATTGGGGTTTTGAATCCACTCAGGTGAAGATCCAGAAGAGTATCTCCAGGTCAGCAAGGCAGGTCTAGTGGCTTTGAAGCATCTTTGGTTTCAGTTTTGTGACCAAATTAACACTCAGTTAAATTAAGTTTAAATTTGTCCTGAAGCTCTCGAAGAGGAAAAACCTAAATATTCAACCTTGTCTTATTTTAAGACAAAGATAATTTAGTAGTCAGAAATTGGGTTATATTCCAAATTGAAGCCAAGGAAATGCATTTGTGATTTCTGTTTGAAGATGTTTGAAACTTTCAGAATTAACTTCAGTATCACTCTATTTTTTTTTTCTCATGTTAATGTTTTTTAAAAACCTTACAAAAGAAAAATGATGTTAAGATACCAGCACTTTTTCAATGTAGGCAGGGTTCAAATCACTGCTTATTAGAACAGGGAAGTTGTCTGCATTGCTTTATCATGAGTCTGTAAATGTCTGTTTATTCTCTACTATCAAGTAGTGCTTATCAGCATAAGCAGGAATCACAGAATGGTTTCGGTTGGAAGAGACCTTACAGAACATCTAGTCCCAACCCCCATGCCTTGGGCAGGGACACCTTCCACTAGACCAGGTTGCTCAAAGCCGCATCCAGCCTGGCCTTGAAGGCTTCCAGGGATAGGGCATCCACACCTTCGCTGGGCAACCTGTTCCAGTGTCTCACTTAGTGAAGAATTTCTTCCTTATATCAAATCTAAATCTACCCTGTGTCAGTTTAAAGCTGTTACCCCTTGTCCTATTGCTACATGCCCTTGTAAGAAGTCCCTCTCCAGCTTTCCTGCAGGCCCCCTTCAGGTACTGGAAGGTTGCAATAAGGTCTCCCCGGAGCCTTCTCTTCTCCAGGCCAAACAACCCCAACTCTCTCAGCCTGTCTCCACAGGAGAGGTGCTCCAGCCCTCTGATCATCTTTGTGGCCCTCGTCTGGACTCGCTCCAACAAGTCCATGTCCTTCTAATGTTGGGGACCCCAGAGCTGAACACAGCACTCCAGGTGGGGTCTCACAAGAGTGGAGCAGAGGGGGAGAATCACCTTCCTCAACCTGCTGGTCATGCTTCTTCTGATGCAACCCAGGATACAGTTGGCCTTCTGGGCTGCAAGTGCACATTGCTGGGTCATGTTGAGCTTCTCATGAACCAGCACCCCCAAGTCCTTTTCCTCAGGGCTGCTCTCAATCAGTTCTCCTCCCAGCACGTATTTATGCTTGGGATTGCACCAACCCACATGCAGGACCTTGCACTTGGCCTAGTTGAACTTCATGAGGTTTGCACAGGCCCACCCCTCAAGCCTGTCAAGGTCCCTCTGGATGGCATCCCTTGCCTCCAGCATGTTGACTGTACCACACAGCTTGGTGTTAGCAAACCTGCTGAGGGTGCACTCAATCCCACTGTCCATGTTGCTGACAATGATATTAAATAGTGCTGGTCCCAATTCCAATCCCTGAGGTATACCACTCATCACTGGTCTCTACTTGGACATCAAGCTGTTGACTGCAACTCTTTGAGTGCAACCATCCAGCCAATTCCTTATCCACTGAGTGGTCCATCCCTCAAATCCATGTCTCTCCAATTTAAAGACAAGGATGTTGTGCGGGACAGTGTCAGATCAATCTGAAGATTATAGAAGTTGGTTCTGATGATCCAGTATCCACCCTTTGTAATTTCATATGGTTTTACTCTTCAGTCTGGTCATCTGGATTGGCCCTTCATTAGGAGATGAAGCAAATAGAATGTTTTCCTCAAATACAGATGTTTGTTCAATTTGATCTGAAAGGAGCTGAGTTTATGCACTCAGAGACCGTTATCTGGTACGAACCAAAAGTTCATAAGGGAGTGCTTCCATGGTTTCTGACGCATCAATAACCTTTGCTTCTCTGCTGCTGCATGAATTCCCTACCTCCACCGGGATGGCAGACTGAAGGACCTCACTAGAACACCGTTCCTCAAACATTGGCGTGCCGCTGCCAGGCTTATCTCTAGTGAGCCTTGGTTTTCTCCTTTTCCCCCTTCATATCTAGTTTAAAGCTCTTTCAGTGAGCCCTGCTAACTCCTGTGCAAAGATTCTTTTCCCGCTTTGAAGCAGGTGTACTCCATCTGTTGCCAGCAGGCCTGGTGTTGTGTAGATCAATCCATGATCAAAAAACCCAAAATTCTGCCTGTGACACCAGGCTTGGAGCCAGGTTTTGATCTTCTGCCTCCTCCTGTTTCTTCCCTCCTCATTCCCTGCAACTGGAAGGATAGAGACCACTCTTTGTCTTCCTCATCCCTTAATGAGCTGTCCTAAGGCCCTGATCTCTCTTCTTTTTTGCAAATTCATTGCTTCCTACTTGA
Source organism: Phalacrocorax aristotelis (assembly GCF_949628215.1). Lineage (NCBI taxonomy): Eukaryota > Metazoa > Chordata > Aves > Suliformes > Phalacrocoracidae > Phalacrocorax > Phalacrocorax aristotelis. The sequence continues at coordinate 32,767,571 of NC_134279.1, read as the reverse complement.
AAAATCAATAACAGATATTAATCTGAGGGCCATATTAGGGTAGGAAGTTTTCTTTTCACATCTTTAACCGAAGCCCCAGGGAGGCAGCAGACTTTGGTAAGAAATGGGTCCAGTCTGGATACTGGGCCTTCCATTCCCTTCTGAAGGGAGTCTCCTATGAAAATGGCCCGTCTTGGTTTTTTTATGGAGACGGTTTTGACGCAGGGCGTAGGCCTACTTAACCTCTGCAACACCTCCGAGCTAGATGAGCCATTGTCCTCAGCAGTGTTCAGTTCCACTTGCAGAGCCTCATACCTGTTTATAAAGGCATCTTTGAACTTGGGGTAGTCACAGAGGAGATGCACTTGCTGTGCCAGGCAGGAACCTGTCACTGTCACCCCCTATCCCTTCAGTCACTGTGTTCAGCCAGACAGAGGATAGGGAATCCTCTGTGTCAAGTGTCCTGTCTGCCACGACTTTCTACCGGGTGGATATCGTTTGCTCCCTGGGGCAGAGCTTCAATGCCCTTCTTCATGTTTTGCTGCTTTTTGGTGACTGGAGTCATGGAAGGATGCACAGGTTGCAAGTGCAGAAATCATTATTCCTCCCTTACCGTGCCTAATCAGATTATAAATATCCTGCTAGTCCCATTATTGTAGTGTTTATGCCATTGTGATATCATCAGTGTAGACCTAAGGAGAATATGGGTACTTGAATGCAGGGTGGTAGCATAAAAATTTGCTGTTAGTGAACAAACTAGCACAGAATTCATTTAATTCTCTCTGATTATCTCTGAATGATTCATCATATTAAAAATCTCCACAATTTCAAACAAGCAGATACCAGTTGCTTCTAGAAGTTGATGACAATTTCTGTTATGTTTGATTAAGTCGGATTTGTCCCATGTGATTATGGATACAAAGAAAACAAATTTGCTGTGGAAGAGTTTTATGCTACTATTTTGTGATTATTATAGGGCTTTGCTCCCATTTAGACTCTATTTCCTGCAGATAGCTCTGTCTCCTATCTCACTGAATATTGCTTCTCATTGTACATTTCCTCTAAATATATTGATTAAATAGATCTTTTGTATTTCTATTCTGTTTACATCTCTCCGAAGTTTAAAGCCAAAACCTTTTTTTGTTTGTTTGTTTTATTTATACTGAGTGATGCTTACTTCCAATATTGATACGATGTGTAGAATACGTTGCTTCCAAAATTCATTTTGGAATCCGTGTGTTCAAATTATAAGCAAAAATAATGAAAGCAAACCAAAGGCTTGAATAGCTGAACATTGCTTAGTTGATAGGGACTACTTAAAAATGAGACATCCAAGTGTTAATGTTTGTCTTCAATCTTTAAGTTGCGAGTTAACATCTCTCTAAGATAAAGCACGATAGTTTTAGGGAAGTCATTGAGCCTCTCACAGGCATTATATTTATTAGGAGTTAGGGAAAATGAGGAATCTGGCAGTTAGGTTTATTGCACTTGGGTAACTTGGACTAAATCTCTAGGCACCTAAAGAGCTTTGTGGAAAGTCTGGCTCTTACTGCATTATTCATAGCTCTGGAATGGGGGGGTCACACTCTATAAAGGTTGTGCTAAATCCTTGACCGCTTTCTCAAACATTAGTAACCTTCAGTTATGAAGAAAGTGAAATCACTTTTGTGTTAGTAATGAACAGGACAGTTGTGTCTTAAATGCTGTGCATACCACTTATAAGACCTACATATTCTTTAGTCCTTATTGGTAATTGCAGGAAGATGGCGTGTTCTGGGGATTGCTTCAAAATACAGTCATTTTTATTTCTCACATGCATTAAAAACACATAGTTCTGATGTTCTTATTTTTAAAGTGCTATTATGAGAACTCATATTAGCCTTTATAAAATTCAACAGAATCTTTAAACACGTCCTTTGGATAAGATCTTTCATATTTCCCAAGATTTTGTGGTTGCTTTTGTCAGAATACTTGTGCAGTTATGGGTTATTTCTTCTTATGAAAGGTTGAGGGAAATTAGAAGTTTTCCCCTTAATCTGAAGTGAATTCCAGATTGTTGTAGGGTTTGGGTCTTGTTTGTTTGTTTGTTTTTTGTATGCTATCCAGGATTATTAATTGCCTGTTTGTTCGCAAGCTATAAGTATGGTCAAAGAGGCATTATCACCATACAGAATTTTTCTCAGTCCCGTTCTTTGAATCTATTATTTTGAATAGTCCTTCACTCAAAAAACTTGAACAAAGCCATAAAGGGACTCCATATATTTTATTGAAAGGTTGAAAAAGGTATCTGCGTGGCATGTAGTACCTGGCATTAAGTGCTATCACAAGCAGGAAATCTGTGATTTTTCAATTGACATTAAATGGGAAACTGTTAATGATAATTGATATTTAATATGTACAGCAGTCCTGAATTACTGCAAAAATGAGTTAGTGGTATAGAAAATTGTCTTCCCATTAAGTGAGATTTTCTATTAAGCCACCTGTTACAAACCAGACCTCCAGAGCTGACTATCCTCACTGTTCCAATGTTTAATTTAATGGGTAAAATGCAAGATGTTTGCTTTGAGGTTACAAATGTATTTCTTTTTCTTTATTAGAGTGGGAAGCAGGTTTTTTTGAAAGCTTTGAATGGACTGTTTCATTATGAGTGAACATTACCAGTGTGTACCCATACCTAGAGAGGTACTAAAGATGTGCCTTGACCAAACTCCATTAAGTTGAAGGGCTGTGATTATGAGGTTAAAGAATAACAAGGGCACTGTCCTGGTTTTGGCTGGGATAGAGTTAAATTTCTTCATAGCAGCTAGTACGGGCCCGTGCTTTCAATTTAGGAAGAGAAAAATATTGGTAACACATGGATGTTCTAGTTGTTGCTAAGCAGCGCTTACACTGGTCAAGGACTTTTCAGCTCCCCATGCTTTGCCGGGTGCGCAAGAAGCTGGGAGGGGACACAGCCGGGACGGCTGACCCCAACTCACCAACGGGATGTTCTATACCATATGACATCATGCTCAGTATATAAAGCTGGGGGGAGTTGGCTGGGGCCCAGTGACTACTGCTTGTGACTGGCTGGGAGTTAGTCAGCAGGTGGTGAGCAATTGCATCGTGCATCACTTGGTTTGTATATGATTATTATTATTAATTATTATTACTATTGCTATTTTATTTCTATTATTAAAATGTTTTTATCTCAACCCACGAGTTTCCCTCACTTTTACTCTTCTGATTCTCTCTCCCATCCCACTTGCGTGGGGGGAGTGAGCGAGCAGCTGCGTAGTGTTTAGTTGCTGGCCAGGGTTAAACCACGACAGGCATTAGAGTGTAACCTTAGTCTTCACACATTGTGCAGATCTCCTCTTCTAGTTCCATCGATTTAAGTCCAAATCAGTGTACCCTTAAACCCTTTAATATATGTTTTGCAATATAGAGGCTATTGTTACTTTGAATCTTTGTTGACTCCTACATTCTTTTCTCTACAAAATCATTAAAGTTAATTTTATATAATACAAATCCCAGTTTAGATCCATTTACTACTGTTCAAAAGCTCTTATGCCAGCAGAGCTTGCTCCTTGAGAAGAGCAGTGTTCATAGCTCAATTTATTTGTTGCAGTGTGAGTGTGCAGGAGTCTCTAAAGAGTAGGTCTGAAAGATGGAGCTGCTGAACACAGCTGGCTTCTACCTACAGCCGCAAACTAATACACTACATAAAACCAACTGTTGTTCCTTTATATTCCAAGTACACATAAGCTGCACAGGTGCAGGTTCTGTCAGCACGGGTTGCCTACTTCTCTCATGATGATATGAGCTGTGTAAATCTTAAGCAACCAAATGAAACAGTTGGCTTTTCTATCACCGTAAATGCAGTTGTAACAAAGGCCACGATAAGCAATATGCAGGTTTGTCTGCTTGGGTGAGAAGTTGCTTTCCCAACTAACACATTGTGTAGGTGAGGAAAGGCTTAGTTGCTTTGCTGATGAGAAGCTGCTGTATTTTTAACCTTGAGGGGCTTGTATCTTCTCTGATGTTCCTGTTGACTGACATTTCAAATGGGTTTCCAGAGGGAGCTGGTAAGTAATGTAACAAGCAAAGGAAGTAGAATGATTTTTAAATTGTTTCTGTTTGCCCGATAATGTTTCTGGTTTCTGTGCATTAAGAGAAATTTCCTTATTACAGGCAATGTGTCTAAACATAGCACAGAATACAGGTTGTTTATAGGACTTAAATGCTTTCAGTAGCTGTTTCCTGCTAGTCCAAAGAGGAAGAACATTTTGTAGTACTTAAAAAAACAGATGTGTTTTTTTTGAAGGACTCTTTTTATGATAAAGTACCTTAGCGATTAAGACCTTTTAGTATACTCTACACAAAGGAGTAGTTTGGAAATGGCCTATGCATGACAGTTTATGTAATTCATTGATAAATGTTAGCATGAAGTCATATAATGGTCAAATAGTGTGTTCAGTTTCAGGCCCCTCACTACAAGAAAGACATTGAGGTGCTGGAGCATGTCCAGAGAAGGGCAATGAAGTCAGTGAAGGGTCTGGAGAACAGGTCTTCCGAGGAGCGGCTGAGGGCTGTTTAACCTGGCAAAAAAGAGGCTGAGGGGAGACCTTCTTGCTCTTTTCAACTACCTGAAAGGAGGTTGTAGTGAGGCAGGCGTAGGTCTCTCCTCCCAAGGAACAAGTGATAGGATGAGAGGAGATGGCCTCAAGTTGTGCCAGGGGAGGTTCAGATTGGATATTAGGAAAAATTTCTTCTCAGAAAGTGTTGTCAGGGATTATTGGAACAGGCTGCCCAGGGACATGGTTGAGTCACCATCACTGAAGGTAACCAAAAGGCATGTAGATGTGGTACTTAGGGACATAGTTTAGTGGCGACTTGCCAGTACTAGGTTTACCATTAGATTCAATAATCTTAAAGTTCTTTTCCATCCTAAATAATTTTATGATCCTGTCATAGAAGGGAAATACAGTGGAAATTAAGATCTCATTCTTGACTGTGGTTTGTAGAGATGAGTACGTGTAATTCTTGGTTTTTCTTTTTTCTTTTTTTTTTTTTTCTGTTGTTTTCCTTGTTTTAGCTGTTGGGAAACAACTTCTGAAACGAAAATCCATATATTGAAGCCGTAAATTTTCTCATTTACTGAACAATGTTAATAACTTTTTAATTAAAGAAAAAACTACACCTAAACTATTCACATAGGTTTTCAGGAATGTTTATGTTTTACAGTGGTTCTACAAGCACCTGATTTTGCTTTTGCTAGTTTATCCACATAAAACTTTGTTATTATCTATTTGTGTTACTTTAAAAGGGGCAATCTAATGGTAGACACTGTGTTAGGTCGAGTGCAGATGTGCAGCAATCAACAGCCTCTGTTCTGAGGAGCTGAAACATTAGAAGTTAGTTTTTGTCAGGGTGTGCAATATCTCTTTCAATTACCATAATAAAGGCTTACCTGATTATGGAAGTTTAATAAATTACCAAACAGTATCATTAGTGGACAGTTAAGTGTGATCAAACTGATTTTGCTATGGAGGTATTTTAACACCTCGTTATTGTCTTGCAGGGATAAAAAAGTTACTGCCATGTGGGGAAGGACAGTTTGTAAGATCATGAATGAGAAAGCAAATATATTTTGCCATTAAGAGCTGAGTACAGAAACACAAGGAAGTCATCTCATGTCTATGCTTCTGGGTACTTAAATTTCTTACATCTCGATAACCCTCATACATTTTTGTAATGTAAAGGGAAATAACATTTTGATGTTCAAGGCCTCATTATCATGGAGCGAGCAAAATAGCCTGCTTTGTAATACACAGAAGGGAACATTTTGCTTTACCAGCTTATTTCTCTTCCAAAGTGGAAGTACCTACTTCCAAACACACATTAATTATAGAATGAAAGTAAGACTTCATTTTGATATTACAAGCTATGTACGAAATACTATTTTCCAGATGAATAGCCTAAAACTAACTCCTTTAAACAGTGACATCTCTAAAATTATTATTTTAACCATATTAAAGCAAAATGATGCATTTCATATTCTCATTTAATGACTTCAGTGGTCCCCCTTTATCTTTATTAAAAAGTGACAGAAATTATTTGGTTTAGTTTTCAAAAACCATTAGTCATGTTGTCAGTATGTTAAAGTTGCATCCGTTCTCTGAGGCACTGACAGTCAATTGTATCCAAAACCTCTTTTTTACAATATACCAGAGGTTAACCTAAAACTGAAAACTAAGAAAAGTTAGGAGCAGTTCCATACCATCCTCTGGATCATTTCCTACTGCAGAAAAGCACTTGAACATTATGTGTGATTTAAATATGCACTTTTCTTTTTTTAAGTGACCCAAATTACACATGGCCTTAAAACTAGGCATGTGTTGTGTGGCAAAATTAGGCAAGTGCTTGGCCAGGAATTAGGCTTTAATTTTCCTGAAATACCATTGTGAGCTGTATTGCCTGCTCCATCGTAATGCTTGCAGCTTTCTCCATAAGGCCATAAAAATATGAGGGTATAAGAACAATCACTTATTTGTAAAAATATGAGAAGTATCATCAGTTGAACCAACTGAACTGTTCAACTCAGAGAGTCCTGCCTCTAATAGTGGTCAGTAGCAGATGCATTGGGAAAGACGTTACACTACTGCTTTTCCTAGCATAGCTTCACATTTCACAGTAATTTACTGGCTTTGAGCGTTCTGAGTTGAAGTTTTAACTTTATGTTTTATAAACGCTGGTGGATTTTTTCCTTCCTTCTCCAAATCTGCCAGATAATTTTTTTTAATCAATCTACACTTTCTACATCCACAATAGGCTCTACCTATGATTGGCTTTATTTAGAAACGTGTGTGCAGAGGTTCCTTCCTTTGCATTCTGCTTCCCACCTGAGCATTCCTCCAATGATTGGAAACACCAGAGGGTGAAAGAATAATATCCCAATCCTTCTAACTGTATGCTTGGTTTCTGTAGGTATCACACTTCTGTTGTTCAATTTTACTGAATCTGGCCTCAGATTCTGCTTCTGCGAGGGATGTTTTTGCTCATTTTCCTTCTTCCTTTCCAATTTAAGGCTAGAAATTGAACAGAGTAAATCTGAATACAATGGAAAACTAATCCAACAAAAATAAATTACGAGTTTCCTCTCATATCAAAGAGCTGATCTAGCTCGTCATGTGCTCACATAAGTGCTAGATGGGAAGCAAGATATGCAGTGGAAATGAACAACTGGACAGTGGGGGGTTTAGGGAGCAAGATAGATAAGGATGCCTTTTATAGGGCAGGTGTGATGTGAAGTTCAGCCATCAGTCTGGGTAATACAAACTTCAGATTTCTAGACGGTAATAAATTTTCTCCTCCCATATGCAGATACATGCAGCCAGTATTACCATTTTATTTTATATCAGTACGACATTGGCGTTTATATATTGCCAGGCTTTCATCTGAAATTCAGATTCCACCAAATTTTATGCCAAGATGCCCCTATGCTTAGGAAAAGTCTTCAAATAATGATGTTTCTTAAACACTCTGGATACTCAGTGTCTTTTTGTTGAGGTCACCTTTCAAGGTCTCCCATATTGTCTTGGGTGAGTGAGTGTGTGTGTGTGTGTTTGTTTTTTTTTTCTTTTGTTCCTCAAATTTGTTTCCAGATATGTTCTTGGGAAGTGTCTACCAAAGTAAATCACACACCCACCCCCATTCCTGTTTATGTTTATTCACTACTTATTTTTGCTTAAGACAAAAAGAAAGAAATATAGACTTATACTGACTGAAGATAATGTATTTTGAGCATAATAGAATTAAATATAAGCAAATTATATTTACTAAAATATTGCTAGAGGTATTAATATTTTATAAGCCGTGTTAAAAAAAATCTAAATAGTTCCTTCATTTTTGATCCTTCTGTCTAATATACTGTTAACCTAGATGTGGATATTTATTTATTTACATGCATAAGCAAAAGTTTTCAAGATTACTTTATATTCATACCCAAATTTCATCCATATTCAGCATGACTGATTTGTGTCACTTTCCATTTCCTTGCTTCCATTAATGTGGAATTAAGAAATTAACACTGACTCCATGGGTAATAATATGTACTAACGTGTCTCATAGGTATTCATATGTTCTCCCAATAAATTTTTAATTTTCCTTCAGATCTGTAGATGAGAATAAAATATGCATATCCGTATTAGCCATTCGCAGTGATATGTCTCTCATAGGCTGATTAGGCTGTGCTTTTAAATTAGGATTGGAAATGTCTATTATGCTTTGGAAGGGCAATGTTAGGTGTATAATACCAATACTGCTCATACTGGGGTTTGTGACTTCTTTTTCCCCTCTTCCCCAGAAGCTTGCTGGAAGTCTGCTGGCAGTCCCTAATGGAGCAGGAGGTGGGAGGTTCCTGCTCTTTTCCAGAGCTTTCTTGCTCACCTTGAACTATAGAGAGAGCAAGTGTGACAAGCTGGCCAGTAGGGAGTACTGAAGCCTTCAAATCCTTTTTCTCATGAAGAATAGATGCTTTCTGTGTTTGGCCATATGTTTCTATGTTTGGCGAGCCACTTCTGCAGTGGCTGGCAATGAATGACTTGATGTCTAGAAGGGCTTTTCTAACCATGAAAATGAAACTTACCATGAAGACAATGCTTTTATTCAAAAAACATATTCCATACCCACCAAGCAGTAGCCTTCCATGTAATTAAAAAGTAACTTAATAATCTCTTGAACAGAAATAAAAGTCCAATGACAAGCAAAGCTTTTATTTTTGGAAAGGAGAAAGTGTGATATTTCCATTACTCTGTGGAACTTTTTACTCAATGTACAAACTGCTTAAGTACTTTGGCACATGGTAGTGTCCTGAAACCTTAGGGTAAAAGGGGATTTTACTCACAGGAATTTATTCTGTGGGATACGGTTCTAAAGCTGTAAATCCATGTGTGTGCCTGCCTGTTTAGAAAGCCTGTTGGCCACTTTTACATGAGAGTTATTAGGAATTACTTGTTTCTTGAGATTTTCTGGGAAAAAATTAAATGTGTAGAATGTAAAATTTTGTCAAACACAGCACTAATGTGTTTTAGAAAGAGATCGTATGGATTATGATATAAGACATTTCAGTCCTGATTGTAGAATAGTTCATGGTGAGAAAATGAAATATTTTTCATATGGGTTTATGCTAAAATCTTTGACTATATAATTCTTGGTATTGCCAGAACTTATGTTTTATCAACCATTCCTGTTGTTTCATGTAAAGCAGATATATTCTGATTAGTGGAAAATGTAAACATTACCACTCTCTTTCCCCTGCTGCCTTTCCCTCCAAAAAGGGCTCATATCTTAGCTGTTGATATTGAATAGTTATCTTTACACATTTTTTCCAACTGGTTTGTGAAAAATGAAAACTATCACAAAAGTTAAGAAAGTTATACACATATCCTTAGTAAAAATTAACTTCAAGGTAAGTCTTAAAAATTACAAAAAACATTGTCCTTCTAGAATGTAAAAGAGAAGTTGGGGGTGGGGAATACACTGAATTTATGTATCAGAATAGTCTGTAGGAAATCTGTAGTTAGTAAAGCTGCTATAGAGCAGAATACAGAACATTACTACTCTTTGGTAGGTAATACTTTAGTAAAATATTACTGTAAAAGTTGAATATGACCTTTTTTCCAGAAGACTTTCTTGGATGTTTTCTCCTGTTTCACAAGACAAAACAGAAAATAAGTCAATACACTACTTTTGCAAATATATCAATATCCTTGAAGGTGTACTTCTTCCATAACATTGTCCAGTCTTTCACGTGTACATCTGTCAAAGCTGGTGGGTTCTCAGTTGCTTCTGACAGAAAATACCATTTCACACACTATAATGTTGCTGAAAAATGCAAATTCAAGTGATACTCCACCAAGTCCACCATTTGTAAGCAACACTTTGAAGTTACATGCTGCATGTATAATTTTTTATACACAAAAGTTAGTTTTATATTTTCAAAAGCTTATCCCTGCAAGTTCCACTAATTTTGGTCATCAGCATAGGTTAGGAAAACATAAAGTCAACTCTAGAATGAAATTCAAGTGGCATCCTGGCATGTGTTCATTGTTAAACACATGTTTTATTGCTTTGCTAACCTGGAATAATAAAGAAGTAATATTCGTAGGAACTCAATTATATTGATTAAAATGAACAAACATCTGAGCAGTTATACTGATGGATGGGAAGCCATTAACTCAAAGAACACTTTCTAGCCATAGTAACAGGAGTTCAGCTTTATGTGCAATAGCCTTGTGCACCTGAAGTCCCAGTATGGAATAATATAAATTGTTTTCTCCGTGTGCAAGTAACTATATTTATATTTACCTTTTTAAAAGAATATTTCTATTTTTATATCTTTGGAAGAAAATAGTAGAAAAATTTTTGAATCAACAGTAGTCTCAAATCATTCACAGTCATGATCACTTACTGGAACAGGCTGCCTGGGGAGGGGGTGGAGTCGCCATCCCTGGAGGTATTTAAAAGACGTGTGGGCATGGCACTTCAGGGCATGGTTTAGGAGACATGGTGGTGTTGGGTTGACAGTTGCATTTGATCCTAGAGGTCTTTTCCAACCTTAATGATTCTATGATCTCTGGACACAGCTTTGGTTGAATTCTAAAGATGTCAGTGTCTCAAGGAAGTCTCTGAACACAGCTGATTCTTATGGAAAGAAATTGGTGGTATTCTTTCAATACTTTTTGCTGGTATTTACATGGCTGCTAAGGAAATTGCTGCTGAGGTTGAAATACTCTTTGCTGACTGTTAAAGGCAGAAGAAAATCTCTCATGATTAACATTTTCTAGGTGTTTGTTAAGCATAATACATTGCATTTTAAAACAAAATTCTTCAACTCACATTGGTGTGGTTTTGGGTTTTTTTAACCGTGAAAACAGTAAATTATGGATTCATTTTCTGGATTTTTTTTTTCCCCAACTCTTGATGTAGTGTGTTCTTGTAACAGGATTTAAAGCCTACTTTTACAGGCACGTGATCTAATTCGCTGTTGCCAGAGTAACATAAAATTCTGACTTCGGTATTTGGCAGGCAAACAAAGGAGGAATTGACTGTTCAAGTATTTTGTGTTTAAGTATAATTATCGTGGATCTTTATTTTCTGGTTTGTTGGGTTGTTTTTGTTCCTCTCTGGGTTGTAACTAGTGTCTGCTTGAATGAAAGACTATAATCAGTTGAAAATGTTGTAGATATTAGATCTATGCCTTCTGACACCTTGTATCCACAAAGTACTTTGCTTTTTCACAGTTTCTAGTTCTCACTGTGAAATTACAGTGCTTGTTTGAAATTGTACAGATGGCATATGGTTTGCATAAACTTTTATATGAGTGTTTTAATGATTGTCACTTCATAATTGTGTTATTAAAGATCAAGCCAAGTATTCAGTACCAGATTTGCACTTTAAAAATCCTTTAAGCAATTGTTTCAAACATTAGAAACCGTCTTAGGCTGAGCTTGGCTTTGTTCATTTTGAGTTTTTGGGTTTTTTTCCTGAGTCTGAAGGAAAGATTTCAAAATATTGTTGTGGAAAACAGACATTTATGTTCTACCAGGTAATCTCCAGTCTTCAAATGGTACTACAGCAGAGTCTTCTGATTCCAGAATGGTATCAAAACAGCATGTAGTTGCAAGTAGCAGATTCTGTGCTTGCTTTCATCTTTCACTAGATCTTAATAGTATTTATCACAAGGATGTTGGAGTAGTAATCAGCTTTCAAGCAACACGGCTCTCTCAATTGCATGACTCTCTGACAAAATTGCCAACTGCAATCATGCAAGGTTGAAACATGACAGGGAAGCAGGGTGGTGATTAAAAAGAATTTAGAGGGGAAAAAAAAAGGGGAATCTATTTTCTTAATATGTGTTTAAAATTTCTGGAAGTTTCCAGATGTTAAAGGTGGAGAGTTTTTCATTGTTCTTGCAGTGATAAGAAAAATAGATTCCCCCACCGCCAACTTTTTTATTTGGAGCCAGTTCTAACAGAACAATTTTGTTGATGTAGTAATAGTAATTTCCCAGTTTCCAGTAAGGGAAGCTGCACTAACACAAATAGAATGAATCTACAAAATGCTTAATTTAAGAAAACTATATTTCCTATAGCTGCCTGCTTTCATATAGATCGTGTTCTAAGAAAAAAATAACTAGAAGCTCCCTATGGTGGAGCTGCATCCATTATGGACTATCCTTATACTGGAATCTCTTTGCCCATGACATAGCTTGTTACCAGAAGTGAGCATCAAATATCTTATTTTTCACTTTGCTGATGTTTGGGTGTTTTGGCTATTGCAGAAAATTGGTAAAGTCAATCATAACTAAGAAAAATCTTTAAAGAGTTATCCATAACACCTTGGAATCAATGAAAATCAGCTTTCTAATTCACTGGAGGCACATTGCCATTGTCAGTAAGAGTTATCAATGTATCTTTCTAGTTAGAGCATGTGCCTTATGTATCCTTTGTTGGTAATCCATCACATCTATAGCTTACACTTTTAAAAAGAACAGCCAGCCACTGATGAACAAAGTAGTGAGCTAGTTACTATGCATGATGTTTTTGCCACATATCAATATTCTAGCTGACTTTGTTCCTTTCTAGATGGGTAACCTGAAGTTTCAACTTCCATTACATTAGTTTTCACACTTTTTGCATCTCATATGTAGCCATACCTTAATTTTTCTCTCCTTTATTAATCTCTCAAGACATTCCAAAAGGTATCACTACTTAATTATTCATAAAGTGTCATTTCTTTCTCCTTTCATACATTGCCGTTGTTGAGAACAATGCAATGGTTTAACCATTGTTGGAGGGGATTTTCTTTCAAGAGTCCTTTACAGCTAGAAAATGCTTGGGGATTTTATGTCGTTGTTGTTCTTTTTGTTCCAGTTATTCGACTCTGTGAAGTGTATCTGGACAAAGTATCTGCTAAAAATGGTGCATCATGACAAAATAGTTAATGACTTTTCCTATTTTTCGCTTTCTGACAAATGGAGAAACTCTATTACACATAATGAAGGACAAAATATAAGAGCACTCTAACAGCCCATTAGACCAGAAGGCTTTGAATCTATGTATTCAGCAAAGGCTAGAACTGGTTGTTCATTTATTCTCTATAATACACAGGTTTGAATGCTTGTGCTCTTTACCAACCCAAAACTTAAACGACAACATGCTCTGAGTAAAATGTGGGGAAGATTGTAACTATTTTGTAACTGCATTTAGTTTAGTAACATGAAATATCAGTTATTCCCTAAGGTATTGTGTAGTTGTAGATCATAAACTTTTAGCTTAAATTAAACATCACAGCTGGTTGCCTTAATTTGATGCATTATAGCACAAATGTTTCAACAGCTTGACTAAAACAAACCATACTGCAAATTCAAAAGAAGAGCGAAGGTCAATACACATGGTGCCTAGTGATTTGCAAATTTCCTTTATTTGGATATATTAAATGTATTCTGTGGAACCTAGCTTAGAGGAATGGCGTTTGACAGAGTAGAACAGATTAGCAAGGATGTTCTATCAGTTTCACTTAAAAATAGTATGGTGTAATAAGGAAGTCCAAAACAGTATAGCTGTCTCAATTTTTCAGAAGGAAATTAAAACCAGAATATCTTCTGGATAGCCAGATCTTCTGGATCCTTTCATGCATGTTTATATAGATACACGTATTTCATATAATTCAGAACCCCAATTTCTAATCGATTTATCCCATTAAACTGTATTTGTCTTTTAAGAACATAATATGGCTGCTATCGCACCCACATTTAGGGGATTTCATAGTTGAAAAAGAGAAATCTAGGCATCTAAAGATATCTAATCTGTAGGCATGTTCCTAGTTGACCATGAAAATGCATACTTCTGTATTCAGGAAGGCCTGGAACACAAAGCAGCTGCTATTGCTCCCTATCTATTCAGTGTGAGTCTAGTGTTAAGAATTCATACCTGTGTAATAGAAGACATTGAATTGAGGTAATACAAAGAAAATTAAGGTAGTCTGGGCAAACTTCAAAATAAAGTATGTTTAATACTGTGTACTGGAATTCTCTGTACACTTTCTTTTGAATATGCACCCAAAATTCATATAGCTGGTAATTTATCTGTAACCATAATTGTTGTATATACCTCTCTATGAAGTTGAAAAACATGATCCAGCAGTTTTCACTCACCGAAGGAGTAAGTAATTCTAACCTGTATGTGCTTTAAGAGTTTGGTCTTGTTTGGCCAAAGATAATGACTTGTCCTTTGAGGAGCAAGACCTATGGAACTTTTAGATTGAAGAAATACTGGCAGAAATCTGTCGGTTCAGCCTGCTTGTCTGTATTGTTTTCATTTGGCTACTACCTTGCTTGTCTGAGACAGAAATTGGAACTTGTTCTAGTGTTATTTCTTATAAGAAATCTATTCTTATGCATTTATATGAATTAAGATTTTTTGAAAATCCAGTTAAGTTGCTCTATGTTCTTCCTTCACCAAATGTCACAGTTTTAACCATGTCTTTCCTGTCATATGGTCTCCTGATCTAAATTGTCAGTTTTCTTGCATCAATGGTACCTGTATTGATCTACTAAAATATCCCAGTACATACAGCAACTCTTTATTACAAAGCAAAGTCCATAGAAGTACTGTTGCTGATAGGTTTTCTGCAGTTAGCAACTAGTGTTCTTGGCAGTGATACCTTTATGTATTCAGTTAATGAGCAATGACTGTATCTCTTTCACTACCATCTTCTGTGGTTCCCTGAATTTCCAGATACTTGTTTTAATAATTTTTTAAGCTTTTTTCCTATAACATTAAAATGGCTTTTTCTCTTTTTGCTACTTCTATACTTTATTTATGCTTACCCATTTCTTTGCTCTTGCAAAACCAAGTATGGTTGTTCTTTTTCTCCAGATATGTTATCTTATGTAGAACTTAAGAAAACATTAAAATTGTTTGATTAACACTGTGTAGTAATGCATAGCAAGAATAATTATTGGGAGACCAATTCCTTCTGACTGTAGGCTAAAGCCTCTATTTCTTAAATTGCAAGTGCTTGCAAGTTTATCCTTCCACTTTAATACTGATGTGGTATTAGGAATATGGCCCTTAAATTACTTTGTCACCTGTGTGAAATTAAGTATAGGGTTTTTTTTCCTGTTTTACACCTGAAACTCCAGTGATGATGTAGTGATTTTGGTTGATAACACTTGGATTCATATTGTGGTGTCCAACATCAAATGTGGTGCAAATTCAGTACTTATATCAACCTTAATTGGCTTCCACCTTTTTAGATTCAAGATTATGTTGTTGTTGCCATAATATGAATGAATGCCCTAAGGCAACGCTGCATTCAAATATTTTCATTCTGTTTTTTTCCACCATTTTAACAATAGAAAATTGAAAGTTACTGTGTTAATAAGAAATAAAAGGTACATTCATTGACTTAAGTAATTATTTGATCGACTTCAGTCTATAAAAGTTATGTACCTGTAATAATATTTGCTAACTATTTATGTAAATAAAAATAAACAGGCTATTTTTTTCACAAAGCACCTGTTTTCCAATCTCCAGGGTATGTTTTTCATAATATTAAAAAAAAAATAATCCTTAATTTCCTGCAACTTAATTTCTTGTATTCATGTTTATTTTTAAATGCCTCTACTTCTGTGCTAATGCTTCAAGTTTTCATTTAATTTAGTTTTACTTTGCAAGTTGACAGCAACAATTGTTGCTCATTGACTTTTGAAAACTTAATTCAATTGGTGACAGTATGTTGTGCTGTGAATATGTAAACATTATTTTAATGTGATGGTATAGAAAGTAAAGTACTTCCCTTCCTCCTCTTCTTTGGTTTAAGGGCATGAATTTATCGCACAGCCAAGTTTTGGAGGCTAAGTGGAATTTTTGTCTTTTCCCCACCCATCCCCCATTCATTAAAGTTAGGCTTCTAGGTCCTTACCTTGAATAATTGCATAAGTCTTCAAATACAACTGATATTTGGGAGTCTCATGGAAGTTAATACAAATCATTGGGTATTTCCAGCATTTGAAAAATGGATTGTTGATGGGCTTAATAACTTCATCCAGTGCTGCATTCTGTTAGAAAATAAAACAAAAAACCAAACGAACAAACACCACCACACCACCACCACCCACAAAACTGTACAAGTATGTCATCGTGTAAATAAAGTGCTTTAGTAGTCTTGGTGTAGGTGTGGATGCTTTGGAAAAATAGTGCTAGACATCCTAATCAAGAAGAATAGTTTAGTTGATGGTAATTCATAAGAAATTAATTTTAATTCTTTAAAAACCTGTCTCTGAGGCTGAGCATCAGAATTTTCTGTGCTGATCACAGGGAAATATGACTGAGAACAGTCTTTTTTCAGTAAGAGGGTAAGGTGATCACAAAAAATTTGATTTTATTTAAAAGATCACTGCTAGCATTATGTAGTATTTGAACTACAAGTAAGTCCATCAACCAGATATATGAATTTCAATTTGATATAATCACTTTACAATGAAGAGCACCGTATTGTTCAGGAAGCTCTGTCGCAAGGACATATGTAAAAACTGTTTCTAAAAGAAATATTAGAAAGCAAGGATATCCTATTATCACTTAGTTCTGCCACATGTTTTTAATAAGCCAGTTATTACACTGATAAGTGAAAAATTAAAATCTGCTCTTTT
The DNA here is from genome assembly GCF_949628215.1 of Phalacrocorax aristotelis. NCBI lineage: Eukaryota > Metazoa > Chordata > Aves > Suliformes > Phalacrocoracidae > Phalacrocorax > Phalacrocorax aristotelis. The sequence goes on along the minus strand of NC_134279.1, from coordinate 32,750,893 downwards.
TATGGGAAAGAATTAAGAAGAAGTACCTAAATCATAATATTGTTTATATGACTGAATTATGGAAATATAATTACAAAACCTTGATGGCAAATGAAGGCTGCAAAATAAAGCACTCCCATGAGAATTACAGTAGTGAAGACTGCCTTCGTTTCTGCTCATGTTTGTGCTAGCAGTGATAAAATTTCGAGTTACGTGAGCCTCCCTCCTGCCTCCCCCCTCCCCACCCCAGCCCCCAAAAGAGGGAGAAATTAATCTTCTGATGACAATTTATTCCTTTTAATGTAGTCATTTTTTCTTATGCAGTTCAGATTTTGTTTCTTCTTTTCAGCCAAACACAAAATTTATTTCCTTGTGAGCTAAGTCCTTGGAAATAGCATGTCTAAACCTTGGAAATTTCCACCTTCCTGCCATAAGTTGCTGCTGAAGGATGGAGGCCTTAGAAATACATCAAAGAGTTGCATTTTACAGAGATTAAATTTTAGTAACACATGAAACACTTTTTTTAAAAAGTCCCAAGACAAAATATCTGGTACGAAAAACACTGAGAAAGTTGAACTTCAGCAAATCTATCGCCGAGCGAAAAGTATCCCTTTTGAGCTTGCCCAGTGTTTTGTAAGGTTGTTACTCTTAAGGAACAAATAAGAGGGAAATTCGTTTATATGGTGGTGTTCAATTAAAAGACCAAAACCAAACGTGGATTTAGAAACCAGTGATCTCTCTAATACTAAAAGTTTTGTCACATGCAAAACTAATCTGACAACTTACTACAATATAATTGAACTTCTTATTATTATTGCTAATAATAATAATTGCATGTCTCTTTGGAACCTGATTCACCGGGATATTCCGTGTGAACCAATGTTTAACTGTACTTGATCTCCCAGAGGTGCCAAAGCATTTTAAGGAACATATTCCTACTACCACATCGGTATGAAAGGGTTTCTCAGTAGATTGCAAAGTCTAGACAACTAATTTTACAACATCTTGAATTGCATAAATAATGTTTGTTCAAGCATGCAGGAAGATGTTAATGTTTTTCTCCAGATTTTCCACAGATGATTTTAATTTGATATTGCAGTGAAGTATTCTGCCATTTCTGCTTGTGACTAAAACATGATGTTGTGCTCATGGTTCACATTTGCAGAAGTCGTCTAAAGGGTATATATGATTTTGAAGCTTCCTTTTTGGATGGGGTATGAAGTGATGAGCTGGTTATGCTAACCTGGCAGATTGTAATAACAGTACACTTGGGGAAATCAAAATTATTGTTCTTTGCAAAGTAGCATCCGGATACTACCACTAAGTAACTGCAGGGAACAGAAATTCAGAGATGGATAAAGAAACCATCTGTGTAAAGCAGTCAGTCGAAACACAAGAGCAGACATAACAGAGGGGAGTATATGAACTATGTGACCTGTACTGCAAGGCAATTTGGTAAGAGTCATTGGTATAGAACATTGAATTTCGGGTGACTACCTTTCTGTACTATGAAATGAATGGAAATATAAGAGGAAAGGGTGCACAAGAGAAGTAAAGTATAGCACAATTCCCTCTCTACCTTTTGACCTTGGATCTCTAATTTTGTCCGATTTAAAGATTTCCCTGGAAAGGTAGCATCAAAGCCAATGCAATTTGGAGCATGGTTTTGTGTGTTTGTTTTTTTTTTCCCTCTGAGAACATATTACTAAAAATGTATGTTAAATTAAATTTAAAATCTTTAGGCTTTTCCTAGAGTGCAGAATAGATACTTACACTCTACCAAGTATAACTTAAGTAGTTGAGACTATTGTAATACTGATGTTACATTCGTATAAGGTTCTTCAACAATTCTTTGGACCACTGCAACTATATATTCCAGAATTCTGACCTCTAGCAGTAAAGGCACAGTGCAGCGATACACCTTAGTCCTGCTCGTACATTCAAAATTTCATTCCACTTGCCCAGGGGAACCTCAACTGCAGAGTGCATCTGCTTCAGGCTCACAGTAACTCAGTAATTAGTGACAACAAATTTTCCATCATGTGAGAAGGTTGCAAAACCATTGAAAGCTAAGGTCATCTCACAATACATAGGCAAATGGATTGTCTAATGGTGTCTTTGCAGCTAAAAGTGATTTGGATTGGAACGTCAGGAGTGTTTATTTTTTCTTTACATTGGATTATATCAAGACAGGAAGGTATAATAGTGCATGGCTTCCGTCAATGGAAGGCACCACCTGTCACCCACCATCAGAGGGATGATCTTTTTCACCTATGTAAACGTGCGCATATATATACACACACACATATGTATGTATTTAGCAAATGTTTATAGCAAAACCAGTCCTTTTCTGCCCTGTCCACTCTGCACCATGTAGGGTCAGCATGCAGAATAGAACTGTATTTTTTCTTGCCATGGTAAACTAAGTTTCTAGCAATCAATACCAACTGGCTCCTAGGACATGACCTGCAGAGGACTCCATTTTACAAAAAGCATTTTCCACCTGTCTCTTAACAGCCCACTATGTTAAATGTGCCAGCTGAGGGGACAGCAAGTTAATGAAAAGGGTAGTCTTATTTTTCTCTTCTGAGAACTTGGTATTGACAAGTGGCATTGACTGTCCTCCATGTTTACCTGTCTAACATCCCAGTCTGCTCATTTTTCCTATAAAGTCTGAGCTGTGCAGGCTGCTTTGCTGAACATAGAGGAGTTCTGGAAGTGGGGAAGGTGTGAGAAGGTAGGGTGAAGACCGGTGCCATGCACTGTGGTGGAGGCTGTACTGCTCTGCTGTTACCAGGACTGGGAAGTCCTGTATTCTAGATGATTTCATGGACTCCCAGCTACAGAAACAGACCTAGCTGCAGGTTCACTGTTGGTTGCAGTGTAGGTGCCTGGAGTTCAGCCAGATGGAGAAACAGAAATGTCCTATGTGAGGCAGTGGTTGTAAGACGAAGCAGAAGGTGAGGAGTGTCACCCTGCCCTCTGGAGGTTTGCTGACCTTGACTTAAAAGTCTAGGTGCACATTTAGGATATAGTATAAAGCAAATGTATGCAGTTTGTAAGTTATTCTGTGATGGAGAAAATGGGTGCTTGCTGTGGTGGGGAAAAAAAGGCCGAAGAGGATAACAAAGATGCTATGTGTTTGTATTTTCATGCGTCATGATGTTCTAAGGCCACAAAAGTATCAGTCCAAAAATATCAAGTGAATTGAGTTCCATTTTTGTCCTCCCTGTGAACACCTTTACTTCTTCAGTAAGAACTCTGAAAAGGGCACCAGCCCTGGCAGTTTAGCAGCCAATTGTTGTGGCTGCCCCTGAAACTAAAGTTGTTGTAATGAGGAGAGACCTTGGATTTAAGGGTCGCATGTATCAGAAATTGAAGTCTAAAGGGAAGAGAACAATCTCACACTGGCAGAGAAAGAACAAAGGTTATTAGTCATTCTGTAGCAGGGAAAGAAAGGACCAGAAAAAGATACAAGGAAGGAAGGAGTAGGTCTTCTAGGAGAAAACATGAGTCGAAAGAAGGGAACACAAGAGATGGTCATCTCAAATCTAGTGCAGATGAAAAGAGATAAGAGGAGATGAATTCACCTGAATAGAACTGATAATTTTGTGTCAAAAATTTAACTTTGTAGTGTTTGTGTCCTATTTTTAACTGTTCTCATCGTAAACAAGTTGCACAGGCAATTTTGTTTGGGTTTTTTTTTTTTCCCCTCTTCCCCCCCTTCCCTCCCACCATGAAAGTTCCTGTTTCATATCAGTGGAATTGGGTCACTGTCTTTAACCAGGTGAGGAATACACATACTACACCAGCCTAAACAAGCTTCAGTGGTACCAACTGAGCCTCTGCAAGATCAGCTGTTGGGCTAAAAGTGGTCTTCTTCATATAGTCTTCTCATAACCCCAGTTTTGATATCCACTGACAAACTGACAAAATCTCTTCATGTTGCTCATTTCCTTTGTTATGTGTGTTGTGTGCAAGTGCTTTGATTAGGTCTCTGCAGGATACGGCTTTCTTCTAGCTAAGAGTCTAAAGTAGTGACTGCCATCAGGACCAGTAAGTAAATAAAACATGGAAGATTGTAGTCTGAGCAACAAGTAAAACTTTGCAGATGAATGGAGCTAGGCTGAATATATAGGATCAGGTGCCATGGCAGATCTCTTTAGTGCCTCAGGAGAATAAGCTAAGACTAGGATAGAAATGGAATGCACTCAGTACACCACAAATGAGGAAAATTAATCTATAATGTCTACCATAGTCCGTGTGGTAGGATTGGAGACTTAGGATGCTAAAAACAATTAAGTCTTTCACAGGTTGGGTGCAGTTTTGGCACCGCAAAAAATAGTCTCTGTCTTTCTTTGCTTTCACTTGTGTGCAAATTCTGATAGGAAAGCAAATGCCGTCACTGTAAGGGATGCTAGAAAAGTAGGTGTATACAGAATAAACTGAACATCTCTTCCTAAAAATATTGAACACTGCGTCGCTTTTCAAGAAGTTTGCCACTCTTTGACATAGAGCGGTGCTTGTGAATAACAAGTCAGTTTTGTCTGCAGTATTTCTTGAGAGGATAACCTGAAAGTTTAAGACGACCTACTTGAGAAATTCTGTGGAACTCCTGAAAAACTCAGCTATTTTTCCATAAAAGACAAGATACATCTACCATTTCTGATAATATCTATACTTTGAAATTACATTTGTTCAAGTAATTCTGTTTTATTTTCTACTTTTGTATATCATGTTTTATGCAATTTGGAAATAGACGTGTGACTGCCTGCTGTAAATGTATAATTGAATTCAGAGGAATGAGGCTTTTTGTTGCCATGAATGGAATAACATGCCATAAAACCTCAAGACATGAAAACTGGCAAACCTTCTGTGGTTATCAAATATGCAGCAATATAAACCACTTTGTCTGTATACACCTGACTTAGTTAAGTGATGTTCTGAGTTGTTCGTCTGTTGAGTTAGTTTGAGTTTCAAGAAGATATGTAGGAAACTAGGAAACAAATGGATTGATGTCATGATGGAGGAGGGGAGGCGGTGGAGCTTTAGTCAGACTTAAGTTCTGCAAAATCCATTTAATGAACAGAGCAAAATCAGGTTTTTATCTTATTTGATTTTGTGAAATCATCAGTAAATAAAAATGGGCTGAGATTCTCGCACAGTTTATACTCTATGATTGTAGGTGCTATTTGTGTTATGGTGATTCCTAAATCACAGAATGGTAGGTGTTGAAGGGACCTCTGGAGATCATCTTGTCCAACGCCCCTGCTTGAGCAGGGACACCTAGAGCAGGGTGTCTTGTTCCAGTGGACACTGCAGGAAGTTTCTGGAGAAAACAGAAATCTGAACCGGGTGGCAGTAGTATGCTGTGGAGGCACAGGTTGTTACCCTACCCCAAGGTCTCACCAGTAAATTCTAAATTGCTTCTGCCACTAGCTTTTGGATGCTTTTGGTCTTGTAGACTCTCTTTTCACTTCTGTGTTAATGCTTTAGCACGTTTTGTAGCTTTGGTTTGGTTTGAGATTTTGAAAATTGATTGAGATCTGCCGTATGGTTCCCAATTGAGTGCAGAAAGTTGTAGGCTAAAATAAGTTGTTTTAGTTTTTTTAGATTAGACAGATATTTGTTGTTTTATTCTAAAAAATGCTAACCACTACTTAGACCCTGGATAATGTAGTACAGTTGCTAAATATTTATAATTCAAGATCAAACCATCCAGTGAGCTATTTGATGATGATCTTACTAGTAGTAGTATTACTTTTGGCAGAGAATTTTTTTTTAACATGACTTCATTGTGCATTGGTAAAATCACCCATGGGCTGTAACATTAACTTAGTACCTTTCATTGTACGTTGCCCATTAATGTAGGTTCTCCTCCCATCCACACCTCACCACTTAATCGTATAAACTATATCCTTATCTGCCACATTAGTCTTTGTCTATGGTAATATTTTTAGGGTTTTTCCCTATGTCTGTAAGTAGTCCTCATTTAAACTCTGGATTCTGGTTCTTCAAAGTATAGTCAAGTTTGGATTTGCATACAGAAATATGTAGAAAAGGCTTATTTTTTAAAGTCATTAACAGTATGTAGACTATTTTAATAACACCCAGTTTGAGAATACATACTGTTGTTAGACCACATGGCAAACATTACTGAAATGTAGTCACAGAGACTACCATTTCCTTTGAGCTTACGTTACTTGCCTGGAAGGTTCTCCCGGTCCATCAGTTTGCAGCTCAAGGGAGCTCCTGAACCGCTTATTACCTATTTGTTAATGCCCAAAGGATCTCTGCTGCTCACTTGTCCAGTTCAGTTTTACAGTGCTTGTAGTTTTGTACCTCCACTTCTACTTCAGCCATTCATTGCATCTTTTAACATGCCTAGTTCAAAAGTGCTTTTGTTTCAAAGCTGTCTTCATTGGTTTATACTTACAGATAAGAGGGAGTCCCTGGTCTTTGACCAACAGACAGGATTCAGCTTTCTTCATCTGCATCTTTACAAGATATGATAGCGTGTAGCATGTGTTGAGAAATGAGGCATCTTCCTAGGCAACACTGGTTTATCTAAAGGCAGCATTTACAAACAAATCCTTCTTTGATAGTCGACACACATCAGCTGAGACAGCACTGGGGCAGCATTAAAGAACACTTGTAAAAATTTTAGCAAAACAATTTTACCAACAGTAGTGTACCAATGGGCTGATTATGAGCCAATAAAGAGGGTTTATTCAGTAGATTGAATTTATGTTATGGTATAAGCTGGCTATTAATGTTTCTCAAGTGCCATAGGTTCACCTTCATCTCTTTTTCCTTCTTGTTTTCTGAGGCAAAATTAGATTTTATTCCTTTTTTGCCTGAAAAACTCTACAAGATAGTGTCAGGGTGTCTCTCTAGACTGGTGTAACGTAATTCTTATGCTTTTATGAATATGTCGTAGTGTGGGTTGTTACTTCCCTTCTTCAAACAGTTTATGTAACAGCTGCTTATGGTCATGATTATAAGTCACGTTTTTGGTTCCTTTATAGCAGTGATCTGGGGACCACGGCAATGTTTTGTTTATGATACATGTCAGTGGGAAATAGAGGTCTAGTCACCATTTCCTTAAATGGTGAGAAGTCATATTTTTAAAAGGGAGGAAAAAAGAGAGATCTTTTTTCAGTACTCTTTTCTCAAGATCCTGTAATGCTTCTAGAAATAGTAAGAAAAAACTTAGTTCAGATTCTTTGTGCCTATGCATCATACCAAGAACTAGAATGTAATGGTTACTTTCCTTGTACACTGTAAGAATTGTTAGTATATTTTGCAGGTGCTTGGAAAAGTACAATTTTTATACTACGATTAAAATATTTTGCTATGTGATTTCATTACTTTCATCAATTGAAGTCAAAACGTCAGCACTATAAATGCTTGACTAAGTTCCAGCATGCCAATGATTTGCTGTAGAATACGTAACAGTCGCACAGCTTTCATGAAGTCAAACTCTCATCATTGGGAAAGTTTCTGAGTTAATTAAAGGAATGTTTGAAAGACAAGGAGACTAATATGTTTCTTTCCCATCTTGTGCTGGAACATCACCGTGTCATAGTCTGTGAAGTATTAGCAAAAATATGAAGGCTGGTTTGGATTGCTTTGGTATTGTAAAAGTGAAAGCAAATTTCGTTGTCTGATCAAAACTATTCTGCTTTGACAAAGCAGTGCGAAGCTGCTGAATATTACTCGTGAGCCTTGCTTAGATATGCAAAAGTATTGGAATATCATGATAATGGATATGAAAGCGGGTTGGTTTTGTCTTACTGAGTTCATTATTATGTACTTCATATTTAATTTTCGGTCTCTCAATTGAGGTGAGTCGGTAAGAGTGGAGGGCATGAGTGATGAACCTAAATTCGCAGTGAAAAAGTATCTACTTTAATAACTTTCAAGTGTCAATTATTGGCAAAACCCATGCTGTGGCTTCCCCTGTGAGCAAGTTCTCAAAAGCATAAAAGTGCCCTTTGGTCCTTGTGTAGGCAAATAATTGCCTAGGAAAGTCTTTGCATTGCATCTGAGAACCTGGTGTAGTGACTGAAGCTTTTTCACAAGCAATACCACTAAATCCTATTCTGTGTTTGTCTCCTCAGGCTTTTATTGAAGTTCTCTGTTTCCCTGTAATTCTTTGTGCCAAACTTTCCCATAAAGTCCCGGAACATCCTTCTGGGCTCCTAAGTGTTACCTGGGCTGAAGGCGCTGTGCAATGTGGCTGGGCTGGGCTGAAGGCACTGCACAGCTGTCTGCAGCTGCCCATCTGGCTGGCTTGGAGCTTGAAGCTCATGCTGAAGCCCCTTGCCAGGTCCTTCGCATCTGTCCAGTGACTTTCATGAAAATTACAGAAACTTTAATTTTCTAACTCTGTATCGACCACTGTAATAAAAAAATACTACTGAGGAATAGATGGACAGGCAATGTGATCACTTCCAGTGTATGCATATGAATAAGCATGCTGATTGGGCTGCATATGAGTGCAGGACAAAAACAAGTCACATAGTTGTCCTGTTCTGGCAGTGCTAAACCCAAACGGATGCTTCTATCCAAAATACTTGCCAAAACATACAAATAATTTATTGAATGATTGGCATAATGTCACGGGGGGAACAGCTCAAAGAATGGCAGCTGTGGCTTGTTTTCAGTACTGCTAGGTATATTTACAGTGATACAGGGATCATATGTTGCTGATATCAGTGAATAAAGCTGCAGCCTTATTTATCACAAAGATTGGTACATGTTTTGTGCATTTCTGTGGTGGCAGCAGTTATTTGATTTATATGATTTTTTTCTATTCATTTGACCATCAAAAGATCAAAATCTGCCCCATGCGGTTGTTGGTGGGATGACTTGAAAATTACCCTTTCGCTGTTTGTTATATATGCTTCTAATGCCACAATCGTGAATCTCGTTCCTCAAGACACCACTCTGTAAAAATATTGTAAACACTTAGCTCTGTGAGGTTTAATTAATGCCAGAAGCCTTCAATAAACATCAGTTGCAGTTTGGAATGTGCTGAGTTAAATTCCTGCACTCTGCCTAATGCACATGCAGTTAAATCTATGTGTAAGGTGGCTGGTACTGACATTAATCACATCCCACGAGTGTCCCTGTGTGCACAGAGGGAAAGGAAACCTCAAACCAACAGAAACATTTGACAGGCAATGCATTTAAACATCTCCGCTTAAAGACCTAAAGGACAAAGAGTGTAACATTAGCATTTCACTCGGTAGGGAAGAAAAACATAATGAAAAGATAACGAGTGCCTTTGATACTTCCAAAAGTTAATAAAATAACTTCCCTAAGTAAAACTTTATATGAAATGTGTTGCAGAATCGTCTGTTAGTTATTGCTACAGGATTTTTGTAATGCTGTTTTTTTCTATTGTATTTCTTTAACCAGAGAGTTTTTCCTTCAATGAATACTGATAGTCACCAAAAAATGTGGAAGAAGTTAAAGAAAAAAAAACCCTTCCAAAACAGATGTTTTGGAACAGACTGTGAAATTCTGTTTGTGTACCCATGCAGAACCTGGCAGCATTCAAAACCCTGTGTGCCATGGAAGTGATAAATGTGATTGCTCTAAAAAGGGATAAAGGAAGAAAAGAACCCAAGGTTATAAACTGTGTGCTCCCTTTGTTTATCGAACTTGATAGTTTTGTGTTAATTTTGATGTCAGTTTTGTGTTGTGTGTAGCACAACTCTGCCAGCAGAATCATGAGCATACCAACTAGAGGTGGTGTTGCGGCAGTATATTTTAATGAAACTAGAAGTGAAGGAATAATCTATCTAATCCATTTCTCCAAATTTATTCTCAGAAGAGTTAATTCCTGATATGCTATGAGAAAATCAGTGTGCTATTCCCATGGGACAAATACTTGAAGTAAATATATTTATAACCTTATTTAAGGTTTAGGATAGTAATTTTCTAGCTTGAAGTTCTTTCTAAAAAACTGAACACTGGTTTGTTTGGCTTATAAGAGTTTAATTACAGACTTTACATGTCTCATTTCCATTTTCAGCTAGTAAACTTAGGAAAAGCACAACTTAAATGAGGTAAAAACCTCGTTATTCTTGATGATCAAGTATTTTACAGCTGATGGGTTAATAATTGCTGTGTAAAAGAACAGTAGCCAGTTTTACATCTTCAGTGAGGCTATTAAATACTGTACAGTTAAGTAAATGAGAGCTGTAATTGAAGAGAATTTTAGTGCCATATCTGTGATGTCCATTAAAAAAAAAAAAAAGCTGAAATATTGTGAATCAAAGGTGTGCAAATTGGGTCTTTGAACCTGAATGTGTAGTACGGCTTTGCAGTAATCTCGCACATAATTGTACTGAATCCTCTTCACATTGTGGACTCTGAGAAGATAACTGAGCCCAGAATTTCATATCTAAAGCAAATGTCTTGAAGTTTAATGGTGTGAGGAAGACTGCTTTTGTGCATAGGACTTAAGACTTGGACTGTGAATCTATGCAGCACTTCATAACTCTGCAGGTGGCTTCATGCACAACCTTGAAAAATAAATCACCTATTGACTATTTTTCTTCAAATATCTGTAGGAAGATCAAGTCAATAGTGCTAATGGGTTGTGGGGTTTTTTGTTGTGGTTTGTTTTTTTTGTGTGTGTGTTTTGCTGCTATAAGGCTTAGTATCCCTGTATCACAATTTCTGAATTATCAAACTGGGATAATATTGTCTCCTAGGGTTGTCTGTTGGGTGTCTTGTAGTTTGGGACAGGATTGTATTTGTCCACGTGGTCCTAGAGGTGGTCTAGCAGTGACAATCTAAGGATGTAAGGTTTGAGGGTGAGCTCATCCTTTATTAGATGAGCAAATATAAGACTGAGGATGTCTTCTTGGACATCTGTATACAACCATAACACTTATTAACACTAACAACAATGCTTTTTAAAGGTTCAAAACTGTACTTGCAGAGATAATTTCTGCATGACTGACTATGCTTCATGTGTCAGCCTTTCGAAGGTTTTTATGACTGCGCTATGACTTGTTTTTTCTTCCCTTTCAATAACTCTCAGGTTTGGGCATTTTTTTGTTGTTGTTGTTGGGGGTGGGTTTTAAGACTGGCATCACTTGTTATGAACACACTATCCATAGAGTGTGACCATATACATTTTTTATTGTATTGCATAATTCAAATCATGCATGGCCACGTCTGGGCCATATATGAAAGTGTGATTTGTAATATTTTTTTTATTTTAGAGATGTGATGACTAGAAAATGTTCCTCTATGCTTTCAGTGATGTGTGTACATAAATTAAGACATTATGTCTTAAAGTAGCATTGATTTATTATGGTAATCAGTGAGGAAATGACTATTTGCTGTACAGCTTCACTGAATGAGTGAATGATAGGAATAAACAATAACCAGGTATTGCTTTAAAATATAATTTATAAATTGTAATATCACCTGTAAATGGAATCTTTGAATTTTTGCTGATGCAACAGATAAAACAGGAAATAATTAATGAAAACATATTTGTTTTTCAAAAAAAATTCCTGACCAAAGAAATGCTATGTTATTTTTTAATATACCATAAACAGATATCTGCCACTGTGTAATGCTATATCTTAGAGCATCTTCCAAAGATGCTTTTGAATAAGAAAGTTGAAAGCTCAGGTATGTGTGCGAAATCCTTATCCTGAAATTCTGTAGTGGTCTCATGTCCCTGTAAACATTTAGTTCTAATTTTGCAATATATACACAAGTGGTAATCGTAAAGTTGAGGATACGGCACGGTCCAGTCAAATAAATGGGAGTCAAAAGATAAAATTTTTAAGGCTTTTTCCTCTTTCTGTCATTCATCAGCTAAGTGGACTAGAAGGTTCACTTGTTTGTGTGTCCTCTGTTACTGGTTAGATAGCCTGTGCTCTCAAAGGTTGGAGTCGTCTTTTCATTGGTAAGGTCAGACAGCACTCAGCAAAACAGAAGACTTTTTCTCTTGTAAAGCTTTGGGATGGAAAGTTTAAGAAAATACTTGGGATTATAAGGATTTCAAAACATCTTTTAAAATAATTGTAATAACCCCTCCTAGCTAGGATCTACTAACCTTTTCATTACTGCGGGTAAGGCTAGCTGGCATGACTGTGGTGGGGATTGTAATTCTATTAAGATTTGAAATCTTCCTAAATATTGGTCACCTTCAAAGAGCTATTATGAAATTAATACACTTTTAGAAGTTGGGGTTTTTTTCATTGAAGGTATTCAGACTTGGCAGTAACTAATTATTAAAGTATTGCAAACTGCTTGGAGACAGGCTTGTCTTAGCCGTTCTTGATTCACAGCTGGAGACTGTGTTCTGATAGAAATCCAAGCAGAAGGGTTGTCATCTTTCATTCCAGATACGATAGTTACCAGATGCCTGGGACTTTGCCTTTGTTTTTTACAAAAAAAAAAAAAATTATAATGTAATAACTGAAAAACTCTTTTGGTTTGTATGAGAGTCCTATGTGAAAACTATGAAGTGTTCACTGAAATTCCATGTTATTTTGGTCTTTGTCATTTACAGTGATTTGACAGAAATAAACCCCTCAGTGAAACCTCTGTGCATACTTAGGCATATTCTGACCAAGTTCTCTCTTGCTTTTCTCCTGGAAAATGGGCTAGTGCCCTGGTGGATGATCACACCCATTTGCTGCTGTGACTCCAGAATAATACCTTCAAATTTGTTGTGGCTTTTTAGCACCTTAGTTCTTAGAACTTTATCTGTTGAGTGTTGAACCACACTGTAGCTGCTTTCTTAGCCTGTGCTTAAGAGACAGCTGGGCTTTCTGCTGGGCTTCACAAAGCATTTTCAAGTATGATGTGATTCAGCTGTACCACAGCTGATCACTAGAGCTGTGCGGTATATGTTATGTTTTCTTCCCAAACTGAGACTCAAACCAACAGGGACTCAATTTCTGAGGAAAGAGCTGTCATATAATCAATTCTTTAGCTTACTGTAGCCTGCAAATTAGGTAGAATAGATGTTGGAGAGCAGTTTTTTGTGCTACTTGTTATCCCTTTGCTCTTATTGCCTAACTGCTGCTGTTGATTAAGTTTAATCCCAAAGCACATCAGAATTAAAAGGCTTTGCATTTTTATAAGTCTTCTGAAGAAAAGCTTTTCTCCCCCAATTCTGTGGCAAATAGAAGTTGTTATTCACAGCGGGGTTAATGCCTGAAGCAAGGGAAACAATTGCATGTAAGTTGTAAACCTGACTGCAGTGCTGATGCTGACAATTGTAGGCTGTTTTGCATGTATTCTGAAGGAAAACCGGAATAAAACAAATTTGTCGTCATAAATTTGTACAGACTATAAGAGAGTTGAGAGTTGCTTGAGTATAAAGAGATTTGAAAGCAAAAAGTTGTGAGGTGTTTTTTTTTTAATGTAAGTAGGAATAAGGTGAAACAGCTGTTAGGAAAAAAAGATCTTTAATATGTTATCAGCTAGACAAAATAGATTCTTTAGCGAAGAAAGCCACAGCTTTCTGTGTCTAACAGACTCCTGATTCCTGCAATACAGCTGGAATAGTAAGTTTTACTTTTTGATCTCGTATGACCATTTAAGGTAATTTTCAAGCATTTTCTTTTTGGAATTTGCAATTAATCAAAGCACCACAAGTGGTCACCGTGCTGTCACTGACAGGGAATTGGGTAAGAAGAATGGTCACAAAAAATAACTTCGACCTATTCACAGTCAAAGCTATGAAAATAGTTTTAACACTGTTCTGTTTGGAGAAGGAATGTTATAAAAAGCCAGTCATATGTTTCAAGATATATTAACCTATAGTGATTCCCTAAATATAAGTAATTTGGTAGTAACTGACTCTACTTTTTGTCTAGTAGCTGTCTTTCAGTGGTGAAGACTAAGCTCATTTTTCACTTACTATTTTATATTTCACTTATCTATTTTATCTGTAATGTTTTTACATGCATGTGATCAGCTGATGCCTGTTTGCCTATTTCAGCAACTCTCGGTGACTTATTAGGAATGTAGTACTAAAATAGTAAGTATATAAACAATGACACTCTTGTAGTAGAGGTAGTTTGAGATACAAACTACATGTGAACTTATTCCCATGTGAAGTAATAGCTTTATTGATCATGGTGTAATGCTTTTCACTAAAGCTGTAGAACTACTTCAGTCAGAAATCTCAGTAATTTAAGCAACAGCCAACGATGGAGAAAATGTCCTTCCACATCGTTTTTATCTCTCTCTCCACCCAGCACACACACACTCACACACACACGTACACAGAAGGGAGAGGTTTTGATGAATGTTGCTTGCAATGTTGCTGTGAGTTATCTGACTTAAAAATTGCCGATGGCTCTTCTTGCCTTGTCACTAATTAGGGTGAACCCAGGGAATGAGAATTTTTCATACACTTATCCCTGTCACCTTGCAAGTGTACTCAATGCTATTTATTTTAAAAAGAGGGAACAACAACACACAGAAAGGAGAGATGTTAATTTATACTCTATCTTAAAAAGTCACCTAGAAGTACTTTCTCTGGTCTTAAAAATCTACAAATATTTTAAAAATAAATTTTTTGGTCCCTTCTTGGTATTTAGAGATCCAAGGGCACCTGTTTTGTTTACCCTGGAAAGAAGAAGGATAAGGAACGATCTGTTTGCAGTCTTTTTACTACCTAATATCTTGTAGAGAAGGTGGAGCAAAGTCCTCCGAGATACATGCAGTGAAAGGGCAGAAAGCAGGAGGATGGAGCAACCTAACCTTCTGTGATTCTATGAAATATCTCAAAAGAAAAATTGGGGCATTAAGGAAGCACCTTATACTGTGTTTTGACTTTTGCAAAGTCAAAACATACTCAAATTACAAATTACATTTCAACATAGACTTATGCTTTTGCTTTTGGAAACTTTTTGGTAGTTGCGGAGAAGGTATTAGGGTGCAGCATACGTAGATAGTGGTATGAAGACTGTGTCATGTACGGAAAAAGTGACTAGTTATGCAATTTCACTCTGAAGCTTCTGAAAGAAAATAACTTCGATGTTTTAAAATGGCAGGAGGGTCTCAAAGAGGTTTCAGAACTTGAAAAAATGCTTTAAAATTTTACTTTATAATGGTAACTGTCTCTAAGAGTAATGATGTGATGGCAATTGGAGGCTGCTATGGGAATATATGTCCAAGTAACTTATTTTTGTTATGAATTAATGTTAAAGCACGCTACTTGGCTTCCAAAGATCTTTTATTTGGCTGATTTGCTATAACTGAGAAAAAGGGACAGGTATTGAATTCCAGAAGTCCTTATCCAGTACCTGGGCACATGGAAGTTGGTCAGTCTTTCCCATTTGTATTAGTTAGCTTAATAAAAAGTAAATAAAAGATTGCCTTCCATTTCAAATTGTCTTTCTCATAGTGCCACAGGCTGTTGCATTTGTGGCAGCACTGCTGGCATCTTGTCTGTTCCAACGCCAAAGACCAAAGTAACTGCATGGACTCACGCGTATCACACAGCATACTAGGTAACACATTTGCAAAAGCAAAATTAATTGATACCTGGACATCAATTATTTTAAAGTGACTATTCTTAGTAAAGTTTTGAAAACAAAGTATTTGAGCAAAGGTGCAAGTCTGCAAGCAATCTTTCTTCATTGGAGAACATGACCTCCCTGCAGAGGGTTTTTGGTTGTACCTGGGAGCTGGGATCTGTGTCTGGAATGCTGTGCTCTGCATGGATAGGAACAGAAAGTCTATGGCCAAAAGCAGTGTTGTAAATATCTAGGGATATTATCAAATATTTAATGTAGTTTGTTTTTTAGTAAAATAAAGTGTGAGTTGATACCTTTTTTGGCATAGAATTGGATTAATATGTATTTGTGTGTGAAGATCTGCTACACTTTTACAGAAACAGTTACACTGAAGTTCTGCATTTTGCTTGCTTTGTACACTATGCGATATTTTATAGATATAAAATTCACATTACAGTGTAACAATTTTTTTCCCAGCATTTTGTCACATTAGTTCATTATAAAGTCTGTCTATTGATACAGTCAATGCAGCATGAAATTATATTTAAAGTATCAACTTACCATTTTAAGAAGTGTTTTTTATATTGGAAAGAACAATTTATAGTCGTTTTTGATATCTAATACCTTTAATATTAGTAAAATTACCTCATAAACAAAGGTATGTCTTTTGGAACAGCTACTTCACTCTGGCAACAAGAATTCTAGAAGTAAAGTAGTGCAAGGTAAGGAAACATATCTGAGATGACGTTGAATGACTATTAAGTGTAAGTACCCTTTTCCAGTAGGATGCGGTTTTGTGACAAACTAAGTTGTCTGCATTACTGAATGGAAAATAGTTATGTCTGTGATATCAAACTTCTTAGTATCATAGAATGATTTGGGTTGGAAGGGACCTTTAGCGATCATCTAGTCCAACCCCCCAGCAGTGAGCAGGAACATACTCAGCTAGATCAGCTTGCTCAGAGCCCCGTCCAACCTGACCTTGAATGTTTCCAGGGATGGGGCATCGACTACCTCTCTGGGCAACCTGTAAAACCTGGGCAAATTGTAAAGAAAAATCTTTTTCAAGACTTTTGCTGCATCACTAGAAATAAGATAAAATACACTGTATTCCTCTTATATTTGATAATGTTTAAAATAATTTATATTATGATGGTTGTTTCACATCAACACAATTGAGAGTACTCTTTTTGTAAAGAGAAGATACTACTTGTCAACATGGACGTCTGACTTCTGCTTCTGGCAAAGATGATAATGTGGAGTCAGAACTTGGATGTGCTAAAAATGGATCTCACTGTATATACACAGTTAAATGGGCACCTTACAGAATGATATGGATTTGATTATTCCAACCTTCCTAGCTTTCCCAATTAATTGCTGCCTTAATGAAGGTTTTGATTTGTTCTGGTCCCCCCCCCCCCCCCCAGTTACTTCAAAATATGTATTTGTGAATGCACAGAGAAATATGCAAATGTTAAATTTGATGAGATGCACAGTTTAATACTAGGTTTGGTCTAATCATAATGTACTTGAACATTCACAGAATCACAGAATGGTAGGGGTTGGAAGAGACCTCTGGAGATCACCTTGTCCAACCCCCCTGCTTGAGCAGGCACACCCAGAGCAGGGGGCACAGGACTGTGTCCAGGTCAGTTTTGAACGTCTCCAGGGAAAGAGACTCCAACCTCCCTGGGCAGCCTGTGCCACTGCTCTGGCACCTGAAAAGTAAAGAAGTTTTTTCTCATGTTTACGTGGAACTTCCTGTGTTCCAACTTGTGCCCATTGCCCCTTGTCCTGTCATTGGGCACTAATGAAAAAGGTCTCGTCCACAGTCTTGACACCCACCCTTTAGATATTTATAGGTATCAATGAAATCCTCCCTCAGTCTTCTCTTCTCCAGGCTGAACAAACCCAAGTCTCTCAGCCTTTTCTCATAAGGGAGATGCTCCAGTCCCCTGATCATCTTCACAGGTCTCCACTGGACTTGCTCAAGCAGTTCCCTGTCCTTCTTAAACTGAGGGGCCCAGAACTGGACACAGTACTCCAAACATGGTCTCCCTAGGGTGGAGTAGAGGGGGAGGATAACCTCTCTCAACCTGCTGGCCACACTCCTTTCAATGCAGCCCAGGATACTGTTGGCCTTCTTGGCCACAAGGGCACAGTGCTGGCTCAGGGTCAGCTTCTTGTCCACCAGCACTCCCAGGTCCTTCTCAACAGAGCCACTTTCCAGTAGTTCAGCCCCCAGCCTGTACTGGTGCATGGGGCTGTTCCTCCCCAGGTGCAGGACCTTGCACTTCCTCTTGTTGAATTTCATCAGGTTTCTCAGCCCAGCTCTCCAGCCTGTCCAGATCTCACTGGATGGCAGCACAGCCTTCTGGTGTATCAGCCACTCCTCCCAGCTTGGTATCATCAGTGAACTTGCTGAGGTTACACTCTGTCCCTTTGTCCAGGTCATTGATGAATATGTTGACCAGGACTGGACCCAGCACAGACCCCTGGGGAACACTGCTAGTTACAGGCCTCCATCCAGACTCTGCTCCGTTGATCACGACCCTCTGAGCTCTGTTGTCTGTTGTCTGAGTTCTCTGTCCACCTCACTGTCCACTCATCCAACCCACACTTCCTTAACTTGCTTGTGAATGCCTTTGTGAATGTCTGGGTTTGTAACTAGAAAATTCATGGAGGTTCTGAGCAGTGAAATGTTAGTGTCTAAAAAGAAAGTAGATATATTACAATGTCTGTTTTCTAAACATGTAAAAATGCCGGGGGCAGTGAACCAGTAAATTCAAACCTCAAGAAGATGAAGCTTTTCTGTCAGAAATGAGATTACTTTTTGCTATTAATTCAGTTTTAACTTGGTGGTTACATCAGCAAGTTTGAGCGCAAGTTGTGTCATACCAGTGAAGTGATCTGTCTGAATTCTGCTCTCCATCCCCTTGCCTCCAGTGTCTGAATAGTTGTAATATTGGAAGTAGGGAAATTTAGGTGGTGTCTTCGTCCTGCTGTTTGCATGCTTTTGGCCAAAATTCAGTTAATGTGGTGGTGTGCGTCTTGCCTTGAAATGAATAACATTTGACTTTTAAAATATGTAGAAGAGATACTTATTAAGGGAAGCACAACTCAGAGAATAGCTGAAAATAATAACATTTCTATGTCTTTATTTCAGTAAAAACTGAGATTTATTCAACTTGAGATTCAATTAATTTGAAATTCAATTTACACAAATTGTTTTACCTCTAATACGTACCTGTCAGTAACATTAAAACATAATTTCATAGACCTTGAGGAATTTGAGTCAATTATAAGTATTTTTTAATTGATATAGCTGAAAAAATGAAAGTGAATTGGTAGATAGAAAAACATAAACCAGTGCAGTAAAGACTTTGTGTTCTCTGTTCATGGAACCTTCCCCTCCAGCATGCCTTTTCCTGCCTTATTCCATGAATTTAAAGTTGTTTCATCATATAATTTCTCATGGAAAATAGTAAGGGCTTAATGAGGATCAACATTTCTACTTAGTGACAAGTTTCAAATGAAGTATCAAAGTGGTTTTTTTTGTGAAGCATAGTTATGTCAAAGTGGCCAGATCTCTTTGCTCAAGCCTCTCCCGGAGATTCCGTGCCACACTTTCAAAAATGATTGAGGTACAGAGGGACAAGGGTGGGAAAAGCAGAAATCAGTACCATGCCCAAGAAATATTTAGGTTTTGCTAACGTGTTTGCATCAGGCAAGGGGGAAGTCGTCTTGGTGTTGTGATCGGCGGTGGAGTTTTGCATATTCCTTAATGTTTCTTAAAAAAAAAAAGGTTGCTTTGCTGTGCTGGTGTTTGGAAAAGTCACTACTGCTGCCCAGTGCTTTGTACCTGTATCTGCTCTGGAAGAAAATTGCTTTGCATCACACTTTTGTGCCATCCTTCTTGTGGGCCCAGCTGTTCTGCATAATCGGACTTTCCAAGTCCAGTGTCTGTTTAAGAGAAAGATAAGTTCATAAAAGGAAGAAACAGTAAGGAAACCAACCTTCCAGTGAGAATAGTGCCACAATACATCAATTTCTGAACAGCTGTCCATGCATTAGTTTTGAACTTATCTGGGTATTTGTAGCTGCAAAGCCCAGTGAGGAAAAACATGACTCACCTATGATGTGTTATTTTGTTTTACAGGAAAAGGCTCAGTGCTTTCAGAAGGCTCTTGCTTCCCAAGCAGATAAATCCACGCAGACAGAACTCGTAGGCCATGATGTAAGTAGCTGTATCAAACAGTATTTTTTTATCATCTTTGTGGGTGTTCAAACTTCTGTCAGCCTGTTTGCTGCTGTTGTGTCCGTGCATTGATTGAAGGGGATTTACTGGAACACCATTCATCCTTAGCTCTTAAATGATTCTAAAATACCTTCTGAAACATGAGAAGATAATTACAACTACCTGCCAGCATACCAATGCCCTATTAATTTTATGCTTTACAAAGAGCTGAGAATTAACGTATGTGAATGTGGAGGGATGTGTATTAGCGGATTGCAATTTTTTTTTCAGCATTCATTTACACACTTATTGACAATTTGAAGAGGTTATTATATTTATAATCACCATATGCTGTCAAAAAATATTTGAATTTTGGAAGATAATGGAATAAATAGTTTCACCAAGTGATGGTAAAATTCTGTTTCTTGAAGAGCATCTGTCAGAAGTTCTGCTAGAAGGTGAATTGATAGTATGTATCCTCATGCAACAATATAGTCAAGGAAGATTCTTTAACCGTACAAATATATTTTTCCTCAGTTTTTTTTAAATGAAAGTATCCTATCATGGCACATTGGTAGAATATGTGTAAAAGATTGATTCACTTGCTTATATAAGCCTTCTTGAATAATCTTCTATTAAGGATGCCACAATGTGGCACAGTTGTGTTGGGTGATTTGAGCAAAATGTAACAATACTTCTTACCGAAGACCGTTCTGCAAAATAAGGCTGTGGTTCTGCATTGGTGTATATCAACATGCTGCTTCAAATTTATAAAAAGAACACTGGAATTAAAGCAGGTTTTGAAACCTTCCTTTCAGTGTGTTTTGTATCAGTGGAGCGTTAAAGGTTTGTCTTCTAGACTTTGGATAGTCTTCTGAAGATAGAAACATAAGAATTTCACATTTTAATCTCAAAAGTTCTTGAAGCATACTACACTTTGATGTGTTTAGGCTGTCTTTTAAGCTGATTCAAGCCAAGGGTATGCACCTTTTTCTGGACAACAATGTAGTTATAATTATTATTTTTATATGTGTTACTCAGCACTTGTGGGTTGTTTGGTTGGGGTTTTGTTGAGTATTTTTTTTAATTTAGGGCAAACAAGTCAATACTTCACTCAGTGTACCTATCTGCACTAATTTCTTGTTCACGGGTTGCCAGATATGAGCCCTAATGTTCCTACTGTGTCTGTGAAATAATGTCTGTTGGAATTTACTGAAACTGTGAGGTGTATGTGTGTAATGGTGAAAATCCCATAGTATTCCAAAATACTTGAAAACATTTTTATATGTTGCAATGCTATATCCCTTTCTTCTCGGACTAATTATCTTTAACAGCTGCTTTATTACATCTTAGATGTTAAATAAAAGTCTTCCACTGAAAACGAGAATAAGCAATTGGTAGGGTTGGTTTGGGGTTTTTTCTGGTTGTTTTTTAAACAGATGTGATTTATGCATTTGGTTGTTCTCTCCCAAATCAAGTATGCGGTATCTCATGCTGCAGAAATCTATGCTGTTAACAGATGTTTTTTTTTCCTTTTTCCAGTCTGTGTTCCCTTGCAGGATGGGGAAAAGGAGGTCTTCTGCCACTAAAGTAGATTGCTGATACTCCAATAAAATTAAAATCTCTTCCCCCAAACAGATACAGTTTTCTGTCTGAGATCTGAATATTAAAAATAATAACAACAATAATTATTAAAAAATCCTTTCCTTTAGCAGCATTCTCTTCAACATTAGTGGAAGACAGGTTTCAGCCTCCCCTGGTAAAATGCCTCTACCACATCATGTTTGCAATCACCTATTTTCTTATATAGGGTGATGCAATGCAAGAACAAAAGGAAATGTGGAATGTTTTTGTATGGAACAACACATCCACCTGTGTTTATCTGGTACAGAGTACTTGTGAAAATTGCATTACAGAAATTGTTTACAGAGAAATCTGAATTAATCTACAGGAATACAATATGCTTACTGTGATCATCATGAAGGGAATTCAGTGAAGAAGAATGTGCAAATAGAGTTACTACTTTTTGTAACATCGTTAAAAACTTTTCGTTGTCACCTATCTGTTAGAATGTGCAGCTTTTCTTCAAAGGATAGCTATTGCTGGTAATGATAGGTTCAACTGTGTTTCTGTCGAAACCAAGTAGCAATTATGTTTGTATTCTTTGCTTTTATATGACATTTTAAAGAGCAAGTTGTTACCCTGGCAAGTAGTATCTGTACATCGTTTTATTCAGGATGTATGTGTGCATAACTATAAGAATAATGTGTTGATGTGAAAGTAGATTAAATAGAAAAACACAAAACAGATCAGAAAAAGCAAGATATAATTTTCACCCCATTAGTCACCCATTTTGACGATAGCATACACTGAATACTTAAGGTATCTAGTTTAACAGGTAAGCAGAAAATTTAAGTTCATTCCGTCATCACCACAGATTTGCAGCTGTAATTCCAAAAATATTAACAAAAAAAAAGTCATCTGTTTTTTTTCTCCTTAACACAACTTTAGAAGCTAACAATAGTTGGATTAAAGTGTTATCAGGAATTTGCATTGCATTATTTCATCAATGTTGTACAAATATTGATATACACTCCAGAATGTAGTACTTCAGAAATCCTTAAGTTAGTGCTTCTGTGAATAGTTTGTTTCGTGCTCTTTCATATTCTTTTGTTTCACTGTATAAACTTAGTAGTTGCCTATTTTGCAGTACAAAAAACCTGAGACAGGTTAGCCCCAAAAGAAACCAATGCTCCTGGACAACATCTCCAGTAGTTGAGAGGCTATTCTTTAGCCTTAAAGTTCATTCAGATGTGTTGTAAAAGTAAATGGGAGTTCTGACTTTGACTTATCTCGGCAAGGTATTAATCCTTTTGTCCATAGGGTCTACACTAATGAAAAAAAAAAAGGCTAGAGGCTAATCTATATTTAGGGTGAAGAAGGAAGAAATACAATGTTTCAAAGGGAAGAAATGTTCCCATCTCTGTGGAGCTGTCCCGAAAAGTTTAAATGGTGTTGACTGAGTGTTTTGGCTAAGTATTTGAGAGGTTACCAGAATGGAAGTTAATATAGTGTATTTTATGCTAGTAGATATAACATGATTACAGTCAGATTCTGGCTATCAGGATGATCAGCAAAGTTTGGACCATGCAGTCCCCTGCATAACCTGTAAATTGCCAGATAATATTTCTGATAGATTTCTGTTTTCTCCCATGCAGCACACTGAGATTTTTCAGCTGAAATTGCTTTAGAGTACTGTATTGCAAGCAAGTGGAAGCTAAACTCTGTAGCAGCAATTTTTCTCATGAAGCACTGTTTGAACTGGAAAGCACGCTGCTTAATCTATTTTCTGTATGAAAACGATCTAATATGACAATTATGGAATTAAAACATAAAGTTTAAAACAAGTTTTGTTAAGGAGGCAAAAGGTTTTCCGTGATGAGAAATGCTACAATTAACACGACCACTTTGCTACTTGACTAACTTGAAAGTAAAATAGCAAGCCAGATGCTGTGTGTGTTCAAGGGAAGACATTAGAAAGTAATCCAGGTTTCTTAGAAACCTAATTGCTTTCTACTGCAGAATGTCAAGGGATTTCCACCTTATGATAGTCCTAAATTTAGTCTGTTTTCCAATATGTGTACTGAGAATAATTTAAAACATGTTGGGATTCTTGCAGAAAGAGCCATGTGTGCAACAGATTGATGTGGGAGACTGCTAAATAATAAATTATTAATGTGTCTTAAATAATCAATGTCAATTTAACCTCCTCCACCTTGCTTTGTTTGCAAAGCCCTATTTTACTGCGAGTTCGAGGAATAATTTCTTCCATGTTGATCAGGTTACTAAAATGGACCAGAAGTTGACTAAATACAGTCAACTAGTGCTGCGACTGATTACAAGATCATGTTAAGCAATACAGCTCTACTGAAGGCTACTAGCTAAATAGGTAGTCCAAAGGATCATACAGGCATCACGCAAACACTCTGCAGCATGTGCCGTTGCTAATGAGTTTTCATTAAAATGTGTCTTGAAAGCAGAATTAAACAACCACGGTAGAGTTCTCTATGTCATCGAAAGAGGTCAGACTCAGCGCTGCTTTGTCATTCTTTATCAGTCCTTGGATGAAGAGAATTTGTACTTAATTTTATTCTACACAGAGTAGAAATTCCTAAGAGCTGACAGTATCTCTACAGTGTCTTTTCTGTGTTTGCCTTGTGCTGATATTATAGGTTGCATATCTCAGAACTGCTATTCTCTTAATTCTGTTTTCCATACTGAGAGTAAAGCTGATGTAAACAGGTTTTGGACTGGTCCTTAATTCATTCCCCATTTAATGAGAATCCTTTCCAGTTTAGTGCTCCTGACGTTTTATATTATGCTTCTAGAGCCTCAGACACCAAACTTGTGTGCTATTGCTCCTGATCTGGTTACTGTTTGATTCGCATAGCTACAAAAAAAAATTACCTTTCCCCAGCGATCACAGGCATTGTGTTTATGACAGTGCTGGGCGATCCACAAGTAGGCACTGACTCTAAACACCTCTACTACCATGCAATATTAAAATTAATAATTATCCATACTAACACATTTTTGGGGTATTTGTTTTGTAGCTTGCTGTGCAGCATGCCTCTGTTTCGCTCTCAAAGCCTGTGCACTGCGTTTCTGTGTTTCACTAGGAGGGAGCAGAAGACGTGGAGGTGGATGCTCCAACTGCTCCCTTCCACCTCCCTTCTGTGCTCCTCATCCTCCCTGGCAGCCAGCGAGCATGGTTTATGGATGCTGTGAGGGACTGTGTTGTGCTGTGTCCTCGACTTTAGGAAGGGAGGAGAACATAATAATGAAGTGCTTGAACTTCTTCACCTTTCCAGTTTAATCTAAGTATATTCCCACCCACAGTATTCTATAGTTTGTTACAATGTGGAAAGATTTGCATTTTGCCACCTAAAACAGAAAATACATCCTGCTTCTGCCTCCCCCCTCCTCGGAGACTGATGTCCACCTGCTATTGTATGTTACCACTAGATTACTCATCTTCATTTATTTCTTATTTTCGCTCTATGTTTCTTTTCTATACAGTGAAATAATGCATACTTGTGCATAATATACCTTTCTCTAATGCAAAATTATTTACAAAAAAATAAGTACCTTTAGAAATCAGATAGACCAGTAACCATTTTAGTCTTTGCTTTGCTTGTACTCTGTGTACCTATTTGTATCTGGATATTTAAGTTGCCCTTGGCATGCTATTTCCTTTCCCACAACTTCCTCTAGCAATCATTTTCTCTTCCTCTCATGTCCAATTTCCTTTTTTCTTTAGCACACAATTTCGAAATCTATGTGTTTTTTAGGATGTCCTACTTGTGCAAATTCTGTCAAACTTTTCATATATTAATAGTGAAATTTTCACTGAAACTTTTTCTGTTTTAATGATTGCCTCCCACCAACCCTACTGAACATATTGCCTCACCATCCAACCCTAAATTCCATTTAGCCACATGAACGTGAATGAATTGTTACATGTAGCACTGGTCACTACACTGATAAACAGTTCAAGTTACCAGTGCTCAACTTGCCAGAGGATGCTTGCTTATGCCGAGGGTTTGGTATCTGTTGTGCTATACAAAAAGTGATACAGGTTTTCACATAAATGAACTTCAAAAGTAACTGGGCTCTGGGACAGAAACTGAGACTTGCCATGTGGAAAAGACAGGCTTCCGCTAAACGCTTTAATTCTGTGGCTGATTATCAACAGGTATTATGCATTTAATCTTGCCATGTCTAGGAATAAAGAACAGTAAAATTTACATTCTGTAGTGGTGCTCAATTAGTATGAATGATCTTTGGTTTTGATTTGTGGAATGCAAGTTGGCTTCTGGTTGCTTGTATAAACAAATTGCGTGCTGTTTAAATATTGTTAGTAATATGTGGCTTGATGATATAATAGCTGAGTTTCCTCATAGATCAGAACTTAATAGTACATCGTAGTCTCTGTATCTTTAAAAATATTGTCGTCCTGTAATATACTCTGCAATAACAGTGCAATGGCTTTTTTCCCCATTAAATTTTTCGTCTTTCTACCTGTTCTACATTTCTCTGTCATAATCTTCTGTCTTTGTATCTACAGCTATGCTGTAGCTATCTTGCTTTTAAAGTGCAAGAAAATATGATTTACTTAGAAGTATTGACCAGACTTAGGGTCACTAACTTTTGCTTAGATGTCTTGGGGTGGGGGAGAAAAGAAGGGGCAGAAGGAAAGGAGGGTGTTTAGTTATTACTACTTACTCATCCTTGAATTTCTTTTTTTGAAGATAGTGGTTTCCCCACTTTTTCTGCTTTAGCTCCATCACTGTCTCCTCCTTAGAGTTCTCCAGAAGTTTACTTTTTCACTTAAGCTTATCCATCTAGACTTTGTCTCATTTCTTATTTTTACTTTAATTCCTGTGTAGTACTTACAAAAGAGTATGAATTACCAAAATGTTATTGCAGTAGTATATTTTCAGCGTGTTATAGTTACATTGTTTCTGTCATAAAGATGCTACCAGGAAGCTCATGACATTCTAAGTATTACTTAAATGAGCAGTTATGCCTAGAATTGATAACGTGTTTTTATTACATCAACTCTGGTTTGTTACACTAAGGATAGAAAGAAGTAGGACACTGACAAACAAGACCATTAAATAATTTTTATTTGATTGAAATTTAAAAGACATCCTTGTCCCACTAGATTATACTTTGCTGACTCGATGCATTATGCTAAATACTAGCAGTGTCCTATTTGTAAGGCCAGAGAGTGGTTTGGGAATATCTCAGCAGGACTGAAATAGTTTGGATTTTGTTCAAAGAATGAACTGAGAATTTAGTAGAGTGCATTCAAAAACAATCAGAAATTCTCAAACATAGCAACGTTTCGCAATAGGCTTTGAGTATATTTTCTTAAAAATGATGAAAACTTGGAATCACCTGTAAGAAAAGATCAACAAACAAAATTCAGAAATGAGGCATGGATAGCCACTGTGTTATAAAGCAACAGATATGGTTTTTGTCATATTAGTATATTTAAAGTGAATGCTTTTTAATGCAGAATGATCTACTTACAGAGTTTTATCATAATGTGGAAATGTTTTCATGTTGTGTGCATGCTGCATGTAGATTGCTTCTATTAGCATCAACTAACTCATTCTGGTGACCTTTTCCCTGTACAAACATGACATCTGTTGTATATAACTGTTTTCTAACCAGAACTGTTTCATGCACAAGCTGACGAGTCATATTTCTGGCTTTGTATGTGTTGTCACTTAATTCCTTGTTACGCTGATCGTTGGTGTGAAAGAAGTTTATTATTACACACTGCCTGCATGGTTGCATACAGCAGAAATAATAATTTTTCATTTAACTTTGTATTGCCATCAAACAGTGCATCTTTAAGATTTCATTTCATTGCTTTTTCTTTTTTTTTTCTTTTTTTTTTTTTTTAAAGGCCCTGTGGAATTCTCCATGTTCTGAAGGCTTAGTTTACAAACCTATCAGCATCTCATTGGTTCCATCATTATTAAATTAAAACACAACTTCTGGACACTCTGTATTTATGGATTTAATTGAATACTTCTGTATATGAGATGAGCTGCAAGTTACGCTTACTGGCAAAATGCTACTACTCCATATAATATTTGTATTATCAACAGTCAAACATTACTTTTTTGGCAGCAATAGCTTCATTATTAAATATATCTATGAATAAATTATTAGTAAGCTATCACAAAGTTGTTATCTGAAATAAAACTTAATTACTCTTACCAGTTTGTGCAATTAATCATCCATTGGTGATTCACTACAAGTAAGAAAATACTTCAGTGATGCTTGTGTCTGAGATTGAAAATATACGTCTTCAAGATCTGGAAACCACTAGTTTTTTAAAACCTCTATTTTTTTTGTCTTCCATTAATAATAGTTTTGCACCATTGTGAATATAGGGTCTGCACCTTTCAATACATGCTCTATTCAATGAATGTTCATAATTATGTATGTAATTTTCATGTGTGATTCAAGAGACATTTCTGCAGGGGATTTGGTAAGTTTTTACAAGGTCAGAATTTACCCAGCTTTACACAGGAAATAGGAGAGCTGCTCCTAAAAGCACACACACTGATTTTTGAATCAAATAGAATCATAGCTTTACTCTACTTTTTATCTTATTTTCTGAGTACTTCAGCTTCTAAGAAACTCTGCTAAGACAGCACCGATACATGTGAGCAAAGTGAATATTGTGTTTGCTGGACACGAATGTGCTACATGAGTGGATAGCATTTGTTGTCTGAAGCGGGGTGAGCGCGTGTAATTCCTGGTTTATGGCTTTATTAAGCAAGAAATCAGAAGCAAACTGGAGAATTCACCGCAAACCCTGTCACCACTGTTAGTTGCTTCTGTATTCCCTTACCCAGGATTGATTTAATTCATCCAAGGATAGACTCTACACCCGCCCTTACCAGGTAAGATAAAAAGGTGGTTGTGCCATCAGTATTCTTAAAGCTTTCCAGCTAATACCTTTCCTTACTAACAAGAGATGGTACCTGAATCTTGTTACACTGCCATTTTGATCAGGCCTTGCAGCATACAATAATAACAGTTTTTCAACTGGAGCAACTGTTTAGCACCTGTGGCTTTAATTTCAGAGGACATATTGCTCGTAACACTTCAGCAGTTATTCTCACATGGATCTGAACTGAAAATAAAAGCAATCCACTAAATATTAATGCAAGTCTTTAAATGGAATGCGCCTTCCTCAAAGGTGATTTTGCATTATGTTGGCTGATTCCGTACCACTTAACATGGTGTTATTGTTTATCGATCTTATATAATCTTTTCTTCTTTTGTTCGTAACAGCCATCTTCAAGCATCCTCTCTCGCCCTTTTGGTCAGGCTTCCTGAAACTTCTTTGTATGTGCAATTGCATAGTTTTTATTGTATTTGTTGGAAGTGTATTGAAAAACCAATTAAGTAGCAAATACATAATTTAAAGAAATACCAGAAATGAACATGTGCGTATTATCCTTTTGAATTTCACCTTCCTCCTTGAACTTCATCTCTTGTCATTTGGCTTCTCTTCCTTGGTACCAGAAAACACCATCTGCATAGAAATGCCTACCTCTTGCTGTCTGTTATCCTTTCTTTTTTCATCACCATCTTTATTATGGTAATATTTCAGTCCATGTAGGATACTGTTGTCTGGCAGAGGATAGAGAGGACATTTTATATTGTGATGCTTTGCTTAAAGAAGTACGTATTGGGAATGGGAAAAAAACTGTGTAAGTCAATGCAAGAAGAAGAGTGGAAGAAAAAAAACATTTCAGGATTCCTATGAGAAGAAAACAAGTTTCACTTCCTAAATTAACAAGCTTTTTACCTGCTCATCCTAGGTATATGAAAGAACACTCAGAATACTCAAACAGCTGGTGTATTTCTAAACCTGTTGCCTGATAGAGGTGTTGCTAGCAGCTATCACTTCGGTGCAAAACAGAACACAGTCCTTTGACTTTCGGGGGTAAAGAGCGTAGGTGTTGGGATTTTAACTTTCCCAGGAAATCACCCATCATTTCCAATATCTTTTTTGCAATTTCTTTGTTTTACTTTCATTTTTCTATAACTTTACGAAACAATATGAACTAATAAGAAATTAATAAGTTTGGTTCTTTGCTCACATAGCACATGGAAAAAATCATGATTGACAAGTAATATTCAGACTTTCAGAGTTCAAGGAGACAGGATCGGTGTAGGCAAAGCCCACACTTTATATGCATAGACAAGAACCTAGTCTAATTAAAGTCTTAACATTCTGATCAAAGATTTTTTTTTAATTATTCCAGTTACAGTGAAGTTACTAGCACATCTAGTTAAACAGTCAAGAGTTAAATGTACATAACGTTTCTGGTACCTTCTCCTTTCTTTGATGTATCGCTCAGTCTTGCACCACCTCTCTTGTGAAGGCTGATGATTTCAGGTCGGTCACGGGAGTGGTAGCACTGCAGTAAATCTGGTATCACAGCTCCTGGGCAGGAGTCTGATGTTAGTGTTGATGATTTTTCTCCTCACTTTGGAATCAGGTTGGGAGCTCTCTGATATGTTTGTTAACGTGTTGTGCACCTTGCTCTTTATCATTGATTTCAAGTTCACATGACATCTCTGTTATTCTTACAACTGGTTTTACCACACTCCAGAGGTTTCTTTCCTTTTGGGGTGAGTAACTGGCCACTGCTGAGTTGTTCATAGTCCTGGGGCCTCTAGTGTCATCCAGTGGCTGTAATTATTTGGATTGCTTGTTATTGAAAGATCATTATTCACAGAGTAAGTGCTTGTTATTGATATCTGTAAGATGCAAACATATAGCTGACAAAGCTACCCCTGCATGCCGTCGCTACCAAAACCCTGCCATGTAAGCCCACACCAAGTATTATGCCACATGACTGAAAAGCTGAACAACAGCTAGTGCAGAAAAGATAGTCATTAGGTAACTGCTCTTAAGATCTAAGGCAAATATACAGGCAGGCCAGACAAAAACAAATCTTGATGCCCATGTTAGCTTAATCTGAGACTTGCGTCTTGTTACAAGAAAGAGCAATACTGTGTTAACTGGGATACAATGGTAAAACAGTATTGGCAAAATACTTTGTTCTCATTCTGAGCATCGACATTTAACAAGTGCAGAGGTTTGTTGTTTTAACTAGTACACGTAGTTCTTTCTCCATTTGGTGCTTTGCAAGTGCTACCAGATAACCTGAGTTTGCTTTCTGTGCTTTCCTCCAGGGATTTGCGAATGTGCGAGTGCAATGCTGTTTGATATAGTACAAGAGGGGAAAAAGTAGAAATTGAGTCACTGGATTTAAAATTAACACGGGTGCAAATGTTACAGCTAAAGCAAATATTCTGTGGTAAATGCTGAGAGGTTGAGAAGGAACCAGAGTGATTTTAACAGTTAAAAGCAGTCAGAGAGGCAGACAAGTCTCAAAAAGCCTGGGGTGGGATAGAAAGGCAGAAAGGTTATGTCCTGCTTGAATTGAAGGGGATTTCCTTTCATTTGTCAGTACCTTTTTTTATTTTATTTAATTAATATTCTTGAAGTAATTTCAGTATGAAAACATGCAGAACAGCATGAATACTGGTGTATAAACTATTCTTCTGTACCTCAATATGCATTTGGGCCAATAAAGAATTCCTGTAGCTTACAATATTTACAACAGGTCTCTAAAATGGTTTGAAACACAATCATTGAGGCTGTTTGTGGACATAGGTACTGTGTGCATGGTGAAAGGGCTAGAAATGTTGTTCTTAAATAGTTAGGAGATCAGTGGCTTATCTTCTGGAGCTCGGTTTACCCAATGTTAATAAGTGTTTTTTAGGTATATGTACACTATTTGGTCATTTAGATTATGGTTTAAACTTTTCAGTATGCTTTAGACTTTCATATAAGCATTAAAACTGAAAGGGCTTGGGAGGAAAGAGTTAGCATACAATATATGACCTATGTTATACCAATAATAGAAACAGAAAATGCCATTTGTATCCCGGACTCATTACTAGTACTTTCTCAGTAGAAGCGCAGTGAGATCTATATCCACACTGTGTGCTCTGCCTTTGTATCAATAGAGTGCTCTTCTAGTATTTATTTATTAATTTTTAGTAATGGAAGTTTCTACTTCTTAACAGTCAACAGAATGTTAACATAAATGATAAAACAGAAAAGACATTAAATTGAAAACAGAATCTACTGCATACCAGCAATAAAAGGAAAAAAGTTCTGTTTGATTACTAGCAAATGCACTGCAAAAAACCATGCAAAGATAGATTTTTGTGTGTGCGTGTATTAAATCACACTGAAATTGAAAGCACATGAATTAGATACCACATTACAACTTTATATTCAGTACCAGCTTCATTACTTTCAGGGAAATTTTTATTCATCTAAGATGATCCAGGAAAACCTTTTGGTGGTGCTATCAATGTGTACTATCATGATGAAATTAAGTCATAGCTTTGTATTTGATGGTAAAATGGGAGGGCTTGATCTATACTGTGTAATGGCGCATACATACTATGAAATATTTGGAGAGAAATGCCTCTATCTTCACTGGCGTAATATTATGTTTTAAGTGAAGAATAAGAAAAGCACAAATGCATGAGAGGAATAGATGATAGAGGCAGTAGGAACTTCATACCTTGAATATATGAAACAAATTTAAGTGCACACATCAGAGACATGAGCTTCCTAATGTGCAAGTATTATGAAGGGTACATGTGCACATATATTTGTGCATCTGTGTACATCTATATTTCATCTTCCAGCCTGTTACGTGACTGAGGAGAAAGAGTAAAGCAGAGACAAATCTATTACAGGAGTCTTGTCAGGTTATGAATAAATTCTTTAAAGAGAACCCCTAGGAAATTGCCAAGTTTCAGGTATCACAGAAATAAAGACAACATGAAGACAGACAAGTCTTGTTGGTTAGAGTGGAAGTTTGCAAAAGGGCCGGTTCAGTGGTCCTATGTGGCTCCAGTGGAGTCAGCTTTTTAAGATTCTGTATGTTTTGCAAGCTTCCAGGTACCCTGAAAAACTCAAGTAATTGCAGAACATGAATAAGAACTCTGAGACTGGCGATGAACAGTTGGCTTTTCAGATGTTGTTATGTATCTTCTCATACTCCCAGTGTCACAATGTTTTTGAAGGCTTTTGGAACTGTTCCCTGGTGCTAGAAGGTGCTTACTAGGGAAAGAGTAGCTAACAGGTTAGTTGCCTACCAAAGACTGTTTCATAGTCTCCATCTCTGGAGGTATTTAAAAGAAGGCTAGACGTGGTGCTTGAGGATATGGTTTAGTGGTGGACTTGGCAGTGATAGGTTAGCGGTTGGACTTGATGATCTTAAGGGTCTTTTCCAATCTTAACGATTCTATGATTCTATGATATATGTGTATAGCAAAATAAATGCAGGCATTTTTAATCATTGTGGTAACTGGACAGAAGCGAGCACATCGTCTATATGTGAGAAGCCTTCTGAATTGCAAAACTGAATATAAGACGAGCTGAAGCCACAGATGTTATTTATGGGACTCTGGAAATGGTGAGAGCATTCCAGTGAACTCAAGGCAGGGCTATGAGGTTGTGTCATTTGTTCTTTCCTGCTTTTTAACTGGGGTCTAGAACTGAAGGGCTGACTATGCTCCAGGAACTGCTCCAGCATGGGCTATCCATGGGCTGCAGTTCCTTCAGGGCACTTCCACCTGATCCAGTGCTGTGCTCTCCAGAGGCTGCAGTGTGGATATCTGCTCCTGTGCCTGGAGCAGCTCCTCTCCCTTCTTCACTGGCCTTGCACTTCACAGGGCTTTTTCTCACCTCCTTTTTCCTTCACTCCTCTGCTTTCTGGTGTTTTGCCCTTTCTTAAATATGTTTTCACAGAGGTGCCACCAGCTTTACTGTTGCTTACCACTGGTGGGTCCATTGTGGAACTGGCTGGAAGTGCCTGTGTTTGGCACTGGGCAGCCCCTGATCTCACAGAGACCACCCTGCAGCCCTCCTGCTGCCAACACCTTGCTGCATAAAACAGTTGCAAAAGCAAACAGAAGCAAAGCATGGCCCCGTAGTTGACCTACATGGAGTGAATGTTAATAATCTTATAATTGTTTTTCATGTTAGGAA
This sequence comes from Phalacrocorax aristotelis, assembly GCF_949628215.1. NCBI lineage: Eukaryota > Metazoa > Chordata > Aves > Suliformes > Phalacrocoracidae > Phalacrocorax > Phalacrocorax aristotelis. The sequence continues at coordinate 32,717,475 of NC_134279.1, read as the reverse complement.
AATGCTTCCCTGGACTTACACATCTGTTGATATGTGAGGAGTAAGTATTATAAAACGGTTGATTAGGTATGTGAGTTGAGATATGCAGCAAATTCAGAAACTAATGAAACTTCGCATAACTTCTGTTCCAAAATACCTGGATATGCTGAGACTGGTGGTGTTGCTCATGACTACTGTGGATCACACAGTGTAGTAGCACACTACTTTGGAGTGAGAGAGAAAATGTCGGCAGAACTTCCATTGGTTCCTCAGGCCAAGAGACCCTTTTTTCCTACAGGAGTTGGGCATTACATTGGGTGTGTCAAACAGGTGTTCCAAGCCTCAGAAAGAAAATTTTTACAAATAATATTACTCCTATTTAATTACATTCTCAGAACAATTAGCCTTAATGAATTACACAAAAAATTGGAGTTTTGCTTGCAAGCTGATCTGAAAAATCAATGAATTGATTGGGATATTGTATTAAATTGCTTTAAGACTGGAATTCTTTCTTGGTAGTATGGAGTTAAGAACAAGTGTTTCAATTAGAGGTCATCCGGTTTATCTGGAACTCTGTTCAATTTATTTGGGAGAAGGTGATCTTTAATGTCAGTGGAAAGGTCTAATTTTAAAAAATATTGAAATCAATATGTATTCTTTTTGGGATACAGTCTTCCTTTATTCTCATTCAAAATACTCTAGCAATCAAATTTTTTATAAGAATGGCCAAATTAAAGGTAGCATATTTTTAAGGAGGCAGTTGTGTCCTTGTAATGGCAGTGAATTAGTGTTGCATTTAATATTGCTATACTGGAAAGTCTTTGACCAAGTGGTGTGCCACATGTTTATCAGCACTCCTGTGTCTGAGGTGATTCTTCATCACATTTTCTGTTACATCCGTACAATGCTTTAGAGTGTGAAGGCTTGATGTCAACCAAATAGGAGTTGAACAGCAGGTAGACTTTACCTTTCAAATTTGTGCAGCAAGTTCTGTGATAGCCATTTCACAAGCGTCTGTTGAACATTAGGAATTTAATCTGTGGGAAGAAACTACTTGGCAAGATAATAATAATAGTCTATTACAGAAATTTGAATAAAATTGGTGTACATACATTGCTTATACCTGCTGTTGTATTGCTAGAGAAGTAAATTTTCAAATCTTTTTGAACAGTACAGGGTGTACTCAACAGTAACTTAATTAGCAAAACCCTTGAAAATTTTTTGTTATGGAACTCCTAGATGTAATTTGAGTGATCTGAGCAACAAAATAACACGGACAAGTAGCGTGAAAGACAAAACAAGAACAGAACTACCGAGAACAAGGAGGAAAACAAAACATTTATGAACCCATCAGAGCTCACCTACATCCATCCAGAACTTTCTTTAATTTTTAACATTTCTCATTGCAACAAATATCCAGGGAGAGCAATAGATCTGTCTTCTGAAGTTCTTCATAGCTCAGTGCTCGTCCCTGATCTTGACCAGTAGTAGAAAAAAAGGAAAAGGAAAAAACAACCGTAGAGTGCTGTTACTGGTAAACTGCCTAGTTTACAAAAGGACGTCAGTGATTTTCTTAACCTGAAGGTTGACGATTGCCGATAGACCTATTTTATATGAGTTTATTTCCCTTGTGATTCTCCATCCTGACAACATCCTTTAAGGAATATGTTCATTTTGGACTTAGTTTGATTATTCTTCTTCATGATATTAGTTTAATTAACATGCTTCTCATCATCTACTGGGGTGATAGACTAGTATCCAATGTCCATGATTTTTTATAGGCCTTTTTCAGTAGTTCACTGTCATTATAGTTCTTTGTTGAGCATGTTTGTGCAGAGAAACAGATTAAGCAGATATTATGCATATGGGATATATATTGCCAAAAGAAGATGCCAAATGCTTGAATCTAAGAGCTTTTTATACTCTTTTACGCAGGAAGGGAAGAAATTAGTTGGCTGACTCCATTCCTAAACCCCAGGTTTTTCTATCTTCCTTTCTCAGATATCTTGTTGCCATGTCTGCAAGTTTCTCTTGCTGTTGGGAATATTTGCAAACTCTGTTAGTGGTGGGGCTTTTGTTCTGGCTCATTATTTTCCCCTGCTGTTGCTCCTTTGCTCATTTCCTTTTATCTTGCTGTATTGTTTTTATTCTCTCTCCACAGTACAGTCCCATTTGGCTCATCCTTTACTTTCTTTTCTATAAAACATCATTTTTATCATGCATAAAGCATGTTGCTAAAACTTCAACAATAAGAGAAACCAGAAAGTCACATTTTTCTTTTAACTTCTGTTTTTCCTCAGTTGTCATCTTATTTTTAGGCAGAAGGGAAGAGAAAAAAAGACATCTAAGGTAAACTGCATATACAAAATAATTCTCAGGGACTAGGAAGTGATATTTTCCCTTTAGTTCAGAATGCTAGCTGCTATGTTCAAAATCTATGAAAAGAAAATAATGCCATTTTCAATTCTGTGGATGTTAAGGTAATTTTAGATATCTTTTTAAGTGACTAGAAAATTATATTGGTTTATTCCATCCAAGGAAGAAACTCCCATAAAACTTGTTTACCTCACCTTTTGGTTTTCTTGAACTATTTGTAACAGATTCTGGTTGGCAAATATCAAGAGCTTTACTGTATGTTGTATACTCGACTGCATAGAGAACAGCTATTTTCAGCTGACCATGTAGATTTACAATTTAATTAAAATACTTTTAAATTCTTTTAGGCATCTACAGAAAAATTTTTAGACTGCTAGAAGGCTTACTTTGCATTAATGCTTTGCACTAGCCTATATTTCATAATGTAATGAATTTTCAGTAGGTCATGCCACTGTTTTGGCTAAAACTGAATGTTTTTTGTATCTTTATCATGTCACACATTGGTGGAAGATCCTAGCATAGTAAATTGGAGGGTGCAGAGAGACCACTGACATGATATATTCTTCTTTCATATTCCTACACTCCAGTACAGGTCTCATAGTCCTTGTTGTTACACACAAATACCCATAAAATTCTTAAAAGTTGACTTTTAAAACTCTAGGTGAGTTAGTTACTGTTATATTAAAGATAGGAGAACTTAGTGTTTTCACAATATTGGGCATATTTCCTTCTGCTGAAGACATTTATGTCGGCTTTTTTTCTATCCTGCATTGTTCCAACTGTTGCTTCCCCTTGCCCTTTGGTTGTAAGTAATGAATGTAATGTGCTGCTTTACTTCTGATAAATTTAATTAATCTATGATTAGTACCAGTATTTCTGCATAAGCATAAAGAACATGTTCAAAGACTCGAGGCCATGTGCTCATAAAATGCTCAGCTTGTTCTTGAATTAATTTGAGTAGATTATTGCAGGACCAAATAAAAATCTTATTAAATACACCTGGAAAAGTATACCCATTGGAGATTTTGCATGGCAAGATTTCACCTCCTTTTCAAGGGAGGCATTTTAAAGGCCAGGTTAAAAAAAATTGGTGAACTATCCTGTTGACTAGAGAATTCTTGCCCAGGGGAAGCATGCTGCTGCTTCAGATTTTCTTAGCCATCGGACTAAGTGAAAACTTCTACAGGTAGAAGTATTTACAGTGTACAGCTCAATATCTGTAGCCAGGGGAAGCTCTGTTTTGATTGAAGAACAAGGAAGTGTGGACAGCCCAACTCAACTTCCATGTTCAATTTGGGATGCCAGAACATCATATTGAACTATCTTGAGGCATTAGGGTGAGTTACTCAAAACATCTTCTTCACATTTTCTTAGTATTTGGCTTTTCTTTTGCACATAATAAATTTCAGGGGTTTTCCGTTTTGCTAAACATTGCCAAAACTCATTAAATATAACCACAACAGTAATGTGGCATGTTATTCTGCAACCCATAGTTGCATGTATTTGCTCCACTATGTGTGTATGAGTGTGTAAGAGGTGATGTGTCAAATAACTAGTGAGGAAACCTCCCATGGTACTCCGACAATTATTCACCTCTCCCAGGACTGAAGTCTAGGTCAGTTCTTACAGGTTAACAAATACATTATTTCTGAAAAAGGTCTGCTGCCTACAGGAAACTTTTTCTTTTACAAGGGGCAAGGGTGGAGGCGTTGGGGAGGGGAGCAGGGATGAAGACTGTACAATATATTTAATGAAATGTTCATTTTTTCGTATTTTTATTTTGTCTGTTCGTGAAATGTTCTCTGAAACCTTTCAGTGCTTTTACTTCCTATTCTTGTAAACTTGCCTCATTGGCCCATTACAGTTCTCTAATTCACTAATCTCTGTTCCTTCCTCTATTTCTTTTTCTATTTTTTTCTTTAGTTCCCAGACTTTTTCATTGTCAGCACTTTGGTTTCCGTGTTGTTCCTGTGCTCATTTGTGAATCGTCATCTTCCCCATTTGCACTTTTCATTCTTACTTTAAAACTTTCCTTGGAATGCATTTTATTAGTTTTATTTGTAGTCATATTGATAGTGCAGAACTAATAACTTGAAGTGCAAGCTTATATGGAGGGTACCAGTAAGGTCAAGAGGGAAAATTTTTGGATGTAGAATAGAATTTCCAATTGGAAAGAAGTTATTGCTTAATTTTTGCTAACATGTTTTATCTTATTTCTTAATAAGATTATCTTATTGTTTATCTTATTCAGCTTCTATATCAGTTACCTCAAAATAGGTTGTATGCCCATGTTAAGAAAATAAGTTAAATCAAAATCCTTAGACATTTTGTCTTTTTTTTGTCTTGGAAATGTATCCTCAGGGCTCTTGTTATTGTTGAGTTACTGCGTCAGCTCAGATTTTCTGAACGTGTATTGAATTAGCACATCGGTGTTACTGATGTGAGCGAGCTTTGGCTTGTGCACAGGCACTTCAGGAATAGTAATGGTGCTATTTAAATACATTGACACTTTCTCCTACTATTTGCTGTCATTTTCACCTGCTTCATCTTTAGAAGACAACATCTGAATACATAGTCAACATCTGTAGCAACAGTTTTGGCTATATTTGGCATATAGAAGATCCACATGACAGACTCTGGACTTTAATTATAACCTTTACAGTAGAGGTTTCTGGAGGTAGTCTTTTAAATGAGGGCTGCTTTGGTTCTCACACTATGGGGAAAAGCCCTGCCAGTTAGCCCAGTTTTTGATAACTGTACAACTGTCACAGAATTGCAGTGACCCTAGGAATTGCAGCAGGTCTTTGCTTACTTATAACACCTTCTTTTCCATTAATTTCTATTATTTTGCATAACTTTGGTCCCAGTTAAAATAATCAACAAAGCCCACATATAAAGTTCCTTTTAAAAGGGTCCTTTAAAATGCCTCTGCAGAGCTCTCCTAGGGACGGGACAAGTTTTGGGAAAGAAGATATTTAATCCACAGGGCAGTTCAGATTCTCGTCCTCAGGTGCAAACTATTTCCTAGATTGGTTAGAAAAACCACAAAGGAGCCAGTATCTGTCTCAAGGTTACTTTATTTAATCACCAATTAGTTATTTTTCCATGTAAAAGTGGTACATAGATACTATAAATATCATAATATACAAAAGCTACCTACCCATTGTAATAATTTTGAATTCAGTGCAACCTTTCCAAAGTAGTTGATCAAATGATGCACAATTTTAAGGAGCACTATGCTGATGTTGGATAGCTATACTGACACACTCTAAATTTCAAAGGAAGCTGTGCTTCTTGAGGTAGGAATTGGCTAGTAGCAACTCTAGCTTTTGGAGGATGACTGATAGCCATGCCTGAAACCTTTCTTTTTGTAGTCTAAATTATTTATGATGCCTTTAGTTAAACAAAGTTGGCAAATCAATTTATGATTGTACATTATTATACTACCTACATGAGGATTACAATTTCATCACTAGCTGTAAATGGAAACAAAATCCAAATCACAACATAAAGTGTCAAAGGATCTCTAAAGCTAATATAATATTAATGTAAAATATTCAAAGTGCTTTTTCCATGTTTTAATAACATAACCTTTTCAAAAGGGTTCCTTGCTGCGACAAACAAACTTCAGGAACTCACCATGTTACTGTAGTTTTCTTGTTCCAAGAAAACAATTAGTTTGAGCAGCGTAATACGCTTCCACCAGTTGGTTCTAAGGTCATGCTAAACTAATATTTCAGATCCAGGGCCTTTTTTTAATAAAACATAAAATGCCATCTTGAACAGCATCTTCAAAAATAATTAAACTGGTTTCTAAAACCAATCAGCACTGACATTTTGTGGTGAACAGGGTCAGATCAGTACACAGATTGTTATCTTCACTGAAGGCTTTAAGACACGTGGAACTTACTAGGAAACACCTAATGTGCTAAATTTTGTAGCACATTTGACCAAATACAGAGAGGTACTTATGTACCAGCTGCAGTCAACATCCTCCAAAAGCCTAAATATAGTTTGTGGATTTGGATCAAGGTAATGTAAATGACCCAGACACAACTTTTTATGTAACTATGAGAAGCTGGTATGTTTGCAGAAGAAATAATTATTTTGATGTTTTGTGGGGGAGGTTTTTTTCTGTTCCTCCTTCTCCTTCTTCTCCTCCTTCTCCTCCTTCTCCTTCTCCTCCTTCTCCTTTTTCTCCTTTTTCTCCTCCTCCTTCTCCTCCTTCTCCTTTTTCTCCTCCTCCTTCTCCTCCTTCTCCTTTTCCTCCTTCTCCTTTTCCTCCTTCTCCTTTTCCTCCTTCTCATCCTTTTTCCTCTCATGTCTCGTCTCTTCTCTCTTTTAACAGACCTCATTTTCATTAGTGCATCTCCTTTTTTCCACCATAGTATTCTTAGTTTGCATAACAGGGGTTTTCCAGTGTGAGCCTTTTATACATGAAATGTGCTGAAAACTTTATCTTGTACTAATGAGTCCTAATTGCTGTGTCATATTGAATGCATGAAATTGTTATTTCCTGACAGTAAATACTTTTCACTGTATTTGCCTGGAAAAAGTTTCACCATTGCTAGAATAGAAATCTGCTTTGCCTTTAAAAGGTGCAGATAGGCTGCTGTGAAGGGTGTCAGAGACAGGATCTATCAATTTTTTTTGTTGTTGTTTTTAATAATGGGATATGAAATTGAATATATTGTTAATTTATTTGATTTTATTATTTATTTTATTCATTTATTATTCCCTCTAATACTGTGTTCATTTTTGGGCCCCTCACTACAAGAAGAAGATCGAGGTACTGGAGCATGTCCAGAGAAGGGCAACAAAGTTGGTGAAGGGTCTAGAGAACAAGTCTTATGAGGAGTGCCTGAAGGAATTGGGGTTGTTTAGTCTGGAGAAGAGGAGGCTGAGGGGAGACCTTATGCCTCTCTACAACTACCTAAAAGGAGGTTGTAGCAAGGTGGGGGTTGGTCTCTTCTCCCAAGTAACAAGCAATAGATGAGAGGAAATGGCCTCAAGCTGTGCCAGGGGAAGTTTAGGTTGGACATTAGGAAAAACTTCTTCACTGAAAGGGCTGTCAGGCATTGGAACAGGCTGCCCAGGGAGGTGGTGGAGTCTCCATCCCTGGAGGTATTTAAAAGGAGGCTAGACGTGGTGCTTGAGGATATGGTTTAGTGGTGGACTTGGCAGTGAGAGGTTAGTGGTTGGACTCGATGATCTTAAAAGTCCTTTCCAACCTTAACAATTCTATGATTCTATGATTCTATTTGTGTGGTGTAAATAGAATAGTATGAAATTTCTTGCACAGTCCATATGAACATATATATCAAGACTGAAGTAAAACCTATTTACAAATTGTGAGAACTAGAGGGGACAGCAATTCCTTGTCCTTGGTTTCACTCTCCAAATTCAAAAATTATTTAAAAGTTATGCATTGCTCCCCTTCCGTGGAGTTAAAGGCTGCATTCTCGATCAGTCTCTATCCAAGGAATTTGGGATGAGATAGGCAGTATTTAGTTTTATTATTCCTTGCACTATGACTGGAGGGAGCAGGGGACTGCTCATTCAGAATTTAGAAAATCTTCTTATCTTTGCAAAATTAATCTGAATTTTTCTACCTGAAAATTGCTTGATGGAAACATTAGAATTTAAAGTATAGTATGGTATACATACATAAAGTACAATGTGATGTTGTTTTATCAGAAAGCAGTTTTCTGCCACTGTTTGGCTTTGTATGACCTTTGTAGTGTATTTCATTACGTTCTGCTGACATCCAGTTTTGTAATGAAACTGTGCATTACGTAGAAGGCCATAGTGTGGGTATTCAAGAATTTATCACTTCTGAGTCAGAGGCAAGTAAATATTCTGTCTCAGTTGTCTCCTGTTTTAGCATGATCTGTGCCAATCAATAGCACTCCACCAGGGTGTTCTGGTCCATCATAAGCAACGTGTATTGCAATGTCTTTTGCAGGGGCGTGATCTGTGCTTTTGTCTATTTTACTAGGAAAGTTTCTTAAATGATACTGAAGTATGTAGTTCATAGTTCCCTGTGTTTAAAAACAAAATAAAAATTGATGCTGATTTCATTTAGTCTAGTACTTGAGCAAGTGTGATTCACAGTTAATCTCCACTTGCATATGCTATTACAAACACTAATTAATCCTATTTACAAAGACAAGTTATGATAAATGCATATCCGTAAAATGTACACCTAATTACCCAGAATATAATCTCTAAATTTGTATACATAGAAGTTATAATTTTGAACATTGTAGATAATAAGCAATTTTCTGAACTTACATTTGCATGCGCTAATTAAGGACTGCTTCATTGTATTTACATTTGCAAACAGGTTTTGTTCTCATTACTCAAATTATTGCTTTGTGAAAAGAGGAAAATAACATGCCATTTTTGGCACTGGTCCAAAATATGCATCTTAAACCTGATTTTGAATCTGCATTCATCTTTTGATGAATTGCACTAGTAAACGGGATTTTATTTCACAATTGCTATGAACTTGATTAGTTTTACCAGTGCATAAAAGGGAGGGAAATTCTGGAATTTTATTCTTTTTTCCTTTTACCATTTTGGTGAATACCTACTTTTTATTCTTGGGAAGCTAAACCCTTATGTAATGATAAACTTGATGATGATGTACAGATGATGCATGGGTCAGTATGCAATATAAGAAATTTCTTGTGCTAATAGTACTAATAAATACCTTAAGATATTTATTGAAATATATTTTTTTGTCTGTTCTTATGTACGAGCAGAATTTGAAATGTGGGCAACCTAAAATTCTGAGAGAGAATGAAATTTCTTGGAGGATTTAATTTTGGTTCTGTTTTCAGAGGCAGATTAAAAAGTACATATGCACATTGTGATGAAATATGACATTTGTATAATGTGTTAGTTTAAGCCAAGTATTAATTTTCAACCAGGATAAGCTAAACAAAATATAGAAAGTCTTATTTATAGAATTGGTACGTTACAAACTACCTCCTTCTAAATTAAAGTAAAAGCCATAGTTGAAACCCAGTTACTAGCTTGTATTTAAATCCATTCACTGCTTTCAAATAATTTTCACTTTTTTTGGTTTCCTAATGAGTCCGAAAATGTTATTTATAAACATTTACTAACAATAGTTTACAAATACTTACATTTCAACCATCTCATAAAATAATAGCCACTTAACAGTAATTGGTGATTTTATGTCACTTAGTGTAATATTTATTGTGTTGTTTATTGGGTATACCTGCTATCATAATAAAAAAAACCACTCCACTGCATTATGACTGGGAAAGGCTTGCAAATACATTTAATCTCAGACATTGTAAAAACTATTATTATGGTTATTATATTTTCTACAATACTGGTGTGAGTTTCTAATTTAAATAAATAGAGGACTCCAGAGCACACAAGATCTTAACATTGCTGCCAGTGTTAACATTGGGCTTCATAGTGGGACATAACGTAGGTCATTAATGTAACCTACTTTTTTTTCTGGTTGCATAATTCCGTAATGTGGAGGTGGGTAAACTGTCCATATTGAATATATGGAAAGCTGGGGCACAGACTGATCAAGAGTTAAGTTTATAAAAACTCACTGAAATTGCTCAGTAAGCCTAATTTAGAGGTTATTCAAATGAGCTAGTGACAACCTTAGGTATAGAGTTGTGATGACTATCCAGTGTTGTTTTTCCTTGGACCATTTTCCTATCTGTCAATTGGTCTATGGAGTTCAGCTCTAGGGATGATGCTGAAAGGCTTGTAGTTATACTTGGTAGTATTCTAAAATTTGCCAACTTTATTATAATGTTTCAGGTTATAATGTGTTTTACACATTCTCCTGAATCAAAAATGAACATCAGTTTTAACGAACAGATTTGTTTCTGTAGGATTTTCATGAGTATGGTAACTATTTACATGTATGTGCTTTTTATTTATTTATTAATCGCTGGAAAAAAGTCTCTAGGGAAAGCTTTTGAGTTGCTTTCATTGGAGGGTGCATTGTTAGATGTTAAACAAACATAATCATTATTGGGAGGAAAAAAAGAATTGACTGGGTAATGGCAAAAGCAAAAACTATTTTACTTAATGAGACTGACCTGATATTTCCACGTCTGATTTCTTAATAGTGCTTGATCTATCTGTGACCGTTGAGACACTATCACATTTTTGTATGCAAGTTATTATTTTTAAATTTGCAATCCAATGCATTTTGGGGACCAGAAGACAACAAAGATTCTGTATGCAACAACAAAGTATTACTGGGATTGAATTAGTATGACAGGGTTCTCTCAAATTATTTAATCAAACGATTGGTTTTTCTTTGCATTTATTTCGGAAAAGTTGAACCCAATCTTCTGCTTGCAAGTTTTGCTTATTATTTAACCTTCTGTAGACTGTTTTTTCCCTCATTTTAAGTTCTGAAATGAAACCCATTGCTTTTAACCTCATATTAATCTCCAGGTCCACGAAAAGCAGGTTAGTCCAAACTCACATGTTGTGATACTGCTGTGTTGCTGAAATTTCTGCAGTTTTCTGTGCAGTTGCCTACCTCACATAATGAGTATCATTTCCTCAAAGTCCTAGCTTAAAAACTAAGAAATGGATCTTACTCACAAGTGCAAATTTGATTTTTAACTACTGACAGATTTTACTCTAAAATTTGCGTATTTTTGTGTGTTCAAAGATTTTCAGGAAGAAGTCTTCAAAATCAAAACATATTGTATGATAAATAGACAACCTTCCCTTCACTAGGATTCAATTTCGATAAATTACAGTTATGCAGTAGGTCCCTGTTTCTTCATTATTTTTAGACCTTAGAGTATGTAATTTGTGCATTGTTGTTCTTAAAATAATGTTGCTATTGAATCAAGGACTGTCCACAAGATGTGATCCAATAGTAATTTATGTAATAATGTTTGCCATGGTCTTACGAGAGCTGGAAGCAATCACTGCTAAGGCAGTTTGAGTTTCCCTGTGTATCCTCATTTGAGGTATTCACTTTGTTGTCACAGTTACTTGAATGTCACATTTAAACGTTTCATCTTTTTCGTGGCCTTAAGAAAGCAGAGTGCTTGCAGTGCCAACACCAGTTATCTGCAGGGAGGGGTTCTGAATTACCACCAGAACCTGGGTCACTACAGTGTTTTCCACCATAGCTATTTCTCACTCTGACTGAAAGTTCATATAAATCAGCATGGTTGCGTGTACTGGACAAATTTCAGTAGGAGTCACTTTAGTTTGTGTATATGTATATACACACCCGTGAATCAGAAGTTTATCGGTAATACACCCAAAATAATCCTCCTTGTCCATTTCGTGCTGGTAAGGCCTCCTGAGATTGCCGCTGTGCTTTGGGGATTGCATTTCAGGACCAGAAATGAATCAATTTCTGAAAGTCCAAAGGAAGCAGAAAAGGATGAGCAAAAGTCTAGGAACCATCTCCTGTTCAGTGAATTTGCTGGAATCTGGATAGCTTAAGGAAAAGAAACTGTGTTAGAAACTGTTCAGCATGGACCTCTAAGCTAAGAGTTTCTAAAAAAACTGTTTGCATACAGGTCGTTTTGCAGCCTGGGTACAGCATATAAGCAGTGGTAAAATTGAGAGAGTTAGCTGAAGCTAAGGGGTAAGGAGAAAAATGCCAATAATTCTTTATTAATAGGAACCTGGGAAAGAAGATTTATTAGCAAAAGCAGCTTTCAGTGGTTCAGAGCTAATGTTGCCTTAGAAGCGTCACCCCTGGGATTCAGTTCCATCACAGAATGGACTTGTGTACTACTGCTGCTGCTTTCAGTGGTGCTGAACTCCTCGCTCATATTATGGATATACATCTAAACTCTGTGAGAGTGAACAATTTCCTGCTGGTTGTCTCTGTTCAAGAGCTGTTTAGTGCGAGGGCTGGCAGTGTGGAGGTGATACCATGACTTTGGGAACAGTAGGTGATTACAGGAAAGCCTAACTACTTCCTGAAGATGTGATTCACTCCAGCTAAGCCTGTCAGTGGCAGTTTGCTACAGAATTTGCACCAGTTCTCACCAGACAACCTGGTGAGCCAGTTCAGGAAGGTATTCACTTCTCTGTTGGGTTGGTTCACAGAATCACAGAATGGTAGGGGTTGGAAGGGACCTCTGGAGATCATCTTGTCTGACCCCCCTGCTTGAGCAGGCACACCCAGAGCAGGGGACATAGGACCATGTCCAGGCAGGCTTTGAATGTCTCCAGGGAAGGAGACTCCACAGCCTCCCTAGGCAGCCTGTTCCACTGCTCTGTCACCTGAAAAGTTGTTTTTCCTTATGTTTAGGTGGAACTTCTGTGTTCCAGCTTGTGCCCATTGCCTCTTGTCCTGTCATTGGGCACCACTTAAAAGAATCTGGACCCACCGTCTTCACACCCACCCTTTAGATATTTCTAAGCATTGATAAGATCCCCCCCTCAACCTTCTTTTCTCTAAGCTAAACAAATCCAGGTCTCTCAGCCTTTTCTTGTAAGATAGATGCCCCAATCCCCTGATCATCTTCACAGCTCTGCACTGGACTCTCTCCAGTAGTTCCCTGTCTGTCTTGAACTGGGGAGCCCAGAACTGGACACAGATGTGGCCTCACTTCTGTGGAGTGGAGGGGGAGGATAATCTCCCTCGACCTGCTGGCCACACTCCTTTTTATGTAGCCCAGGATACCATTGGCCTTGGCCACAAGGGCACAGTGCTGGCTCAGGGTCAGCTTCTTGTCCACCAGCACTCCCAGGTCCTTCTCAACAGAGCCACTTTCCAGCAGTTCAGCCCCCAGCCTGTACTGGTGCCTGGGGCTGTTCCTCCCCAGGTGCAGGACCTTGCACTTCCTCTTGTTGAATTTCATCAGGTTTCTCAGCCCAGCTCTCCAGCCTGTCCAGATCTCACTGGATGGCAGCACAGCCTTCTGGTGTATCAGCCACTCCTCCCAGCTTGGTATCATCAGTGAACTTGCTGAGGTTACACTCTGTCCCTTTGTCCAGGTCATTGATGAACATGTTGAACTGGACTGGACCCAGCACAGACCCCTGGGGAACTCCACAAGTGACAGGCCTACATCCAGACCCTGCACCATTGATCACGACCCTCTGAGTTCTGCCATTCAGCCAGTTCTCAATGCACCTCACCCTCCCTGCGGTGTCAGAGATGTGCCAGTGCTGGTAATAAAGGATCAGCAGGAGGCCCAAGGCTATTGCTGTAGGTTGGACTCCATGAACACAGAGGTCCCAGGGACAGCATAGTCCTCACTGTGTGGCTTTTCTATTTTCCCTGCAGCAGATGGGTGTTTTCAGGTGTCTGAACAGCCTGTTGTCTTGGAGAGCCTGTAACCTATGATGCAATCACCACTGCTTGCATAAGAGTGGGTAGGCCTGCAGAATGAGACTGTGGAGCCTAACTTTGGCTGACTTCATGTGCTGTGGAGGAGTAATATCTTGCTGGTATAAAGAACTGAACTCAGGCTTAATCTGATACTCTGTTGATCCAGCAGGGTTTTAATTGTGGGGTCAGAAGATTCATGACCTTGGCTTGAGAATTCACGGGGATAAGTGGAAACCAGTTTAAATTTTAAATGTGGTGCAAATAGCTTGAGTTCAGGCCATGGCAAGAATACATGCATGCTCAGGTTTGTGCATGGGTGGGTATATATTCTTGCCAGCCTTTCTAATGTATAAAAACCTTGAGTAATCAATCTCAAAGTTCCACATAGTGTAGTTAGTTGATAGATTTGCTTTTTAAATAAATGGAAGCAAAAGTACTGATTTTGTTAACTGTGTTTTCAACTGGGTCATTAAAAATAGTTCAGTTACCATATGTAGCATAGTGCCAGAACCCTGAAGCTATTGAAAGGGAAGCCTTAAAGATGTAGTTTTATGTTTGCTAGGAAAACATAATGCTATTAGTGTAAGGCTGGCAAGAGATAAATATCTATTCATCAATATTTCATTTAGACAAATTTATTGTTTTCAGAAGTACCCACCCTTATATATATTCCCCAAACTCAACTGAAGTGTCTTTATGCTCTATCCTTAATCTAGCATCCTGCAAACCCCTGAGTATAGGATTAAGATGATGTTTATGTAGTATATTAGCTCCAAATGTTGGTTTGTTTCTTTTCTTGATAGCTATTCAGTCAAATCTTACTAGATCTTATAGGATGAACTTAGTATTTTTCTTTGTTTAGGGTGAAGGAAAGGAGGAGAAGCAGTAACTAATAATGGTATAGTTCTGCACTAGACTTATGGCGGTCCAACAGCAAGATGCTAACCGAAATGGTTTCTGCTTTCTATGTAGCATTGAATACAGTGATCATGGAGCCACGGTGTGTGTCGATTGACCTGGTGAGGGTGGTCCCCCTGCACCAACTTGTCCTGCAGCATCCTGATCTCTAGAGCTGGCATAAAGGGGTGAAGGGATGGAAGAACCCCCTGGCTTCTTTTTCAGTGCAGCTTGCCCCTGCAGCAGGTTAGTTGTAGCAAGATTAAAAATTGTACCTTGAGTTGTGAGAGGGAAAATAAGGACTGAAGCAAGGTGACACTCAGCTTCCCAGCACAGTCTTCAGAGCATGACTGTCAGTGGCAGCACACACAGGTGCTCCATGGGCAGGGTCAAGAGCCAGTGTTGCCAAGTGGCATAATGGGAAAGAAACTTTTCTCTGGAGTCAGAAGTTTTTTCTGGTGCATGATCATAAGCAGGATACTTTCATGTGTGGCAAGTCTTGGAGAAACATGCTGGTATACCCAGAGTGCCCAGAGGACCTGTCTTGTGCTAGTACAGACCTGACTTGAGAGGGAATGCTGCAAGTGTTGAGTGCCACTGAGGGATGCAACTAGTGATACACTAGCAGTTGGCAGCCCACATCCTTGATGGTGTAATCAATGATGTAAATACCTTAAGAATTGTTCCCTTTCAGTTATGGGCAGCTGTTCAAAGTAAGTGATGGTGACATAAGATTTTTTTTCTGAAAAAATACAAACATTACGAGTTCTTCTATGAAAAGTGGTGCTTAAAAAACAATCCTTACACACCTCCAGGCCAAAAAAGGGGAGAGCACGCACAGTATTATTTGTGATAAGGAAGGGTAAATAAAAAAGATAAAGTGTCAGAAGGAGGAAGAACTTTCATAGGGATACTGCAATTGAAATTCAGTCTTATCAAGAGCATTTATTTTCATCTTGAAATGATACAGAAGTCTAAATTAGCATACGCAAACAGAAATAGTCCATGCCTGGGTTGTAGGTGCTATTACGAAAGCGCGATGTATGTGAAAAATTTTCATTTTACCGTTTGAGCAGAATTACCACTCAAATCAATTCATAGCTTTTGGAAAAATGCAGAAGTAGTTCTACATGTTAATTAGGTACTTGTTGAAGATAAAATGCTGAAATATATTTTACAGCCCTGAAGGGAGCAATGAATTGATGATACCTTAATATTGGTTTTTTTGCCTTTTCAGTGTCATTGCCATTTTATGCTGTATATGAAGCTATAATGTCACTCAGTGTTTTGAGGATTGTTCCAGAATTTCTGCTTTACCTTTCTGTACCCACTTTTTTTGTTTCACCACAGCATGATTTAGCAGTGAGACTTCTGAATTCATTATCAGAAAACCTATTTTCTGAGCTCATTCTTCCACTGGTATTCTATATGATCTCACCTAGGTAATTTTTCCTTTCTGTACTTTGGTTTCCTTATTTGCCATTTATTGAAGTGCTTTGAATTCTCTGAATGTCAAGAATTATTCTTTATTAGGAAACTGTACCAGTTTTCTTTGTTAATATTTGCATAAAATATTTAAATTTGCGATACTGCATTATTAGTTTATACAGGTTTAGTAGAGGTAACAGGTGTGATGCTTTGTGTCAACATTTCAAAGTAGGCATGGATGTACATAATACAAAAGCCATTAGCTAATCAGATTGTTATTAACAGTTTAAATAGGTAATTTTAAACCCCTTATCTGTCTTTACCTAGCTGGAAAAGTAATACAGTGAGATTCTTAGTGGATCATAAATTGGTGTAGTTTAAATGTCACTGGTCTTAATTTTATATGCTGCTACTATTAAACCATGAAATGTATGTGCTTAGAAATTGGTCTGCTGTTTAGTGTATGACACTGGACTGTATCTGACGCTCATACTGTGAGAAGAGGGAATTACTGAATTTTGTAAGTAATGTATTATATAAATTAATTAATATGACTGTTCCTGTGCCAGGTTGTTTGAACAAATTGGAACTTTTCTCAAAACAAAACCAAGGAAACTCTCAGTTCTGTAAAGGACAGTATTTTCAACAATCCAGAAATGGCAGAATCAAGATCATTCTTTTTGTTCCTTCTGTTTAAACTGGGGTGTTTATCAGATGTTCACACGCTATAGCCTATGCGGTTTTTGGTGGGTGGTCTTGTGGTGGTGGTGGTCTTTTGGGGTTGTTTTTTGTTTGGTGGGTTTTGTTTTTTGTTATTTTTTTTAATTGTTTTGTTTTGGTTGTTTATTTGGGGGGGGGGCAGCATCATGATGCTACATTTTGACTACTTTGTAATACGATTTGGTATTTTCTGCCTCATAAGTAAAGTATTTATTTTCTAATAAACCTGGAGGATTTTTTCCAAAAGTACATTCTGGTGCTGAGGTCAGATCAATTTAATACTGATTTCAGAGACACAATTCATCTATTCTTACAGAAAAATAAGAGTAGGTTTCTGAAAATAGAACTTAGTCTAAGGTTAATGCCTACGTGGTTTTAGATGCTTAATTTTAAAAACTTCTAATTAATGAATGAGCTGGTTTGTAGCAAAACAAAAAACCTACAAATTTTTTTTCTCCAGTAAGAGCAGTGTGTGTGCAGAAGCAACTTCTGCATTATTCTCCAAAAACCTCCACTGACATCTGTGACACCCTTCCCTGGATTTAGCATGAATCACAGTTACAAACACGTGTGGAGCATGATATAATGTTGTTTAGAAGAATGGCATTTTTGTGTGTGGTATATGAGACCATGGCATGGAACCATAATGCAACTTGTTCAGCTTTAGCATGTTATGATAAGATTAACTTCTACTGTAGTCGATGCTATTTTGATTAATGCATCACAAAATAGGGGCCAGCTGGACAGCAACCTACCCCATGAACCTCATAATGTTTCCAAATTCATCATTCTCAGTATGTAATGTGTCTCATTTTCCCTGTGGGCTGCCATAACCTACTATTCCATAGCAAGGTTGAGCTTCTAAAGTATCAGACTTTAATGAAAAAGTGAAATATAACTCAAAAAAACCAGAATTTCCTTGTAAACAGTGAGTCCTACTGTCTTCTGTTAGGGATGATCGGTCAATTGGCTTGCACTTTCGCATTCTGCTCTTTTGTTGGATTTGATTTAGTAGTGTGCCATTTTCTTTCTGTAACACATCAGCAAAATAACCTGGCATGTTCATTAAATACCTTCTGATTGCAGATAGACACATTTTTGGGTTACTTTGTAAAGATTTTGGGACACTGAGCTTAATTTTGTGAGCCATTTTGTGGTGGTATCTTGGGCTTCTTTTTCCTCCTGAAGTGTAGAAGGATTAATTGTCTCCAAACGTACCCAACTCAGATCACACCTTCCTTGACTGGTCTATGCTACTGTTACTCCAGTAAAATACAAGCACTGTAAAACCTAAAGCCTTCACTTACATTTTATTATCTGGTTCCTTTCAAGAAGACATTATATAGAGAATGATAGAGGATTTGGTCTCAAGGAAAGTATAGTTTATTAGTAGAAATAAAATTATTTATATCTGTGTATTTAAAAAATATTTTGGTTTAGTACATATCTTAATAGCCAGTTTAATGAGAAGCCTAGCATTTGCTTGAAATACTACCCCCAAAAAAGTGTCTAGTTTCATTAGAACAAGTGGTCATTCAAAATTCACATCTGCAACAGCATTGTTGGGGTTAAAGAAAATGCATTATGCTGGGGAAAGCAGCAACCTCCTATTTGTCTTTCTTCACTTGCCTTCATAGTTTGTTGCTGCCTTTGCAAGGACCTCTTCTTTTTCAGCGTGATACAGATCCCATAGTGGAGATGAAGAGCTACATTGTGAAAGTGAGCCTGCAAGGTGCAAGTAAACCACTATGCTGAGGCAGCAGTTTGTTTAAAGTGTGAGAGATGTGCTGAATGATAGATAACAGGAGTTATTTTACAGTCTCCTATTGACAGTGCTAGAAATGGTGATATAAAAAACCAGCTTGGGCTGTTTCACATGTCTTGTGTCTCTCCTGCTGTACTCAGTAGTGGAGGATTGATAAGTAACCTACTGGTTTGTCCTTTGGGTGTCTGATCAAGTCTGGGGTTTCAATTTTAACTTAATTGCAAAAATTTTCTTGTGAAAAAAAGGAGGGTTTTTTTTGGAAAAGCATTGCCATCTTATGTCAATCAGAAGTCTAATTCTGTTATTAAAGAATATGAGAAAATTAATGTGCCAACAGAACTGCAAGCTTCAACAATAAGTGGTATATAACTCATTTCTATGTCATCTTTACAGAGTATTAATTCCTGTAAAATTTTTAAGGTTATTTTCTTTGCTGATTTTTCATATTACAAGGAATGGATTAAAATACAGATGGAAATATGGTTTTATAATTAATTATTTGGAATAGACAAGATAAAATAGTAGCAATTACCTATATATTGACAGTATAACATTTGTTTTGTAGAAAAATTGATACATTTCATGGCTGTCATCAGGTTTGCACATCTAAAAATGCACTTTAAATTTATGCCAAGATACTGCATCATTAATGTTTAATAGAGAAATAAATCTAGGTATCATCAGCATAACAATGCTCTAATCTTTGGATCTGAGTAATGTGTCTCATATGGGTGGGCATGAATGCCAAGTAAGATGGGATGAAATACACTGCTTAATGTAAGATACTGTGGGGGATTGGTGAAGATCTGGATGCTATTCCTGAAACACAGGATAGTAATCGCCTATAAAATCAGAGTTACACCATAAGAGACAGCACTATTAAGATAAAATAAAAGGAAACCAAGTTTTACCTCTGGTTTAAAAAAAAAAAAAAGCTACAATGAAACCCCACTACAAACAGACAACGACTTAAACTTAGAATTATTCTCTATGCTACAGTAACTTCTTTACTTAGATCCAGTAACTTGTATTCTGTAAAGAACAAAACTAATTATTTAGCTGATTGACCAGATGAAAAGACAGCAATATTGATTTCATGCTTGTTGGTATTAGGTCCGTAGATTGTATGGAGATATGTAGAGAGCCTGTCCATATATCAGAATGGTGCATTCCTAGAAAGAAATACCACTGAAATCATACTCGATAGGGCAGCATAAGCAGCAGCAGGGATTTTATTGAGGTTTCATTGGGTGATGATACCAATACAAATTTCTGTTGATGATAGGAATTTGAGGGCTAAACTACTGATCTATGCCGGCTATTTTTGTTTGACTTTACCCTGTGAGTCTTGAGGTACCCCAGAGACTGATAATCACAAGTCAGTCTGTCCAAATAAGTTAGAGTTGAACTAGAGCAGCTAATTTTTTTCTAAACTTTCTTCCTTTAGGCAGCTTGTGAAATACTACCAAATTTTGTAGGGAGACTTTTCAATATATTCCATGCTGTAAACCAAGGAGCAGTCTCTGCTATAGAGCATCACCCTGTCTTCAGAATTGCTTTTGCGGATTTTGCAGTTTTTAAATTTTTTTTTTTTTTTTTTTTTGCGGAGGTGGGGGGGGTTAGCTATGGGTTCCATTTTCAGTCTTAGATCTTTCAGTGCATTGTTAATGCTACTTTGCATTTATATAAAAACATGAATCTAATGCCTTTTATACATGTAGAGTTTAGCTTATCTCCCTTAGAGGTGTGTATTGGGTTTACATGGCCACATTTTGGTAGCAGTGGGCTACAGGGGTGGCTTCTGTGAGAAGCTGCTGGAAGCTTCCCCCATGTCCAATAGATCCAGTGCCAGTCAGCTCCAAGACGGACCTGCCACTGGCCAAGGCTGAGCCCATCAGCGACGGTGGTAGTGCCTCTGGGATAACATATTTAAGATTGGGGTGGAGGGGGGGTGCTAATCCTGTGCAATTGCAGCTGGAGAGAGGAGTGAGAGTATGTGAGAGGCACAACTCCACAGACACCAAGGTCAGTGAAGAAGGAAGGGGAGGAGGTACTCCAGGCACCAGAGCAGATATTTCCCTGAAGCCTATGGTGAAAACCATGGTGAGGCAGGCTGTGCCCCTGCAGCCCAGGGAGGTTAGTGGTGCAGCAGATATCCACCTGCAGCCTGTGGAGGTCCCCACGCTGGAGCAGGTGGATGCCCAAAGGAAGCTGTAACCCCATGGGAAGCCCATGCTGGAGCATGTTTGCTGGAGGACTTGTGACCCTGTGGGGGACCCACGCTGGAGCAGTTCGTGAAGAACAACTGCCCATGGGAAGGACCCACATTGGAGAAGTTCATGGAGGACTGTCTCCTGTGGGAGGGACCCCACGCTGGAGCAGGGGAAGAGTGTGAGGAGTCCTCTTCCTGAGAAGGAAGGAGCAGCAGAAACAACGTGATGAACTGACAGCAGCCCCCATTGCTCATCCCTCAGTGCCACTGGAGGGGAGGAGGTAGAGAATTCAGGAGTGAAGTTGAGCCCAGGAAGAATGGAGGGGTGGGAGGAAGGTATTTTAAGATTTAATTTTATTTTTCATTACCCTACTCTGATTTGATTGGTAAGAAATTAAATTCCCCAAGTCGAGTCTGTTTTGCCCATGAGAGGAATTGGTGACTGATCTCTCCCTACCCTTGTCTCGACCCACAAGCCTTTTGTTATATTTTCTCTCCCCCTGTCCAACTAAGGAGGGGAGTGATAGAGCGGCTTTGGTGGGCACCTGGCATCCAGCCAAGGTCAAACCCACCACAAGGTGCTACATAGCATTTTTTTCATTCTCATTTTGGTAATTCTTATCAAGGTAGGCCCACTTTTTCATTTCATCTGTCTAGCACTTAACTATCTTCCCACATATTGCATTATTTGCAGATTTAATTAATTGCTTCTTCATTTTTATGACTACTTGTAGAAGTCTGATTAAATTTTAACACTCGTCCAGCCAATACTAGAGTAGGCTTTTCATCCTCACTAGGCAGAATTCTGTTATGATCAGTTCTACTTATGGTTTGTCACTTGTTGTGATTCATTTACTGATACTTTCAAGCCAAGTTAGTTTCATTTTGTTGTTAAACTTCCTGACGTGATTTACCAGTCATATTGTATTGCTTATTAAATTTAATAAAATGTCTCAGATCAAGAACATGAGTAGTTCCAGAGATTTCTACATCTTTTTAAGTGACTTGTGGAGATCAAATGATTTACAAGCATCCAGTTAGACAGAAAGCAATTAGAAAAATCTGGGTTTGAAGATGAAAGTCTTCAAACAAAGTCTAAGGTCTAGTGACCCTGAACACTGCCTTAGGGGTATTCAAAGTGTATATCCCAATTTATCTGGTTTAAATGTACCATGAATAAAAGCTGTGTTGCCTTCTATACTAAATGGTCAAAGTAGTACTGGAGAAAAGAGAGCACAAAAGTTCCTTGACCATATGTATGAAGGCTTTATATATTTATAAAGTGTATTTACATTTATACACTTTTTAAACTCTTTGTGGTTGTCATTAACTCAAAAGTTTCAAGCAATGGGAAGACTTAGTGGCCTAAATTGGTTCGTTTTTAATGTGATGAATAAAGAGATTAAATTCAGTTAATATACTAGACAAGTGGACTTTTGTTTGGCCATCTGTAAAATTTTCTAGTCTGTTTTTGCTGTCTTAACACTAATAATCCAAGTATTTATGTAAGAAAATACGGGAAGATGAAGAACTTCACTCAGTTGCTTATTTTCTCTGTAAATACTGTGCCTTGGTCCAGCCTGACCAAGTTTCCAGAAGTTGTAGGGTGTTTTTTCTCCTCTGAATAAAAGAAATATGAGTGATTAAAACAAAAAGGTCCTGTTGATCCTGCATCTTTGTATAGATCCTCTGTTTAGTTGTTACTAAAATATTTTCTCTCCTCTGCTTTTTTTTTAACAGCTGCAGCTTTCTATATTTGAAACAGCAGTACTTCTCTGTCTTGTAGATATATGGTAAATGTTTGTCTTTCTCTAAGAAATTGGATTTTTCAGTTACGTATGTAAGAAAACTTACATGTGTTGAGGGTGTACACTTATCCTTACTCATTAAGGTAATTCTTTAAGAAGCCCAGAGAGGTAGGAGAGATCTCTGAGAAACAGAGTCTGTAATTCAAAAACATATTTAATATATTTGTAGGCTGTGTTCATTTGGTAGAAACAAAAACTAGAGAGAAGAGCACACACTCTTTGGAATTTTGCTGGGTTGGACTGGAGACTGTCCATCCTAAGGGAAAAAGGGAAATTTATAGCAGAGCGAGAAATGTAGCCATAATTCTTTAAAAGGTTCTCCTGGCTCTTGAGAGGTAACCGTCATCCATCCCATTTACATTATTTGACAATTAATGAAGAGGCACTATCCGAAGAAGAGAAAAGATGTATTTTTAAATTTACTTTCAGGCACTGCATCTTTTTACCTTCCATTTACATACTGTGAATTCCTGTTCCCAAAACATAGTTGGATAGGAAATGTCTAGCTTTGACGATACCATGCTTATAGAGCTGCGCCAATAGTAGATTATCTGGGATTTGCCAGTGAAGAAGTTTCATTAATTACGTATACTTTTCTTACTGCATGTATTCTCTTCAATATATTGAAATGGTAGTAGCTGTTTAAACACTCACTGTAAAACCACTGTCTTCTTGGCCTTACAATCTATACGTGTAAGGCATTGCTAGCATTATGGACTGGGGTTACAGTGCTGCAAATTCTATATGTGGCTTTCAAAAAATTCAAGAAATTTAAAAGAAACCACCAAACCAGCAACAAATATAGTGACTGGTCAAAAATTTTAATTTTGCCTCAGTTGTACCTGACTTTGTAAGAATTTAAAACTTTGTAAGTAGTTTCCGAGTTAATTTCTATCATAAAGTTCTAAAGGCTATTAAACAGATTTAAACTCTCCTATTTGAAGTGAGAAGCCATGTTTTTGCACACCATTAGCTGGAAGGTATGTGTAATAAAAA
Source organism: Phalacrocorax aristotelis (assembly GCF_949628215.1). Lineage (NCBI taxonomy): Eukaryota > Metazoa > Chordata > Aves > Suliformes > Phalacrocoracidae > Phalacrocorax > Phalacrocorax aristotelis. The sequence goes on along the minus strand of NC_134279.1, from coordinate 32,693,965 downwards.
GTATAGTTTATTGGGCAATAATAGTGGAAGTAGAAGATATTTTAGTTCACTGGAAAAAGTGTTGTAGTGTGCGCTTGGCTTGTAGCTGGAGCCTAGCTCATATGAACCCGATCTCTCACCAGGGTCCCTTCCCAGGGCTGTTTTTTCTACAGTTTCCTTGTCATGTCTTTTCCTCGGGGAGGGGAGGCCTAGGTTTGTCATCACAATATATCCCACAAAACCCCATGTGGATGAAAGGCTTGTTGCAATTCTTGGCATTACTTTCTAGTGGACTAGTAAGCATCCTGTGATACTGAGTTATAGTGCAGTTTTTTAGTATGGTGCATCCTGCATCCAAACAGTGTGCTCTTTTATAATAAAAAACTATAATTGCATATCCACATATGCCCTTTTAATACACTGTGAAATACGCTGGCAGTAGTGTGTCAAGCATAAGAACTCACGAAAGTGGCATTCCTTCAGCATGTTATTGGAAAAGGATCTTTATTTCATTGTGTTTTGTCCAATTTCATGAATAGACTTCAAAGAAAAAAGCAGAATAAAATACAAGGTAACCAGGTAACTAGAGAAGGGTTTGAAATGAATGGAAAGTTTTTTTGGTTTGTTGGGGGGAAAGGAGAGGTGCTTCTTTAGTATTTCCATTTAAGCTACAAATTCTTTAGCAACTACAAAGTAGCTTACAAAAAAATTACCACACACAAGCACCCATTATAGATATCATTTATTTATATATATGCTTTTCACTACAGAAACCACATTTGGCAGCATAATGGTATAAAAACTTTTTTTTTTGTTCATATTTTCTGTGCATGTAAATAGTTTTCTGATAATTTATATGTGCACAGAAAACAGAAGCAGAAAGCTCCAGTCCTGGTGAATGTAATGTGCATTGTTTTGCAAAAGATCTGAAAATGATGATGTTAGCTCTGGAAAGATAGAGTTTGGTCTAGGAGTAATGCTTTTGAAGTATCACAGCAAATCATCTAAGCATGTAAGAGTCTTTAATACACATTATTAATGTGTTAGAAACAATTATTAGCTTAAGCAATAGGAAGATGATAAAGATCCAGACACAGAACTCAAGGCAAGGCTTACTTTACAGTTATTTTTAGAACAGAAAAAAATTGAAATACAATATTTTTAAAAGCAGGGAGACTTAATTACTTGAATTGTGCACCATGCAACTAAAGGAATGATCAGATGATTCATTTTTCAGGAAGACTGGGCATTTTTTTGCATAACTTGTTTTAATTTGGAATTTATTGATGAACGGTATTAAAGTAACTATTTATTCTTTCTATTCAGTTTCTCCAGATTTTTTTTTTCATATCCTATAGTGCTAGCAGATGAAAAGCTAGAATGAAAAGATGAAGTGCTCCTTCTCACCTTAATACACATACTGTAATGTTGTAATTTAATGTGGTTGAGGGGGGCAAGATGTTTATAAAATTTATGCTGAGCTCTAAACATGGAGATATAATGTACAAGCAGTGGAGATGGAGAAGGACTGATTTTTCCAAATCATGAGCATGCGAGTGGTAATTAAAACCCTGAACAGAAAAAAGAACCGAAGAGCAGGAGGTCCGATATAAATCTGTGTTGCTCTGTTAGAGACAGCAATGTGGTGCCAGCCTCTGCCAGGTAACACTGCATTGCTGACTGCAAGGGATGGACAGGACAGAAGAGTATGAGGAACCATAAAACTGTCCTTCACTTGAAGGTATGTAAAGTAAGTTCCTTATAGGTTTTGCTACCTGAGACTTCCCAATATGAGATTTTTATCCTGTCATTTTTGTTCAAATTGGTCTGTCCCCTGCTGTCAGCTTGTTTCTACTGGGGGATGTGGGGTGTATTTGCGCGCATGCACCTGTGCGTGCATCCATCCTGCTGGGAGAGGGGGGAGGTCTGGCTGTTAGAAATTTTGTCCATAAGCACATGAATATTCCCTGTGTCATGGATACTGTGTGTTTGTAAAGGACTGCATCACCCAAAGTGGAAAATTTAGGTAGCTGAAAGTTTAGGTAGTAAATTAGGCAATTATTTCATTTCAGACTTGTTTTGAAATAAATGGACATTTACTAGTTGTGAGCTAGCAAACATTATTTTTATTCTTCAAGATGTATTATGACATGGAAATAAAAATAAACCCCAGTCTTGAACGGGGAGCGCTTCACAGGATAGTATTTGTCAGCCTTGTTCCACTTGAAGACAGCAGTGTACTGCTGTGTAAACGTTATTCACTGCAAACCACATCACAGAACCATAGAATAGAATCAACTAGCTTGGAAAAGGCCTTTAAGCTCATCAAGTCTGACCGTAAACATAACACTGCTGAGTCCACCACTAAACCATCACACTTTGGCATCTTATTTATCCCCATTTTAGGACTGAAGCCTCCAGTCCGTAGGTGTGATCTCATTATCTGAATACTTTATTTTTGTTAAATACTGCTATATTAACCTGCTAGATTCCATGGCATTTTACATTTGACATTCAAGTAGAAAAAGACAAAAGTTTCTTTTTTCCAGTATTTTTAAGATATTTTGTCATTTCTAACAGTTTATAGGCCTAGAGGAAGAAATGACTTGTAAGAAGTGTCTCCAAATAGTCTAAAGCAAAACATAGAAAGCTTTTCCAAAACTAAGGGTTAGATGAAAGGGAAGCTGTGGATATGAAACAGTCAAACATTATTATAGATGGGTAAATAGTGGTAGAGATAAAATGAATTGCTCATCCTAGATGAATGGCAGATGAAGAGGGTTCTTTATTTCTAATAAGTTCTTCTTTCTAGCCTACACATCGTGTGATGTTCTCTACTTCTCATCCTATAATCAAAATAGTCTTTCATAAGCATGTAATGAAAGCTTAATGAAAGTTATATACATTTCATTTAATCTGATGGAGAAATCAGGATTCTTTAGAAAAGGAACATCTATTATAAATTACTAATGAGGTTGGCAGTGAGTCAGATTACTACTTAGTGAACATGATCCATTCAGAAAGCTTTAAAAAATAAAGTGAAAAAGATATTTAGCTATCTCTGAAACAAAGGCTGTGTTACTATCATTGCAGTAACTTCAGTGCTTCCTCTGATTTTTTTGATAACATACACTTAAACTTCTCAAGAATGATTATATATAGCGTGACTAAATCTTTCCTAATTGATGTTCTTTGTTTTTCTCATTAAAAATACAAATTATATTGTGCAAAGCTAAATAATGATTGTGGCACATGGCAGAAATAATTTGAAATAAAAGATTTTTTTGTCCTTTTTTTCAGCGTCTAAGTGTGCCAAAGAGGGTAATCCCATCTGTGTTACTCAGTCTTCATAAATTCAGACAAATCTCTTGTCACATCATTAATCTATTCACAAGCTGTGGCTGGTTTTAGTGTAGAATGCTGCCCTCTGTATATTTTTTTTCCCCTACCTATTTTTTTTTTGTTTTACATTAAAATGCTGCCATAATATAACCAAGTGCCATCTCTCATACCACTGTTCCGTGAGAAATTTTACCACTTAAAACCAGCATTGGTGTGAAGCCATTCAGAAGAATACTAGATTAACATTTAAACATTGGTCAAAATAGCCTCCTAAAGAAAAACTGATACATGTGTTAGAGAAAGAAGTTTATTAGACTTCTTTTTCAAAATGCATATGCAGTTGTCAATTTTAAGAAATCTCCTTTTTCCTCTCAACTAAATGAGGTTTCACTCATTGGTGGGAATATATAGAATGTTACTTAGACATTTTTGACCTTAGCTTCAGTTCCTGGAAAAAGTTGTAATGCATGGGCCTCGTACTAATTCTTTAAATACTTTGTGTATCAATGGATGTCTGTTTTAGAAAAGGGTTGCTGGAGCTGCAAAGCTGAGGCACCATTTGTGTGATCTCATGATTCCATTCAACCTCTTCTTGTGTTTATAGCTGCTACATGTTCTTTTACGAAGTTGCTGATGGTACTGAATTTTACAGTGGCTTTATGTGAGGGTGACTGACCTTAGTAAGGTCATGAGACTAAAGCACATCTATTTTACAGACGCACACAGTGAGTCAGGAATACACAAGTATTCTTGAAACTCTTCATCCTCTGAGTGGAAGGTGTTTTCTTTAGGTGTTTAAGTAGCAAAATTAAGCAGAGTAGTTCACTTACAGATTGGTAGAAGTGTTTTTTTAATCAGTTCTGGCAAACTAATCCTAGGACAGTAAGGAAGGTTAAGTCGTCTGGCTTTTTGCCAGTCAGGTGAATGAATGCTGCTTCTGTGCCTGACAGACATTGTGAAGAGAGTGCGTTGTTACTGCTTCTCCTAGCTCATGGCTGAGTTCCTGGATGAAGGACCTGTATTTCCCAGTTATGTCTGTTGTATTTTGGGTTAAGAAAATCATACATACCAAAGGCAGGAGGGAGTTTAAGATCCAGTGAAAGGTGAAACATTTATTCTGTTAGATACTCTAATTGTATTAACATCAGAGCAAGAAAGAGCATTGGAGGGAACATGAAAGGTGATGTTTCAGAATGGTAGCACACTGGAGTGAAGATGACTTGGGGTGCTGATGACTCTCAATGTAAGAATTAATTTAGACAGTGGTTCTGATTTTTGAGGTCTATTTCTTTTCTGCACTGTGACTTGTTCTTTGTCCTATGCAAAAACGTTTTAAGATGCTCCCTCTTGCACATGGGCAAAATATCAGTGAGAATGTATAAAAGGATGAGGTCTAGGAATTCAAATTCAAGGCTGAGGGATCCATTAATGTGACTCAGGATTTCATTGCGACTTTAAATTCAAGGCAGATTATATTGTTCTAGTACTGAACAAAGGAATATAAATTGGTTACTTTTCAATTGCATTTAACAATTAGAGCTGCTGAAATGTTTGGAAAGATCATGGTAGAGCACCTTTCAGATGTGTTTGCAGTTGTCTCTAAAAGCCTGGTGAAGGAATTTGGCTTTCAGCACTCTACAGTTCATCTGAGCAGTTTTCACTGTTAAGGTCCATGTACTGTCTATCCCTTTTTACTTTATGTTCTTGTGGCTTCTGGATCCAAAGCTCCTCAGAATCATTGAAAAATTATTTTCGGAAGGAACTTGTGAAGGTCCCATAGTGTTCGTGACTTATATATCCAAGCAGAACTGGAAAGGTGATTGCTGCTGCTCTGTACAGGCAGGCTGCTTTTCCCTTACTGTAAATTTAGCTTTCTAATTTCTTATGTGGAGGCTTGCTGCACAGGTGAACTGTGCTATTCTCTCACGTTAAGATGGATCCCTATGTTGTTCAATGTATTTTTAATTTATTTAGTCAGAACTTACTAAAAACCAGATAAATGTTCTGCTTCAATAACCTGAGTAGTCCCATTAAAGAGGACTTTATTGCATGGTTTTGCATTGTATAAAGTTAGACACAACTAGAGAAAAAAGGAAGAATCCTAAGTTTTCGTTTCTGAGAAATATTTTACTCGAAGTATGCAGTATGTACTTTCCCAACTTTTGAGTCCTGCTTTTACATTGAATGACTCTGGCAAATTTCACTTTTTACTTTTCAGGTGCCAGAGCAGTGGCACAGGCTGCCCAGGGAGGTTGGAGTCTCCTTCTCTGGAGACATTCAAAATCTGCCTGGACGCGTTGCTGTGCCCCCTGCTCTGGGTGTCCCTGCTCAAGCTGGGGGGTTGGACAAGGTGATCTCCAGAGGTCCCTTCCAACCCCTGCCATTCTGTGATTCTGTAATAATGGGAAAATACAGGAGAGCTCTCTAACACTTCTACTTCCATCTATATTTTTACCAAGTCAGCTAGCTGTGTTCCTACAATGGCTTTGAAGTTACACGTTTCTGTAATTCTCATAGTAAATGATCAAATCACTGCTGTTTTTTGTGTTTAACTGGTCCAAAGTTTGGCTGTAAGAAAGAAGTAGGAGAACAAATGGATATAGTAATTATGGATCTGACTAATAGCATTTCTTTTTGCTGTCTGTTACATTGATACTTTTAGAAATGTTGCCATCTATTTTCTTCACGTTATTTTATAAAGATGGCTATCAAATAAAAACTTTTTTTTTTCATATGTACAACATTGTTTTTATTTTGTGCAAAGCTTGGAAAGAGAGGGGACACTAAAACTGCTTTGGTATTTTAAATTCCTAGAAACGTCGCATGAGAGTATTTAAAGTATATATTTTTATATCAAAAATAAAACACTGTGCATTTATGGTTTGTTTTTTACTTTTTTTTCTAACTGGAGTCAGAATCCACAGTACTTGCTCATTCTTACTTAGACAAATTAACTAAGTTAAGGGATTTAATGATAATTTCTCATGAATGAAAGTTTTTTTATATCACTAGTGAACCTGTATGAGGATATTATCTGCTATTTTTCTCAGACCTAGAGCACTTAAAGGATAGCAGCTTTCTGTTACTAGCCAACAATAGAGCTGATCTAGTGCAAATGTTAGAAAAGTGTGAGTTACTGCTGTTGATTCCAGTGATCAATTCTTGCAGACATAGGGGTGGGGGGAATAGAAGGAGAAATAAAGAGTAAAATTCCAAAGTTAAGACTCCAAGAAATCTAAAAAATAGCGTAAAGCATACTGTCAAACACTTGAGTGTCACTTATTTGTGGTAGCCTAAATTCTGAAGAATTCCTCTTGTATTCTGTGACCAGGAAAGTCCTATATGTTTCTAAAAGGAAAGAAAAGGAATTTTCTGAGGTGAAAAGTTGTAGGTAAGAATATGGTTTTAAGTAGTTTCTGTGAACTTTCTTAACACTAAAAATAAGAGGGGTAGGAGACAAATTTTTTTCAAGAGTTGCAAGCATCTGACTTGATAGAATAATTTCTCTATTGCATTTGTTATTGGATGAAAATCCAGAATGGTTTAATAGTGGGGCAGTAATGGCCTAGTATTTATATAAAATTATGAGCAGCAGACTGTTGCAGAGCTGTTGCAGGAGGAAGAGAAGGCTAGAACTGAAGAGTTCTCATGTCATTATGCAAAAAGTCCCTAGGTATGGGTGACGCCATGGGCTGAAGTACATTATTTTGACATGACAGCTACCAGGTGTTCCATTTCCATTTGTTTTCATACAAAAAAAAAGAGAAAAACCTGTGGGTCTGTAACAAATGAAGCAGAACTGATGCTGCCAGCATAAAATTTCTGTTTAGAAAAGTAAATCGCAGCTGCTGTGTAGCTAAGGGTTACATAATTTGCTTCAGTACAGAGGAAATATAACATAAGTTGAAACTTTTTTTTTTTATGAAAGTACGTTGCATCTGCTCACTTACAACAGAAAAATTCAGCTAAGTTCCTGAAAGTTAAGAGGTTCAGTTATTTTAAAACTAAGAACCTTGGAATGTGCTTTAGATGAAAATACAGTATGTTCATGAAATAGATGTCTAATAAAATATTTTATGTTAAGATATTGATTTTTTTTTCTCAGTCAACCTTTGTGTATTTCCTGGAACAAGTAAATAACGTAACATTTCTTTTGTTCCCTAATTTTGCTGGAAAGGTACAGAGTTCTTATTGTCTTTTAATAAGCTTCATACGTAGAGAAGCCATGTCATATATTGGTTTTATTTTTTAAATGCTTACCACAAAACTAATACTAAAATATAACTGATGATTGAATGTCTCATTATAATACAATGTCAGTCTTGCATGCCTATTCCTAGCTGTATTCTATTTTATTTTTCAGGGATATAGAAGAAAAATTGGATTGCCTTATTTGAAACTAAACTCACAATATTAATGCCTTGTTTTAAAATTACCTGTTTTATGCAAACTGCATAGTATTGTTCTTCTAGAATGTATTTAATGGCTCACAATATTTCCTCTCTGGAAACCATGCACACCTACACAGATATTTCTCTAAAAATTGTGTTTGTTAGTCAATAAGGTTGTCATTATAAAACTTCTTCAAGGCTTTTTGCCTTTGACTTTCAGCTGCATAAATTGCATGTTGTTTGCTATCCTGGACTTTGATTTTAGCATGCAAACTAGGCTGTTTGTTTCTACTGGAGGAATTCTAAAATGCTAATGCAGGCTGCTGCAGCATCCCCCTACGCTCTTCCTGTGGGCCAGCACATGTGATGAATTTTCTGTGTGATTCCAGATTCCAAAATTATTCTCCTGAGTGCTTCAAGTTCTTGGATTACTGTTTTTTAAACAGGAAACACTGGAGCATCATTCTCCTTTAGTTTATACCAGTTCCATGCTGCTGTGACTTCACTAACTTTGGTGAAGCCTGTAGTTGTTAACACTATGCGGTATCAGGCTACTCTGTTTTTTTTAAGGGTTTTTTTACATCGTATGTTATAAATGCTTATGATGCAGAAACCTTGGAATTTCCAGTTAACTACCAGGTTATGAGGCTGAGATACATGGGAAACAAAGCATGCTGATAACAAAATGCATGTGCAAACTGCACCTGTGTGTATTTATTTGTGATCTCTGGAAGGACATGGTATACGCCTGCCAGCCTCTGCTTGTGTTGTTGAATAACTTTCTTTTTGCTCCCTCCTGTGTGATGCAGAGTCTACCCAAACCAAACTCTTGCAATACTTGCCACTAAGCCAGTGCCATCCAGCTGACAAAAATTGACCCTGGCCTGTCAGATATTTTAGCAGAGGAATATTTCTTTGCAAATGGCTTCATTTTAAGATGGTCGGAATGGCTGCATAAATACAATTGTTTGCATTTGTTTGTATGAATGCTTTGCATGGAGCTGTAGCCGCAACATGTGTAACCCTCATCTTGTTTAAAAGCACTATAGTTTTTCGGTTAGAGCCTGCCATCTCTAAAGCAAGATGCAATCACAACTCTGTGGCCAGATCTTTTGTTTCGTTCACCTGAAAGCAATAAATAACACATGGAGATGAGCAGTTTGCTATCAAAATAAGAGTTTATTAGTCACAATTTTTGGTTATCCCTTTTTGTTGCCGATGTGGGTCTGAAGCGTGAGTTACGTAGCCCGTCCTATGACCTTTTTTTCTTGTGCTTTGTAACCGTGATGATATAAATGGCATAAAGCAAATGAAGCTGTTGTATAGAGCTGTGCTGGAGGTCAGAGTCTTGTGGGCCTGGCAGGGTAGTGATGGCAATGTGTAATTATCAGGTGACTCGTCCCTGCTCTGATGAGCTTACTGGCTTTGCCAGGGCTGAGGAGCAGGAGACAGCTCGTTCACAGCTGCTGTCACCACCTGCAGCTGTCTCCTCCTTGGAAACATCTGAAGCGAGGCAGGCTATGCTCCTGTGTTGTCTCTGCATTCTGATTTTCATGGACTCATACTATGTTTCCACCATAAGCAATTGGCAGAGAGTATCTCCTCTCGATTGTTGGTAATTGTCTGACTCTAACAAGAATTTTAATAAAGGATGCTGATTAGAATTATGATCCCCTAATACCATTTTTATTTAAATTTATTACAATAATTACCATGTGATTAATAAAATACATTAGTGCATTCATTGAAATCAGCACTCTGCTATCACACAATATGGTAGTTAAACACAGTAAATACTTCTAATTAGTTAGTAATTGCATAACATGAATTAATTTTTATTACATCACCTTTAGGATGTTTAATAGTATAGCTGCCTATTAGCTGCTATGAAATATATGGGAAGGCTTAAGTTATATAATTATCATAGTTCAGGCACTTTATAGGAAAGACTTTGACCAACTATTTCAAACGGACAAAATCCTCCTCCACTATACCTGGTCTAGATTAAAAGTATTCTGGGACAGGCTCTCCTAAAATTAAGTTAGAAAGCTGATTATTTTGTAGGTCACATCAGCTGTATGTAAATATTTTGTTGTTAAATTGAGTCTCACTTTTAAAACCTGTGTTTAAAGTTGGCTAAAGCTACAAAAAATACTTCTTGGACGGTTTCGTATGTGCTCAGGTATATGGAGGTGTTTGTGAGTAGGCGTGTCGCACACACTGAACTGAGATACACGCTGTAGACAGCCTGTAAAGTGATCTGAAGTATTTCTGACCACTCTTCTGAGTTAGATGTGGTTATTAAAGTAAAAGCATATTACCCTGGTTTAAAAAGAACAATTTCCAAAGCAATATTTATTTTTAAACATCTTTTTCCCTATTGTGGCCAGGTGCATTCTTGAACCGCTGACATCCTCCTGTTTTTATACAAAATTCTAAACTGACACTTTGTAGCTGTGCATATATATAAACAGAATTGGAAAGTCCTATAGAGTTGCTGATGATTTCCTGGGCACTCTTTAAAATTCCTTACTTCTAGCTGATTTTACAAAACATTGAAAATAAAATGGTGTCCTGAGCTGAAACACCCCTAAATGAGCAGTTTGAAGCTATTCTCTGACTTCTTATGTCATGAGAAGTAGTGAGCTTTGCACTACTTCCCAGCCCCAAACATCAAAGTGGAATATTTTCATTACCTAAACATAAATTAAAATTTGAAAATTTTAATACCTAAAATACCTTTTCTGTACTTTTAAAAAGCACATTTATGATTCTGTGAAGTATCTGACTCTATGTGAAATAGCAAATAGTTGGGAGCATAAGGAGATATAAGTATTGGACTTAGGGAGGATGAGTTTGTCATGGGTGGATTGCCGTCTGTTGATAATGCAGCAGCCAACAGTTTATACTGAAGAACTTTTCTATCACAGCACCATTATTTTTTGTGTGTTTGTCTCTCTCTTCACCCCCAACCCCTGGGCATAGGCTAGTTTGTTTTTTATTACGTGTGTAAATTAAAAGAAATTCAGTTTATCATATTTCATAGAACTTTTAGGTTCAGAAGGCTTACATGAAAGGAGGGGTACTGGGGTTTTCTTTTACAGGTACATTGGTTTTCCTCCAGAAACTTGAAATTTAATGCAATAAGATGAAGATTTTAAAGTAACCATATCAATATCATAATAGTGTCTGGATCATACACTTATTTCCAGAGTTTGGTCCTGTACCAAAATGGTCACATCACTGGGGGTTTGGGGAGGTTTTTTTGTGGGTGGGGTTGATTTTTTTACATCCCAAAATTTTCAATAATGTTGGATTGCTATACTGAAGTTTTAGGTATTTGGGAGTATTGTTAGCATTGGGAAAACCCTTATGTCTTGTACCCCAACTGGAATAAGATGTTAACAGAATATGTGACAGCATTTTAGTTAAAACGAAAAAAAAATTGCTCTCTCTATTCTAAAAAAGATCATTGGAAAACTTGGACTTTTGGTTCTGCTATGCTGAGTTGAGTGTATCATAGAATTCATCTGAGATTTTGTGTATTTGATGAATTTTGATGTTTGTACAAACACAGGCCAGAAAGCTGAAAGACGATGGGCAATGCTCTTGCCCGTAAAAACAGTTTACCTGAACTGTAAACAGCATCAGCAGGAACCAGTAGGTCCACTTTCAACTGTGGGTTTTTACTGCATTTTGATATACCAGTGGGGTGGGAGGGCAGGGGAACAACTCAGAAGCTGAGGCATCAAAGCACTGATTTACACTTGAGAAACAGCGGGAAAGAGTCACTTTTGACCATTTGTCCTTCTACCTTTTCCATTATCTTCCACATAAAACAGAAAAATTAGGACAGCTGGTTGCTGTGAGAATCCCCAGTTATCAGTTTCCAGCTTGATACATCAGAGCAATTCTACCTCACTATCTCTGATTTTTCACAAGCAAATATTTTAGGAATAGTTTGAAATGGCAAGTATTAACAGAAAAGGAAAAAGGAGTAACTAGTATCTAACTTTATAGATACACTTTCTGGAGAACAAAAGGTGAGTAAAAACAGTAGTGAGAATGGAGAAAGTTTTGAATTACTTAAAAAAAAAAATGGTAATTGACTGGGACGTCCAGGGGTGGCAGGAAGCTGTCAATATGCTGAGTGTCAATTGTACAGGGGAGGAATATCTTCCAAGAGTCTTTTATACTCAGCGTGATGCTGGGTCCAGCTCTACAGTTGAAATAAATGTTAGCAGGCAAACAAGGGAAGAGTTGTTTCTGAAGAACATACCCCCAACTTCTGGCATCGTTTGTAGGCAGATCTGTAGCTTTTTAAGACCCTTTATCCCATCTGCAGTCTCTTAGTGGCTGACAGAGTCTAGCCACCACTCCCCAGTCCCACAGTAATTTCTAAGATGCAAAGGTCACCTAGTGGATTGCCTGTTCTTGTCATCCCAATCCTCTCTTTTTTGTGTTTGACATTGAGATATACTCAGTTCAGTGGCTACTGTCATTAAAAACCCCTTTCTTCAGAACTAGGAGACTAAGATACAGGTATGAGATCTTGCCTCCAGCAGCACCTTCAGGAAAATTCCTGTTGATTTTAGAAAAGCTGTGTTTCTTCTTAGACATAAATAAGTATTGAGAATATTGATCAGAAAACTCCAGACAAATAAACAAAAACCCCACAGATCTGATTATGGGAAAATCTTACAGCTCTTTTATTTTTTAAGCAAGTAAGGGTTTTTTGAAGATGTTTTTAAAATTTGTTTCTCTGTGTTAAAAATTCTTTAAAGTGATCTGTGAAAATACTACTGTGGAGCTATATAGAATATTTAAGAAGAAAATTACTTCCATCCCCTCAATTCTATTTTGTTGACTTCCAATTTTAATTGCAGAGATTGTTCTTTTCCTTTGTACACATCCCAGTTCTGAAAGGTTTTTCTTTCCCGTGCAGCACTTTTAATTGGAATATAAGGACATATAGAGGTAAAAACTTAGATGACAAAGTTTTCTTCAACTATTTCCAAGTACGGCACATTGCAGAAGTGTGGGTTGTTGGGATTGTGCATTTTTGTTTATAGTCTTCCATATTATGTTCCTCCTGCAATCTCCGCCTGTCTTAGCAAGAACTAATTATTTGAAGGTTTGAAGACTGCTGCTGCCGAATGGCCTCGCAGTTAATGACTGGGTATAGAAATGAAACAGAACACTAAACCTTGGGGATTGACCTGGCCTGCTTTGCAAGCCAGGTTGGTTCCCACAGTGTTGAATAACAATTAAAGGAATTCAGGTTTGAAGGTGGCTCTTTAGAGGTCAAACTACAAAACAAGTTTCAATAATAGGAATGCCGTATCTTAGCATAGAAAAAGAAAGAGCATAATGCAAAAAAGGAAAAGCAGAACAAACATACTAGTACATGGGATGATGTTTAAAAGCTGTCATCATCACATCCAAGATGTTTGCTTATTACTTAAAAGATATATTAGTTGTTAATATTTGTTTGTTACAGTTTCTGTAAGGCCATGATCATATAATCATGTGTGTGTGCTTAATTTCATACCTGTCAGAGGGGATCCAAGATGAGAACCTTCTTTTTCACTGTTGTAAACATGTACTACGTATGTTGTCTCATTAAACACAAAGGGTCATTTACATTTATGCATCAGTGTAATGAATGCAAGTGTCTTCTTTTATCTTCCAGCAAAAGATCTCAAACCATTCTTATATTATTGGCTAATCAACCTGTAACTGAAGAATTCAGAGGTTCATATCCTTAGATACCAAGTATTTAGCAGCTTAGACTGTCTACTCCTGTGCCAACAGTAGTCAGTAAACACTTAATGTAAAATCTCATGTGAGACTTAGGAACCTGGAAGGGAGATCCACAAAAGGCACAAGATCTTTTAAAGCTCCTTTGGACTTCTGAGTGCGAGGTTTGTCCTCAGAGACCTTCATTAGCTGTTGTTATTTCCTGGGGTCTACGTACGTTTCTGAAATTAGATATTGTGGGATGCAGTTCTGAGGTGCCTGGTACTTACCTCAGTTGCTTTTCTTCATGTTCCATGAATTAGGCAGTGTTTTTCCATTTCTCGTGCAACAAACACTGCAGTAGTTGATCTTGCAGCACATGCTTTAGGTTGTCACACCTTTTTTCACAGTCTGCTGCTACCCCTTCCAGAAAATAGAGGTGTCCCCCAGGATTGAGGAAATAAGTACCTGTGCAGCTTTCTGCTTTGAGGAGGTGAGACGGCCCAGAAGCTGACCTACCCGCCAGCCCATTAGATGTCTGTGATGCTCCAAGTCCATCCCTCTGTTGAAGCGGTTGTATTTTTCATAGCATTTTAAAGACTTGCTTGACCAGTAAGGAGAATTTGTGGAATTTTAGACTAGATATAAGGAAGAAATATTTTGATAAGGGTGGTGAAACATTGGAACAGGTTTCCCAGGGAGGTTGTAGATGCCCCATCCCTGGAAACATTCAAGATCAGGTTAGACAGAGCTCTGAGCAACCTGATCTAGTTGAAGATGTCCCTGCTCACTGCAGGGGGGTTGGACTACATGGACCAGCCCGATTCTATGAATATAACCATTGAGGTGCATGCCTGGGAGTGGAAGCAAGAGATCTGGTCTATGCTGCAATGCATTTCAGGTGTATTGAGCAGCCATTGGAACAGGGGGAGGAATTCTTGTCTCTCTGCACAGTACAGCTTCAGTGTTCCTGTTCCCTGAAAAGTCATACAGCTTCAATGGGAGAGATCAAAGCTTCCCACTCCACAATAAGGGACAGCTTGCTAATTAGAGCACCCTGCTGGGAGAATCGAATATCTTGAGGCTGAACAGGGAAATCAAACTGCTTTCTCACACTCTGGGTGCATGTTCTAACAGTTTAACTTTTGGTTGTGAGTTCTCAGACCTCAGGCTAAAGCCTCCCTGTTTCTGCTGTCTCGTTGGGGGAACTTCTGTTCAGCACCCTGCCTTTTGTGGATTCCATCCTGATGTCCCTTCTGTTTCACACCCTCAACAAAAGGTCTATATGCTTACTCCATTAGGTTGCCAGCAACTACTTACATCCTCAAAGGCCTTTTGAGCACTTCTGTGATCTGTGATTTTCCTGGGAGTGAGGTACCTTAAAAGCCTTCAGAAGTTTAGCCTTGTTCCTTAGAAAGCGAGATTGATTTTGAACAGCTGACCTTGTCCATCCTGTGCAGTCTGACTGCAGCTTAAAAAGACTATCCAAACAGTCTGGAGACGTTCTCCAAGATGTTCTGCTTAATCTAGGGTACTGCATTCCTCTTTTCTTTATCCTTGCTTTGCTCTTGTTATTAACACTCTGTAGATCTCACTTTCTTTGTGAAAAAACAAAAGGCTGGGATAATTTGTTGTGAGTATAATTAAATTTAAGTCTAGATTGGATTCAAAGTGTATGAGCTTTAATAAACAAGTTTTATAGTTTGGTATAACCTTTTTCTTACATATTCACTGTAAGGATTTTTAAGTTCTGGAAACACCAGTTGAATGAGAAGGCTTTAATCCTGGAATGAACTCTATTTGGGATTGGGCCATTGCTACATATAGGGTGAATAAGGTTGTTTCACGTACTACTGAGGGCAAAATTGTCTTTAAGCACTGCATGTTGTCCATGTTGGTCTTCTGCTCCGCTTAAATATTCAGAATTCTTTCTGATGCAATTAGACACAAAAGTTCAACATACAGGGAGGAGAGATAGTCAGCCTTGAGAGAGCTGCCACTGGGGGCTGAAAAGGTTTTACTTTTTTGCTTTATGTTGTTTATCTGACAAAAGCTAGCTGGCAAGCAGTCCAACGTCCAAAATGGAAATCTACTTTAAGATTTTTGGTGGAGAGGGGGTGGAGCTGTGCCCATTCTTAAATCTTCTCCATATGCAAGGAAAAATTGTACAGGATATTCTACAATAATATGTTTCCAGAATGCTGCAATTATCTGCTATTAAAATAAATAAACCTTATTGTAAAGTGGACAAGTATTATCCACTTCTACAAATGGAATAAAGTTTTTAACTTTACAGCTTTGTGAGATACATTCTACTGGACTGAAGTCATCTTGGCTGATGTTTTTCTGTGCACCTGCATTGCTCTATTCCTGTACCTTCACTTCAAAAAACAAATGAAATTATTTTAAAACAGCCTGTTACAATCCATGATAGGCACTATTGATGCACACCCTGCTGCGTTTGAAAAAAGAGTTTTGAAGTCTTATGTTACTGTTTACTGCATCATATATAGTTCAGTGGACAGTATAAATTGCTTACAATTCCAGAAAGCTTCTCAATTCTGTCAAGTGTACTGCATTGTGTTAACTACAATAGGGCACACCCTGTCAGCCCTAACCCTAACCTTAACCCAGACCCTGAGTGTAGAAGAGAGGTCAGAACTTGCCAGTTGAAAGGTTGCTTGAACGAAAACATGTATTTTTGGAAAAGGAAATTCCTGCCTAGGATAGGTATCTTATTCAGTGAAAAATTCTAGTCCTCCTGATTATCTGCTAGCTCTGGGCAGGGTGACAGAAGTTGCCACAGATGTCTTTAAAGGAAACCAGAGATAAACCAGAAATATTCCTTGATCTGTTTAATCCCATATGGTGAATTATTAGGGTGTGTATTTTTTTCTTGCTGCTGTTTCCAAAGTAGATACTAATAAGAATGCATCTAGAGGTCCTGGTTCAGTAAGCAAATGCCAGGGCATGAGCACACACATCAAGTGCATAATACATATCTCACAGTATATATTTTTAGTATGATAACAGTATATAATTTTAGTATGATACAATAAGTAACAATTTAAAACCTCAACAAATACCTGGTTTCTAGGAAGATCTGAAGAAGAAGATCACAGCCTTATTTGGCAGTGCTATGATAGCACATACAGGAAAGCAGTGAAAACCCTTTAATTTTAAGATTTTATACTGTGATGGCCCTTAAGTATTTCTAGGGAATGGGACTGGGGCGTTGTGTCTGGTGCTCCACAAATGCAGTTCTGTATTCAAAGTATATCATCATGCAATTTGTACATAACTAGGAAATACAATAGAGGGATAAATAGGAAGATCAAAGCTGAACTGGATTTGGGGAAAACATTTTTCACTAATTTGTGTTGCCTTTTTTTTTTAGTTCTTATTTATTCCCCAAAGTTTTTACATTTTAAATGCAAAATGGTCAGACTGGAGTACAGGCTATGGCAGTGATTTTAAAAGCAGATATTAACTATAAGTGCTGATTTAATAAACCATTAGCCTATTTGTCTTGTAACCATCTTTGGAGAAAACTAATTAACTAATTCTGGGCAAAATGACTTACTGATGGAACATCAACGCTAAACATCAGCAGGCGCTCTGAGGTTGTGTCTAGCTTGCAGGACAGGTGCATGCTGCCATGCCACCATAGTCCTGGTTTGCCTGAGTGGAGAACCTCTTACAACGAATTGTAACTCTCTTCCACTCTGTGTGCCCAGCTCTCCTCCCATGGGAGTCAGCTGGCAGACAGATGGTGTGTTCCTAATCCTGTCCTCCAAGGTCAGGAGTTTATATGGGCTTCAGGGTGTTGCAACTTGTATGGTACATCAGTAACAACATGACACTCCCCAGAAAAACCCTCCCTGCTTTTCATATTGTCTAGTGAGAAAGGGCACAAAAGCTTATCTGCCTGAGCAGAAGCAGCATATTTAAATCCCTCCTGGTTTTGTACAGTAGCTGTAATGTTGTTTTGTCATCTGTATTTTTAACAATGGTTGGATTGTTCACTTTTATACTTTTTTATACCAAGAATGTTGTAACACTTTACATCACAAAATGGCAACGAATAGAAAGACGTTATTACTCTTAGAAAACATCAGCCCCTGCTAGAGAGGAAACAAACTAACATTCAGGTCCACGCTCACTACTCGCAATGATATAATTATTTTCTTCTTCTGTGTATTTTATTGGGAATTTCTCCTGAATTATATGTCACATCGAAGAAAGGAAGAATTTTAGCTAGTTGATGAATTATAGGATATATAAACAAGGGAGGGAGGGAGGAGGGAGAACTCCTGCTGAAGTGAGTAGTGATGACAAGGTGAATTTTTAGTTGAAAGAAGTAAAGGAGACCAGAGAATAATGTTTAGTGTGAAGGTTATTCATCACGCCATACATGTTTTAATAGTTTCCAGTTGCTCCACAAATCTAATTAATGGGAATAAGTGGTTGAATTTTTATTTTAAATTACTGTAGAGAAATGTCCTACTTGCAGACAAATTTAAGGGTTCCTTAAGAAATAAATTCTGCATAACATTATGCTAGTTTGAAAGTATTGGACATAAATAAGTATAAAGCTCAATATGCTCAGAAGACAGTAACTGAAGGGCAAAAGAGATCGCCTTCGGGAAGACTCATAAGTTGTTGTGTAAAATATCTGTGCAAATTAAGCATCCACAGCATCTCTTGGGGGAGAAAAAAAAAAAAAAAAGCCAAAACACCCAAACAGGTTGTCTAACCTAAACATAAAGATTTTGGTCAGAGGTCAAAACAGTAGGACTCACCACAGTTTCAGCTCTTTACTCATTGGTGCAAAGGAATTCATTTAGGCGACAAAAAACAAGAGCAGCTGCATATCATGTGTTTCAAACTTTCAATCAAACTTAGTATTTTATTTAGCCTTTAGCTACGATAACCACAGACAAACCCTATGAAATGTTATCTGTGCCTGTAGAGTACCATTAATTTTCTTTTAATCTTTCTCTGCCCCAGGAAACATTTCAATTGAATTTTTCTCGTCATGCAAGGAATCAGAGAGAGCCAAGCTCAGTTCCTTTCATTTTTCCTCTATTTCCATATTTTTAATAGATTCATGACCCATGGTGCTAATACTGGAGTTATTGTAAGAACATGTTAAATTAAAACTATGTATTTATTGTGCCCATCTGTTAAATTCCCGACATCTTTCTAGAGTTTATTGCATTTCCTGACATCAGATCTCTGTTTCAGAGTTTGGTCTAGTGGCATTTTCCTGACTAGTTGATTTAGTGTTCTCTACCCTTCCCATTGCCACTCTCTTTCTTTCACTATTTTACTCATCCTGTCAGGCTGCTGTGAATTCCTTATGCTTCCCTCCCTATTTTTATTGGGTAAGAACTGTCTTCTGTTCTCCTTTTAACTTTATCAAATTGTCTTAACCTTCTCTCCAGTCTTGCCCTCATAGTTGACTGATGCTCTTTTTTTTAACCCAGTTCCCTTGCCTGCTTTTCACCGTTCCATTAGACTCTACCTCTTTTTTTTTTTTTTTAATTAAAATTTTATTTTATTGATTTTGCCGGCACCTCAGGTTGAGGAAAGATGTTTCATTGGTGTTGGCATGAACTAGCAGAAACTTGACTGTTGTTTATGAGAGAGTTTGGGACAGGATATTTTACTCAATAGCAAAGAGTGAATAACTCTTCATTTTATATCATATTTCGCCGTTGCACCTTCAGCATTCCAGTAGCATCTTTCTCTTAGATGGATTGAAGCTGTTGTTTGACACAGAATAATGCCACAGCAGAGCTTAACAACTTTTTCTTTACAGTAGGCTTTGGATTGGTAATGATTATAAAATCCGGATCTCTGCTGAAAGATAACACCTCTAGCAATCTCAACCCTGAGATACTGGTTCAGAATTAACTTAGAGGGAAGTGTACCATCTGGTGCTAAAACCTAACACTGAGAGCTCAAGCAATTTCTAGCTTAAAGGGAATATGTGGACCTGAACCTAGCCAATTAAAGGAGGCAGGGAAAGGGATGGAAGGGAAATCTTAAAAATAATTTCTGGTCTTCGCTTGTGCCTGGTGCTGGCTGCCAGTAGAGACAGCGGAGAGAATTGATGCTGCAGAGAAAACAAACTGCACAGAAAGTTCTGTCAAATGTCCAGAGTAAACAAATGGGAAGGGACAAATTTGTTCCTTTGCTATTTGATTTAGAATAACTGTAGTCTACTATGCAGAGCTTCTCCAGGCTCACTTGTGATGTTTAAACTGTTACTACTCATTTAATGCTTGATAATCAGGACTAATTCCTGTGCCAAAAATCTATCTCCAGATAACTAGTTTACTTCAAGACTGCTCATCAGCCAAACCTAGCAAAAGAATCAAAATTTCTTGCCGCTGCTTCTTTATGTGAATAGCTTGTTTTATCTCTAATTTTTTAATTGAATAGTTTAGGTGATCTCAAAAAACCCAAAATGTTCTACTGAGCCTTGTGTTCAATTCTGCTGGGGGGGGGGGGCGGGGTGAAAAAAGGCAAAATAAGAGCTGGAGGCCTTGGCTGCTTGAAGTGAAATACAGCGCTCCAGCTTGCTTGCCCATGCCATATCATCAGCTATTGCAGTGGTAAATCTACCATAACTGTGGAACCTGGGTAAATGCAGATCTGACCTTTTGTTTACAGGGTATCAAGGGAAGTCTTTATGAGTCCACAGAAGTGTTTCAGAGGTTTAAAAACATTATGGGATGGTAAAATGTGTCCCCTGTGGATAATTTTGACAGCAAAGATCTGACACTGTTTCTCAATGAGCAGTGTCCTTTCTGTAGAGATTTGAACAAGCCATTTGGCAATGATGTCTAAGAAGCATTTTTTGTAATACAATTCAGGGAAAACTGCTCTGTGCTGTTATAATTAAGCAGGATTTTAATGTTATTAAAATATTGACATGAAAATATTTACTGGATGTACAGATGTTGATGCTGGTACAATACAAGATAAGATAGAAAAGATAATAATTTCATTTTAGGAAGAAAATGAGCCAAATTAGGCTATCTTTTATACCTTCTCTAACTTCCACTGGTTATGATTGTTTATCTGGTTATAATTAAAATCAGGGATTTAAATCAGCTTGATTGAAAGTCCAGATTGTGTTTTGTTACATAAAATTAATCTATTATACAGAAAAATGTTCTGAGCAAGAAGGGACTCTTGCTGCTGAATTCCAGGCAGAAAAGATTAAACTCTGTTCTGCTGCCTGGAAGGAAGTGCCTTAAAGAACAGAACAGCAGCAGTAAGTTAGGACTCAGTTTTTTGATTAAAACCCAACTTTTGGTTTTGGTTTTGTTTTGTTTTAAATATAGATAACTTCCGTAACCTGTGATTTGGTTTCTGATCTGTACAAAGGTACTAATTATATATACATTCATTCACTAATTATGTAACTAATTTACTACAACTACTACCCTTGGCAGAAGAGGATCAGGTTAGAGAATACTTAACCAGACTGGACATACAGAAACCCATGGGCCCTGATGGGATGCGCCCACAAGTGCTGGGGAGATGGCTGTTGTCACTGCGAGGACACTCTCGGTAATCTTTGAATGATCGTGGTAATTGGGAGAGGTGCCGTCTGGAAGGAAGCTTTGCAGAAAAGGACCTGGGGGTCCTGATGTATACCAAGATAACCTTAAGCCAGCAATGTGTCCTAGCCGCAATGATGGCTAATGGTATCTTGGGCCATGTTAGGCAAAGTATTGACAGCAGGTCAAGGGAGGAGGTATTTCTCATCTGCTCAGCACTGGTGAGGCCACATCTGGAGAGCTGGGACCATTTCTGGGCTCCCCAGTATACAATCGAGACATGAACATACTGGAGAGTGTCCAGTGAAGGGTCACCAAGATGATGAAGGGACTGGAGTTTCTCTCCTGTGAAGAAAGGCTGAGAGAGTTGGGACAGTTTAGTCTGGAGAAGGTGCTTGCGGGGATTTTATCAATGTATATAAGTACCTGAAGGGAGAGCGCAAAGAAGATGGAGGCAGGCTCTTTTCAGTGCTGCCCAGTGACAGGATAAGAGGCAATGGGCATAAACTGAGATACAGGAGGTTCCTTCTGAACATCAAGAAATGCTTTTTTCCTATGAGGGTGACTGAGCAGTGGCACAGGCTGCCTGGGGAGGCTGTGGAGTCTCCCTCCTCGGAGGTATTCAAAAGCAGTCTGGACATTGTTCCAGGCAACTGGCTCTAGGTAGCCCTGTTTGATCAGGGAGGTTGGACAATATGATCTCCTGAAGTCCCTTCCAACCTCAACCACTCTGTGTTTCTGTAATTAATGCATAAGTAATATACACGTAGAAAACATGCATATTAGATGCATCCTGGTATATCTGCTTGTTTGCACATGGAAGTATATTTCCTCTCTCAGTTTCATAGGGAAGTATACCTACAGTTTTATTCTACTTTGAATAAATGTATTTGATCATATCCCCATTCTTGCATATGCAGTCATTATAAATTCTCTACTTCTATTTATTTCAATATATTTGCATGTTTCTAAGGCGGCTACTCGAGCTGACTATAGTCTTAATCCTATTTTTGTGCTATACACTTAGTATATTTTGTATGTAAGTCTTTCCATCCCTCTTATAGGTATGAATAGTATTCCATGCATTACATATACACACAGAAAATATGATTTCAGAAGTATGTATGCATGCATATGCGTGAATATATAAGCACATCTCTTGAATGTCATGATCAGCGGGAGAGACTGAAATAACTCAAATACTAAAAACAATCACAAAACCCCTGCATGTGCAAACTGAAGAAGAGAGACAGGGAAATGAGATTATGCTGTTTCCAAAGCCAAGGCTGTTGCCAGGATTTGTAAGGAGACACTGTTTTACACAGCCTTTTGTATCTAAGTTTACCAGCTTTGAGAAATGCTTAGATTTGAATTTGTAGCTATACTGGCTAATACATGAAGGGTATGGTTTTTATCTGTCACATGAACTATATTGATCCCAGCACTCAACTACCTTTTTGCTGTGTTTATTTTATTAATGTACAAATCAGTCTGATACTTCATTATTAAAACAGTTCTAGTAACTACCCAAATGTTCAAACTTAGCATTGGAAATATGCATAAATATGTCATAGTTGAGGTCACTTTAAGACCTGGCTGCAAAGAGCATATAGGTGCCAGCTGGCTTGAAAACAAGTTGTCAGGGTGATAAGCCCATGTTTAGGTAGTCTCTGATGGATTCAGGACTACATTTTGTAGTGGGGGGAAAAAAATCACCAGAGTGTGCTTACACTGTTTCCCATCTACATAAGGTCTTCTGATGTGCTTGCCTGTACAGAGACTCGTTCTCAGTGCATTTAACTACCTAAACAATATTATAACTGCAGGAATACTCCATTCAGCAGTGCTGCAGCCAGATTTGTTCTGTCGCTTCAACTTGGTTCTTCTGGAACTGTTTTGCGTTGCACGCACGTACAGTGTGGTCACTTTGGCATCCCGGCTGTTCCTACAGGTTGCTACAGCAACAGGCTTCTGCAGGGAGAAGATTATCTGGCAAACAGTAGCGTGACTGTTTACTGTGGAGCTGTGGAAACAGAAGTTCATAAACTTTTAACTTTGCAAATAAGCAAGTATCTGGGGTTGCTGTCTCTATCACCCTGTAGGATCAGTGTGCCATCATATTTTATAAAATGGGAATAAATTATATATTCCTGTGACATCAAAATGCTACTGAAATGATTACTTAGTGTTTGTTGGTCTTTAAGCACATAAAATCACAACCCGGGTTGCGTGCTTTTGTTTGTGAGTATTGCTCTATTTGCACACAACCTTATCTGTTGTTGGCCTCAGGCCATTAAATAATTACATTAAATTTTTACAAATACAAATATAACAGATCAAGAAAATGTGTAATGCTCCCACATTAATTAAAAAAAAAAAGAATTTAATAAAATAATCAAATTCTATACTCTATTTAACCTAAGCGCCAGCCTCATTTGCTTTAACTTACGATCTCAGAAACTAGATCATCTGAAAGTGAAACAGATGGAAGCTTCTTTAGACTGGGTAGGTGTGGGTATGGGAGGAAGAGGGGCACAGCCAAAGGCACCTTCCAGGGTGAGCAATGGTACTTTAGCACCTGCCTTGGCTTTGAGTTGTCGTCTGGTGACATGAGCCTCACAGATAGGTTCGCTGTGATTTCTACAGTTTGGCTGTGTGAGGGTAGGGAGAAGAATGACAGGAGAATAAATATCATCTCAATATATTGGTCCGACCCTTTGCCAATATTGATTAATTCCTGAGCAAAACAGCTGGCATAATGCAGTTCCCATGTTCCATAATGTAAGCAATGTGCAGAAGGGATTGCTGCCTGCCATCCCATTATCCCAAGAAAGTGAGCTGAAGCTTGGGATTATTCATGCTGTTAAAAACGTAAAAGGTTTTGGTTATGTATGACTGCATTTTTTTTTTCTTTAAGAACTGCATTTGTAATAAGTGAAACTAAAATGCTAAAAGAGTACAGAAAATCTCAGCTGTACAACAATAGTACTTTTCTTTGGGAATCGTGTTCACCATACCTACCTAGAAAATTAATTTTTTTCCACATAGAAAGACTTCATGTAGTACTCAATAAAAAGAAAAAAAGGCATGGTTGTGCTAATATGTTTCTCTGGAATCAAAACTTGGTTTAACCCAGTCACATGTTGCATTCATTGTTCCCCAGTTTTCCTTTTGGCTCTGTAGGTGGTTTTGGCACCCAGGATGTGCTTTTTTTAGTTCACCCATTCAACCATTATCCACACTGGCGTTTGCCTTTTTAATATTGACAGCAAAAATGTCAGCTAAAAGCCAGGTTTGTTTTGTGTGTGTATATATATATTTATATATGCTATATATAATAATATATAGCATATATAATATTATATGGCAATATATAATATATAAAATAATATATATATATTTATACGTGCTGGCCACGATCTATCATAGCCAGCAGGCTGAGGGAGGTGATTCTGCCCCTCTACTCCGCTCTGGTGAGACCCCCCCTGCAGTGCTGCATCCAGCTCTGGAGCCCTCAGCACAGGAAGGACATGGACCTGTTGGAGCAGGTCCAGAGGAGGGCCACAAAGGTGATCCAAGGTCTGGAGCACCTCTCCTACGAGGACAGGCTGAGAGAGTTGGGGTCGTTCAGCTGAGAAGGCTGCAGGGAGACCTTATTGCAGCCTTCCAGTACTTAAAGGGGGACTATAGGTAGGATGGGGGCAACCTCTTCAGCAAGGCCTGTTGTGACAGGACAAGGGGTAATGGTTTTAAACTAAAGGAGAGTAGATTTAAACTGGATATAAGGAAGAAAATATTTACAATGAGGGTGGTGAAGTGCTGGAACAAGTTGCCCAGAGGGGTTGTGGAGGCCCCATCCCTGGAAACATTCAAGGTCAGGCTGGACGGGGCTCTGAGCAACCTGATCTAGCTAAAAATGTCCCTGCTCACTGCTGGGGGGTTGGACTATATGACCTCAAAAGGTCCCTTCCAACTGAAACCCACCCTATGATTCTGTGATTTTTTTTTTAAACAGTGCCGTTTTCAAAATGGCTGGATCTCTTCATATGATTGTCATACTGAATTTTTGGTATTGATTGCAGAAGGAATTGTAGAGTAAGCAATAGACAAACTTTTGTTGTTGTTGTTGTGATGGACCTAGATAAAAAGGACTTCATTTTTGAGATAAAATATGAGAAACAAGGAACATCCAATATCTGTTATTTCATCTAGGTAATGTTTCTGTCTCAGAATTATAAGAACTGGTGTTGCTCACAGACAAGATCTGTAAGTCATTGTCTATTAATGAAAAATTTAAGCACAAGCAACCAGCAGTTTGCGGCTTTCATCATGAAGATGTAAGTGTCATGCATACTGGATTATAAAAGTCAGTCTGTTGTATTTTCACAGTCCGACATCATATTTGTCTTTTTTTTTCCATAATGGGGAAAAAGCATTTTAAGGAACAGAAGAAAAATCTAACTAATTTTAAAATTCAGTATTCAAAAGCATATACTTCTGAGCTGATGTAAATTCATAACACTTAAAAATATTTGGCACAAGTTAGCATTCTTCTCTTTTTCCCACTGAATAACAAGTACAAGCAGTTCTTTCTGGCTGCCTATTTAAACAGGGAGCTAGCAGTATCAGTCCAGGCGGGCTGAGTAACATATGATTCCGCCCCCCGCACCCCCCCGAGGTATTTATTAAAACGCTTTCCTGAACAGGTTCCAATTGTGATGAGTTACAGTGAAAACTAGTGTCTTCTTGAAACAGGTGTTTTAAAAGAAAAGAAATCAAGTATTCAAGCAAAGCAGGATAAGCCATATCTAAAATACTGTCCAGGCTGAACAACTTAATATATATTTTTTGCATTTCCTCTTAATGTTAAACTTAGTCTCTCAAGATCTGCACAGGTATAAACTTAGAAATAGGAAAGTTTTACATGGTAGGATACCAAACTGGGGTTTGGCATATCTGTGGATTTGCCTTAGGCTTCCTGTGTGATTTAGTATTTCTGGGCCTCATTATCT
This sequence comes from Phalacrocorax aristotelis, assembly GCF_949628215.1. Taxonomy (NCBI): domain Eukaryota; kingdom Metazoa; phylum Chordata; class Aves; order Suliformes; family Phalacrocoracidae; genus Phalacrocorax; species Phalacrocorax aristotelis. The sequence continues at coordinate 32,667,925 of NC_134279.1, read as the reverse complement.
AACTATGTTTATGAAAATGAAATGTTAATGAATTTTTCTTCCGTTCTTTGTATGTTTCGTTTATTCTCAGTAATCTACTTTGATGAGATGTGGTATTTTTTCTGTGGGCTGAGTTTATTAGAGTAATGTTAAATTGTACTGCAGTCTCTGAATTTCCACAGAAGTCAAACAGTTTGTATTATTTAATTGTGGAACATTAAGTTTTTTTGTTTTATTAACAAAGTACTCTGGTTTTCAAATGACTTGTGCACTATCATATGTAGCATCTAGGCACTGTATCTTAATATGCAGTGTAACAGGACCTTTCTTAGGTTACCCTTCATAAGTCACTTAGTCTCACTGCCCCAATAAGTCACAATAATATTTTTTAAAAATTAGTACTTCTTGAGCCTAGATTATTTAAAGTTGTGTAGTTTATATTAAAATACACTGAAAAATTTTGTTCCCTTTATCTTTTTTTTTCTAGGTGTTGTAATAGAAGTTTTTAAAAAACCATTGTCTTCAGGTTTTCAGATCTTTTTTCTTTTATAGTTCATTTGCTTTAAAATACGACACTGGAAGATCCGGGTGATATCATAGTCTGTGTTTCATAAACACAGACTGGTTGAATTCTGTCCCAGTTTTTGTGACGGACCAGACATCTCTGATTGATAGATTTGGAGCAGGGAGAATGCAGGATTTCAAGGACTGACATTATAGCATTCCTCACTGTAATGGGAGTGCTATCGTTAAGCTACGCACATACTACTTGTCTTGATTTTTTTTTTCCTGAAAGTTTACCCAAGTGCCTTGAGGTGAGATGGGGATGTTTCTGGTGAAATAAGTTCAATATTTAGGTAGGCCGAGTTTCTAATATGGCACTCATAGAAGATGGTTCAGATGACACACGGAATTCATGTACAGGTACATTAATACGTGGAGATGTTGGTACATTCAAAAAGCGATAGATTCAAATGTATTCAGAGCTTTTCTTAAATGAGGCTTTTGACATATTTTGGATTCCTACAGCCACAATGTTATTACAATAGGGACTGCCATTGTTTTGCTGGAAGGTAGTCACTTACAGAAGACATGTACTTTTACAAGTTAAGTCTTGTTTCAAGTGTTTCAGTAATGCAGGTCACATTAGTTCAAAATCCGGTGTAGACACAGCAGGCCACTACAGATGCTGCTTCTCCTTGGTCTGTCCCTTTGTGCTATTGGTAAAGGGTACAAGTATCTGTGGTATGTGTCTTGGCAACTAAGTAAGTATAGGTGTACTGGTAGGTCAAACTTTATTATAAGAAAGGCTGTAAATAGGTCAGGACAAAGGGTAAGAAGAAAAAGGACATGTAAGCCAAAACTACGTGTGTATGCTTTTCTGACATTTTAATTGGGTCCAACTTTCAGAAATAGCAACGGAACACCCTTCACCACTATTTTAGGTACAAGAGATATGACATACTGTCATAGAGGTGACTTTTAGTGAACATGGGAACAAAACACATGCAAGACTAGCATATAAGTTGTTTTTTTTTTTATAGCACATAAAAGTCCTTCTACTATATGGATATGAGTTCTCAACATAAAACTGGCTTGTAAAAGATACTGCAATTCAGTGTTCCCATTTTGGTTAAGATTTCCTCTGATATTATCCATAGCATCCTCATAAGTGGTAATTTTTTCATAGATTGATTTTTAAATTTGATTGGGAAAAGGCATTAATAGAACACCAACTCTGAAGAAGATATGAGACTCCAATATGGGAAATTAATAATGATTATGCTGATATGTAACATCAAGAAATTTTATGATGACTGGGTAGATTTGCTGAAAGGAGTCAGAAAAGCAAATTACTCTGTTGCCCAGCTGATAGAATCCTAAGAAGTGTTCTCAGGTTTGAACCTCATCAAGGAATGTCCATTAGGCGGATGAACCTTACTGGTTACATAAACCAGCCATGATCTGTGATTGTGGTAGCTGACAGTGTGGCTCGTAATGCGCATCCACAGAGTGGCATCATAGGCATGACATCCAAAAGACTGATTAGGTCAAGCCTTTCCTTGAGAAGCCTTGGTTCCGCATGGCCTGATTTAAGAAAGGTCTGTCTGCAGATTCCCTTTCAGGACCCTGAGTGGCTCGTACAGTATGTTGGTTTGTTTCTTGTCATCTACATGTGCCCCAGCAAGGAGGGGGGCAAGCCTGCTAGGGAGATCTTGAGCTGAATGGCATGTGACTCTGGCCTGACACTTGGGCCAACTCTCACACTGTAGAATTGTACGTTTTAAATTCAGAGCCTTGTCACAATAATTGCCCGTTATGGTGCACTGATTTACTCTAGTACAAATTGCAGCTATTTCCCATTGTGTAGTCATGGGTATATTACAAAGCATCTATTACCGGGTGGTTTTAAGGTGGCTGCTGGCTGTGTCAACGCAAAAAGAAGTTCTATTTGCTATCGGAGGAAATGGCAACAGTTGAGGTACACTTGAAAGATAAAAGCAGGGAGTAGTATGCTATTAGCTGACTGGTAAGTACTTCTGGAGGACCAATTGCTAGGCAGCATATCAAACTTTGAACACAGCATGACGAGTAGGAATGTAAATTAAGAAGAAAAGATTAAAATGTAATTTAATTTATTTTAAAAGTGGAGAACAGTACATTGATTCACTAGCGTATCAATTTTAATAACATTAAAAGATGCTTTCCATGTCACTTGTAACTCATAAGTATGAAGATGTGTCCATACATTCCCAATGGCTTTTACCAATAAGTATTACCAATAATGTCTTAAATATCTGAGAGGGGTGCTGTTGTTAGTCCATTATTGTACTTTCAAATGTAATTTGTTAAAATTGTCTCATTTATATTGTGGTATAACTCACCTGTTTCATCACCATAAAGCCGAGTGCCATGTTATGCTGCTGAGTGCTGTCACTTTCCTCGTCGCTGCAAGATACTGGCTTTGTCCTTTTACAGGCATACTATGTAGTCTACAAAAAATGGCTAAAATGCTTAAATTTGCAATCTGTAAAAGGGAAAATGTAAATTTATGTTCAGAGTTAATATCAAGTAGCTTGCACAGGATACATGTGGAAAAATCAGGAAATAAATTCTAGTTTATTTCCTTGTTCATCTCAGCAATGTTTCCTCTTATGAGCTTCATTAAATGGTGCAAACCGCATATCTAGAGAATGAGACAATGCTTTTCCAAAGAGTTTGAATTACTATTTTCCTTAAGATGCTGTAAAATTTAACAGGGATTTGAGTGTCCAAATCCACAGAAAGCTTTTAAAATCTCAGCTGCAAGATGGTTTTCATCTACCACTGCCTTTGTAAAACCTCTTTCTGCCCCCTCCCTTCACCTGCAAAACTTCCTATGGTCTCAGGAGATTAAATGGATCTGTTATGAGTGAGTAAACCAGAAAGACAGGAATAGTTACAAGCTCCAGTCTTGGAGGAGGGAGGCTAATAGCTTGGAACTGGTAGGAATATTCTGATAAAGCTTTTCTAAATTACTTTCTAATTATTTATATGTAAAGGAACAGCTAGAGCAGTAGAGAGAGACATGATTCTCTCCTGCTTTTTATGGTAGTCACCCATGAAGTGGGAGATCAAGATTCTGTTGAAGTTATCTGCTTTAATGAATATTCATTTACATATTCAATGAGCTCTCAGGAGAAGCTAGTATCCTGTAGCTGCACCCCAGGGGACTGCCGTGCAACACGGGTGGCAGAAAAGCTGGGGTCTATCTCAAGGCAGCAGATCTGGAACTGTACTCTTGTTCCCCAGAGAAGTGTTGAGACCTGAGCTGTTACCTATCCAGATGAAGCTATTTTGGCTTTCTTTTTTTATTTTTCATTAAGAGATTCTTAGCTGATGTAAAACAAACATTGACATAGTGGAAAAATTATCTTACACTTAGCCCCTTGGTGAAAAGTGTTGGTGCTTTGCTACTGCAACAGTAAGTGGAGCAGTCCGATTAGCCTGAGTGAGATGTGGAATATTGACAGCAGACTTTGGCTAGGTATATTCTTCTCTAGTTTGTACATTGCCATGTCCATAGCAGATCTGCAGTACATCATGCCATAATTGTTTATAAACTGAGCAGCTTGCAAGAGTGTAATTTGGCCACATAGGTTACTGCTAAAGCTCCCAGTGGCTACTGCCTGCACAGAACACATCAAACTTTTCTACGTAGCATCTGTACACATAAGTGTAAGTCTTTTGCATGCAGCTTGTCAAAATACCTGAGATTTATACAACAGCATGTGTCAGTTTGTTCAGGCATCTTTGACCTGATGCAGAGAGTCTTTTGCAACTAGCATATATACAACTTAAAACCTTAAGCAATTATTTATTGGCTGACACATAAATATGGTGGCAAGGATTTACTGAGCTCTTAAGCTCACCGCTACGAGTAAGGCACCCAAAGATTCTTTGCTGGCCAGGGAGGGTTCATCTTCCGCCACTCTCTAGATTGCATCCTCAGGTCGCTGAGTTGCTGTATCTTGCCAGCTCCATTGGCAGAGACAAATAGAGTTGTTTTTTTTTTAATCTTTAGTGTTTCATACCTTTTGTGGCAGGTTGACCCCAGCCAACACTCGCTCCCTTCTTGTTTGAAGGTGAAAATAGAAGGAAGATGAGAAGACTCTGGGATCAAGATAATGACAGTTTAATAGGGAAAGTAAAAGCTGTGCAAGCCAGCAAAGCAAAAAGAATTTATTCACTACTTCCCCTCAGCAGGCAAATGTTCAGGCACTTCTGGGAAGCAGGACCTCAGCACTTGTAAGACTTGCTTGGGAAGTCAAGCACCATAACCACAAACACACCCCCTTCCCCCTTCCTTCCCTGAGCTTTTATTGCCAAGCACAATGTCATATGGTCAGGGATATCCCTTTGATCAGTTGGGGTCAGCTGTCCTGGCTGTGTCCCCTCCCAACTTCTTGTGCATCCCCAGCCTACTTGCTAGGAAGAGAGAGAAAGCCTTGACACTGTTTAGCAACAGCCAAAACACCGGTGTGTTATCAGTGCTGTTTTAGCTGCAAATGCAAAGCACGGCACCATACAGGCTGCTGTGACTGAGGGTTAACTCCATCCCAGCCAGACCCAGCACTTCTTTTGATGCAGGTGTTTTTCCTCTTGAATCACAAAGCTGACAGCAATCCCATCTCAACAAGCCTGCCCTCTGGCTTAATTTCATCCTTCCTGTCTCTCTACAGATTTTCTCACAGGTCTGTTTTAGCCACCTGAGACGAGGCAATACAGCTGGGCTGTATCAGAGCCAGGGTCCTTGTTACACAGGCAGCAAAGTCCTTGGGCGGGAGGGGGGAAAGAAGCTTCCAGCAGGGCTACAGAGAGAGGGGATCACGCTGGCTTGTGAAGTTAACATCATTGCAAATCAATCTGCTGCCCATTCTATCCTAAGGTTTAAATAAAAAAAATAATCAAGATGGGATTAAATCACCCCTAGTCGTAACAGCTGGGTGCTTTATTCATTATAGGACACATCAGCTTTCTCTTCTCTTTGGAAAAATACAACAGTTTACTTCTTAGGAACTACAAACTCTGCATGACAAGAGTATATAATTTCCAGTTCTCTCAATAAAATGTTAGTTACTACATGAAAAAAATCACTATTTACAAGTATCCTTATCCCATTATGCAAGCAGAAGGTATAAAGGATGACTCTGGGCTTCTGTTTCTGCTCTGTGGGGTTAGAAATCAATGGGCAGACTGTGAAGCTCCACAGAGGCTTCCAGTTTTAGTTCCTAAGGCCAGCTGCGGTGTCTTCTGCTAAAGCCCATCCAGAAAAGAGAAGGGAAAAAATGTATCTATGCAGGGGATTCTCTAAGAGGTGAGAAAGAGGAGTATTCTCAACTCGATTCTTCCCAGGTGGATGTAGCAGGAGGAACCTGTGCTCTACATTTGTTGTGTGCAATGAGATATGTTGCTTTTGTAGTGGCTTTGGATGTATTCTCACATTGACGCAATGCCCCTTTACTCGCTCCTTAGCCTACTTCAGGTTTCTGATCATCATTCCTTTCATATTTTGAATTTCAAGTAAGTCAAGACTAGATATTAGTGGTTTTGTTTTTAGGCAGCGTAAGAGGGGAAAACAGGGTAAAAGCTAAGCCACAGTTTTCAAAACAAAGTGAAGTAATAACAGAAAAAGTGATATGCTAAGCACTTTTTTGATGATTAGTGGGGAATGATTGACCATGCAATAATCTGAGTTACAGTATCTTTCACAAACTCCAATTTGCACATTACCTCAGATGAGGCTGAGACCTGCAGTTGTCCTGAGGCACAGGCATCATCAGTGCAGCTCTGGCAGGTGAGCCAGAACAAAGCCTGCCTCTGGCAAAACCAGCGGGAATACTGCTAAGCTTGTTTCAACTTGGAAGTCGTTCTGCATAACTTACAGTAAACACAGAGGGATAATTTAGAGAAGAAAATTAATGCAGACACAAAAAATGATAAATGAGAGTCCAAAGCTTTGGTGATGCTTGACATTCAAGTTTCGGTTTTTACATACAGAGAAACATCTGCACATAGTATATTAGGTCAGATTATGCAACCTAATAGGTGATCTGCATGGCAAACTCAGTGGCTTTTTTCCTTTTTGTTTGCTTGTAGAAGTTCGATGTCCATGGTTTGCAAGCATTCAGTCATTAATTAGAAATTTTAATTAATGAAAGGTGTTCTGTTAAAGAGTGTCTTGCTGGTACATTACTTGCTGGTTTCAATTTTTCTTTCCCCACCCTATCTTTTTTTAGATCTGATTTATCTTAGTGAATTACCCTCAATGAAATTATCTCTGAATTATAAGACTGTAAGTGTGGCATTAAAGTTTTAAGTTCAAGTGTCAGCTCTTGTGATAAATCTCAGAAGATATTCAGAGCTCAAGTAATTTATCAAAGCACATATATTTTGACTAGTATCACAGAAATAAGAGGAGGGGGACAGAAGCAGAGAGGTAGAAGAGGGGGGAACAAGCTACAGGGAAAACCATATGATATATGACTAATTCTCAGAGGTGACTGTGCACTATGCCAAAGTCAGATTTCTACCTTGAGTCACTGTGTGTTTCCTGTATCAGAGATGGAGCAGCAGTGAGCATATGACACTGTGCATACCCTGCACCCTAGATAGATAATTACTTAATGAAAGCTGAAGTCAGTGTGGCCATTCTTTCATTGCTATGTGTGCATACCACAGGTAAGCGAATGGTAGTTTGGACACGTCTACAACCTGTTACTGCTCTTCTGATTTCAGGGTTAACATGGTCTCCCTTTTGCTAATGGCACTCACATGCAGATGGATTAAGCTGAAAGTTTCCTTGGAAGCCTGTAGACTCTATCCTAATGATCTCTTTGAATATCACGTATAATTTATAGTGTAAGGGCACGATAATGTACCCCAGCCAAACGAGTGCCTATACTCTTTAGATCCAGATTTCAATCTAAGATCAATATCTACCCCCATTCAGCAGAGGAAGTGGACATGTATCAGTGTGCTTCTGGGTGTGGTCCTGGGAGCTGACATAGCAGAAATTATTTTGTATTCCTCCCACTGGTGAAAAGTCAAAAGAAATGTTTACTGGTAATTGCTTTAGAGAGATGTTTCTTGGTATAAAAGACTTACTTGGGCTATCTGCAGAACAGTTTGTGTCCTTCCAGTGAGAGAAGCCAAATTTAAAATATATTTTGGTTTGAAATTATCCATTTTTTTAACAATGACTGTCTTCTGTATCAACTCAAGCTAGGTACAATTTTAGAAATAAAGGTGATAAAATATAACTGCTTTACATTCTAAATAGTTGATCTTCTATGCTATAAAAGTACAATGATGTAATTTAGAAATAAAAATTGAACTAGAACAGCTTTAAACAGTATATTTCAAACTGAAGGAAAGGTAATGTGTGTGTTTTATGAAGAAAAAAAGATGACAGTAGTAGAAGTGCGTACTAAAGATATTTGCACGCATCCATCTTTACCTAATGTAATGTCTGCCATGTTTAAAGCACTGTGGTGATTTCAGAAATTGGGCAGCTTTCTGGTAGATCAGAATATAGAATAGGTAATAAAATTTTGTGGGACAACTGGTACTTTTCATGGCCATCTGTCTTTGCTCATCTTTAGTAATCCTGTGTATCTGGTTTAGGATTTGAGTACATAGTTATACTACATTGACATTCTAGGTGATATCCCATCTCAAAGATAGTTTGAAAGGTAATAATGTAATATCCACAGTTAGTGGAAGTGCCAGCAGCTCTTTGGAAGTGATTCTATGAGACAGTTAAGTTGATATTTAGGAAAGGGATTATGCAAACAATCTTTATATGTAAAAGCTACTGACTTGCATCGTATATAGTACTTTACAAAAACACTGAAACAGTGGATATATGGGTGGTCAGATTGCCTTTTGGGATTTTTCCAATTTTCTGTGGTTAATGACAAATATTAGTCCCTTCAAACAGTCCCTATATATTTTAATTAGTATGTGGTAAGTTTTTCAGTTAACAAAGTACAAATCAAAATCTCTCCTGGAGCTCTAGTGAGAGGCAGAAAATATCTTCATCTACAAGCCAGGTATGTTCCAAGGCTTGGGCTGCACTGAGCAGCTCTCTCTAGTAGTGCTGTGGAAGTGGTTGCTTTTCCATAGCTGAGGAAGCTGCCAATCCTCAGGGAATTGTGTAGGGAAGCTTTCAAAGATTTCACCTGTCTCTTCCACTCAGAAAGTGCTTTCTGTGAAAGGAAATGAAAAGTTTGATGAGCTGTGATCATCTAAAGCAGATTTCTATCCACAGCCTTGAAAGAGGCTGCTGGATCATGCAAAGTTTACTCTTCAAGGCAAGTGATTTTAGAGATGTGGAATACTGCCTCAGTTCAAAATTGAAAGCACTCTGATCTTGCGGCGTCCTGAGGTTGTACCATTAATTTTATAACTAGATAATAATTAATTTTATAACTATGTTGCATCATTTTGTTGTCACTGTACGGGTTTCAATATTAATGTTCTGTGCATGGTTACAGTTTTCTTTCCCAGCACTTAAGTAGAGTGTACTTGATGCTGTAGCTGAATTTGCAAATTTATTTTAAAATAGTAATTAAAAATTCTATTTTAAAGGGATTGGATTTCTCTGACTGTAATTTGCAATTTGATACACCTGTAAGAAAAAAAAAAAAAGAAAAAACCCAAACAAACAAACAAAGAATCACAACAAAAAAACCCAGAAGCTTATTTTCATTGAACACTATCCTCTGAATTTACTGTTTTCTGGTAGGATTCAAAGGGAAACCACAGATCAAACAGTCATTCATATACCATAAACTATTAGGCCTCGACTGTTTTTTAAGTTGCTTTGTTAGTTGTTTCTTCTTGTCTTTTTTTCCTTCTTTTGCCCACCTGAAATAAAAACACTAAAGTCTAATTGTACATAGGTGAGTTTTGGGGGATTCGAAACATGCTTTTGACTTCCAACCATCCCACCACTGGACCTCTGGTGGGAGGAGTAAGTGCCAGTGAAGCCACCTGTGGCACTGTAGGCACATTTGGGGTGTAAGAGAGTAAGTTTGTTTTACACATAGAAAAAAATGTAGGAAGATGTAAAGGCCAAATACCAAGGTGTCTACCTGAAAGCTGCTTGAAGACTGCTTTTCAGTGGCCTGTAATTTGCCCAAGTTTGGATTCCTTTCTGTAAGAAAGACAAAGGACATCTTTAAGAAACCAAGAGAAGGTTTCTTACCTCGTAACTCCAAGGCACTAAAACTTTGAAGTGAATGATGTTGATCTGGGAAGTTTATCTTAGAGTGTTTTGCTTTTACACCATTCTCAAACTTAGCAAACTTATTTCAACTTCAAATTTTTAAGAAGTCAGCTTGAGGGAAGGGAAATAGCAGTCCAGACAGTTTAAAATTCAGCAAGTGATAAGCACTTGAAAAAACTTTTATCTACGGAAGTGTTCAGCAACCAGAACAATACATAGAACTGAACTATCAGATCAGCCTATAATCTGTTTTATCCTGTGTATTAGCATATCTTACTAAAAAGGATTTTCTCAAAGATCAGAAAAAAAAAAAGAAGCCTGTATTAAATACATAACAACTGTTTAGTTGCAGTAATTCCAGAAGAGAATGATAAGAAATGCTTCTGTTTCTTTCCTAATATTATCATGGTCTTTAGGATATTCCTATGCAAGATAAGTGTCTTAAACTAACTTAGTCTTTTCCACTGATTGATATTTTGCTTGTGAATGGGGCTGGGCTCTGCTCTTTCCCAAACTCTTCTAAAGGAACATACATGATCTCAGAGGCGTGGTTCTTCCTATATTTCAGTGACAGGTCGAGAATGGTTTGAGACCACAGGCATTCATGTAAAACCTGTTGACATCTGAATCTACTGCTTTGTTCTGACTCTGATCCTGATTTACAAAACTCTAGTGAACTCAGTGGGAGTTAGGTATGGTCATGATGCCCCTGAATCAGACCATAATTGATGTCAGTCTGTACGGAAGGATGGTTCAATGCTTCACACTTCTGTAATGCGTGGATATACTCAGTCTGACAGATGTTTAAGAAAGATAATTATAACTAGGAAAAACAGGGATTATTTAATAAAAGAATAATCAATTCTTAAAGCCTGAAGGCTATTCGGATTTGGTACGTAATATTGAACATCTCTGTGGGCGCATAGATATCAGTGACAATGATTTTGGCAATTTAACCTCTTTCTTTGACCCTTCCTAAAATTGGATGTCAGCAATACTCTCAAGTACTCAGTAAAAGGAAAATGTCAAGCATGAGAGAGAGAGGTTACCATACAAAAGCCAGCCAGTGAAGTTTGAGTAGGGAGGCATGATTTTTTTTCACATATGTAACAGAGTCTTAATGACCATCACCCCAAATAAAGGTGAATCATTCTCCAGTAGACCAGTAGATTCTTTTGGCCAAACAAGGACAAGAACCTCTCCAGTGTACATCAGGAAGGTCCATGATAGAGCACATCTTCACTCAGAGTTGCCAATCAAGAGGTGAGTGTGTTCAAGGGAAAAAAAAAAGCACAATTACCTGTGCTAATTCCAACTGTGTATGTAATTTGTAATTCAGAGGAATACTCTCTGGCTTTACTGCCAAAGTATGTTGGCTTCTTTCTCCTGCTAATTAGGACATTTCAGTTCCTCTATGTAGGTACCTACAGTTGCATCAGTAGTAAAGAAAACAGCTCATCATTAATCTAGTGATGAGGATGTGAAAACTAAATCAAACACTTTGAATCAAACCTGTTGACTTTCACATATGTCTAACCCTGCAATCTAATCATTAAAGGGAAACTTAGTCTGATTCAAACCCTTTACACAGACGAGGCTATCTGAGCTCATTTGGAGGAAGCTGCTGAGAAAAATGCCTTTTTTTTTTTTTTTTTTTCCAGAGTCCTAAGTGGTCAATTAAACACACACATTTACTTAATCCGGCTTCTCTGTTTACTGAATACTCATTGTAGTCAGGGTATGGTCTGAATTATCGTTATTTCAGAGAGAATTGACAAGCTGTGGTGAAGTAGTAAATTTCATTTTCAAATCTGTGCCCCTTTGTGGCACTGAATTTTCCTGTTACTTTTTTGCAGCCAGCTCTGAGCTACTTTCCGAAAGTGTGCTATGTGAATATTATATTTAGTGTCTCCACAGAGAAAATCAGCTAAATCCCAGATGCAGGGAATTTTGTTGCAGTTTGTTTTTGGGAGTTTATTTTCTCTTAAAAAGGAAAAAAAGAAAAGCCTCTTTTTTAATAAATAAATGCATCTTTTGCTCTTGTCAGACTGTGACTAATTACTATGACTTCCAGCACTTTTGCCACAGTATTCTGCTGGGACCAAGTGAGGAATATGACCAGCTGCAGCCAATAATTAGGGCAAAGCAAGTTAGCAAACCGTATACGTTTGCCATACTGTATGCAAACCAAATTCACATAATACACATGGATATTGCCAGTTATTAAAAAAAAATAAAAGAAGAAAATGGCTGACAGAAAGCCATATCCAACACTGAATATGCATAGCGATGTGTGAAATTATGTTTTGTACTAAAAAGAAAGAGAAAGCTCTTGTTCTTTCTCTCAGGGGTATGTGTGGCTTCAAATATATTTTACTGCATAACAAGAGCATACAGAATTCAGTGCAGGTACTGCTTAAACATATTCAAATAGCAGCCTATCCAGAAAGGGAAGTGTGTCATATATTCAGTTCAAAGTTGTTTTTTGTTGATCCTTGTAGTTATTCCTGTAGTACTCATGGACATATGCCATCAAAATTTGACCACCTTAGGAGGCAGGGATTATTTTGTTGTGGGTTTTTTCTTCTCTTTTCTTCTGTAGTGCTCTTTGTAGGATAAATAACACTCAAATGATCTAGTGAGCTGTGTTGGCTTGTATTTGCTCAAGAGAGCTCTGCAAGAGTGTAGGTGAATAGGCTTTGCCTGTGCCTTTTAAATTACAAGCATTAAGCTTAATCACTCGCTCTTTCAAGTCATTTGCAATCATCTCCTTTTTAATATTTATGCTTTCTTGATGTGTGCTGTGGAAGGATTACTTTCTCTCACGTATATAATTATATTTAAATGATATAATGGTTATGACACAAATCAGAAAAGCAGCAACTTGTTTGCAGGAAGTATAAAAATGGGGGAGGTAGGTCAAACTGCTAACGTGCCACCTTTGACGAGCGATCCTTTTAATTAGTCATTAGCTGACTTTCCCAGACAGTTTCCCAGCGATGATTGTGTAAATAGCGTTATAGGAGAAGGCGTTGTGTGGCAAGAAGGAAAATCTAGCCAACAGTGTCACTCAGAGCTGTTTTTAAATGGATAATTTACAGTCTCATGTCTCTTGTCCGGTTCTTCAGCCAATTTTTCTCCCCCTTGGCTAAGACTTTTCCCTGAGCAATGGATTAGTAGGCTGCATTGTTATATGCTTGTAGCTTTTTGTTGTTTTTTTTTTCTTGGCAAATACAAATGTTTTCATAGCATTTGTTATGATACAAAAAATGCAAAACTTACTATCAAAAGGGAACTTTATAATCTCAGCCTCTTCACTGACAGTTTTTCATTCACGTGTATTGTCCTGATCTAGAAAAATACATACACATATATATGTGTGTTTGGGAGTAACTGTTTCTCTGTGTGTGCATATCATCTGGGAGTGCTGGTTGAATAAAATGTTCTTCTTAGAAATGTAAAGGCTTTCAGCCCAAGCCCTAAAACCAGTGTCTCGTCTTTCCCTCCCATCTTGCTAGGGATACTGAATTTTTTTATTGTATTCTTCAGGCAAGCAAGAAATTGGGGTTGACAACGGAATTTCTTTGCTACAGTTGTACAGACTTAGAGATAACTGCAAACTGGCATTGGCTTTCTGCCTGTTTCACAGTGTAAACTTCCTTCTTCCTGAAGAGCTCTATAAATGTAGTAAAAACCCTTCGCAAATTCTGAAGTCTTGATGTCATTTTTTCCTTCATATCTTCCACCATATTTTAAGCAAGCTTCTGTTTTGTCTTTCCATGGGTAGTGAATTGTTCACTCATGGGTTACCATGCTAATATCTTAAATTTAATCTTGTAATCTTTTCTTCTTTGTAGCATCAGACCCCAGTAGCTTTATAATAAAAGCAAGCATAGTCTTCATCTTGATCATAGCATCATGATGTTGTTATAATCATTCTTGAACTTCTGTAGGTTACCCTAGCTCTTCTCTTCCATAACCAAACCAACACATATATTTGTAAGGTCCATTCTAAGATGCACTGGTTGTACTCTGCAGCTTCAATCTAAAGGATGATATTCCACATTTGTGGATACAGGTTAGGCTCTTAACACTTATATCTGGTTGGCCTCTCCGGAGGTCAGAATTTCTACTGAAAAGCAGGAGAGAATGGCATACACGAAAAGCAATTTAACTCATTCTGCCCACGTTTATGTTATGTTGTCAAAATGACTCAGATAACTGCCATTTAGCTGTTAAAATGCTCCCTGGCCCCTCTTAGATGCCAACAACAACAAAAATGTGTACAGCTTTCAGACTTCATGAAAATCACTTTAACTAATATTCTGTTTTGTACTCGTGGGTGGTTTACTACTTCATGCTACTACCAAAGCAGATGCCTATTTAATGTTGTGGAAACTAGTAGAGTTTCTTTGGAAGGAGCAGAGTTTCTGATGAAATGAAATAGCTTTTCTCTGTTCTGTGGTGTCATTTTAAAAAAACATTGCTATCTAATTGATATGAACTTAATTCTGCACACAATAGTTCTCTCACAGTAGGGAATACCTCTAGTTAACTGTGGAAACCACCAGATGAAGTTAATTTAAATAATTTCTTTTTCTTTGAAGCCCTGTAAAGCAGTCAATACTTTGACGTTTTTAAAGTGGAGCTAGCACTCAAATTGGCGTCCTTTTAATAATGCATTCATCATGTAAATACTATAATTTAGTGGGAAAAATATCAACAAGGTCTCCTACTTACAAGCTTTCTCAGTCTAGTACATTTTATATCAATTTGTATAGTAACTGGCAGAGACTGAAATTACTAAGTCTAAAATAAAGCAAATATATTTGAGTTGACATATATTAGTCTATAGCTGAATATAGCGGAATAATTATTAATAATTATGAAGTAATAATTCTAGAGGAATAATCAGTACATTTTTACTTTGTTTATCTGTTTACATAGAGATCCATCTCAATCCAGAATATTCTGTCTCAATAAAAAATTATTAATTTTTATTATTTGTTACATTTGGCATTACATAAAATAATTACTTTTTATGGTTTGTGGGGTTCGGTGGTTTTTTTCTTCAAAAAATAAGACTATTATACTCTTCAGTGATTTATATACATCATGTTAAGAATATGAGGTAAAAAATAGCATAGAAATATGAAATTTAGTTATTTTTCTCTTTGCCGAGTTAACAGACTGTAATCATCTGATACTGTGGCTCTCTTCAGCCAAGACTAAACTGGTTTGAGTCATAAAAAAATTTCCATTATTTTCCATCATGGAGAATTTATCGCTTGTATTTGGATATTCTTTCCAAATCCTGTGAATAGCTATTCTTACTGTTTAGTGACATTATAAAACATTTTCAAAGGTTAATCCAGAGAAATATTTTTGTTTGAAGTAAAAAAAATATTTATATTTAAGATTGGCAAAAAAAGTTACCATATTGATGATTAATCATTAGAGTTCTCTTTTAACTATATTATAATCTATTTCTCCCCTCATTTATATGTAGTTAGTTTCTTTTCTTTATCTTCCCCTAGAGGGATATTGAAATAGGTTTGTTGGTTTCAGGTTCTTCTGCACAACGTGGAAGTTTTGGATTTGTCTACTGCTGAAGATATATTTCTTCAAAAGAACTGTTTCCATTCAAATTCTATGAATATGTCTCACAAATACATAGAAGAGAGAGCTCTTCATTAATTTTTGCGGATCTTAAGCAGTAAAAAGAAAATTCAAATTTGGGACCAAATTTGCAATGAGATTCTTTTGAGAAAGTGATTGTGGAACTGGTCAAATCAGCTTACAGTGGCAAAGCAAGCTCAAATGTAAATACTCTGGAATCTGAGAGTGCTGTGGAGCTTAAATAATTCATGTGCTGAAAGTTATGTCTGATGAGAGGTGATGTACAGGAAACAAGTATTATAATTGTATTGTTGTTCCTTTTAATGGAAGCACAACTTACACTGCAGAGAAAACACGGTCCCTATGGCTTTGCACTGGTTTCATTACTTTGTTTACTGTCTGCATGTGTTTTGTGGCAGAAGTTTCCCATAACATTACATTTTAGAGCCAGATGTTTGCAAAAGGTAGAATTTTTCACCTAGCACAGCCTAAGTGAGATAACCAGTGGATGAATGTTAGTCTGCATAGACACTCTTCCTACCAACAGTTCCTGTGATGGCTGCTCACCTGTGTCTTCACTACTGACATAGACCAGTCACATCTTCAGGCTACCTCTCCCCCTTTCCCCTGTTTTCCTACCATGATGATACTGTTGGGGGGTAGGGGAGGGATCAGAGTGATTAGGAGAAAATACTGTGCGATGCTGAAATAGG
Organism: Phalacrocorax aristotelis; assembly: GCF_949628215.1. NCBI lineage: Eukaryota > Metazoa > Chordata > Aves > Suliformes > Phalacrocoracidae > Phalacrocorax > Phalacrocorax aristotelis. The sequence goes on along the minus strand of NC_134279.1, from coordinate 32,651,842 downwards.
AATTGACCTTGTGGTAACACCAGCAAAGCTGCAGATCAGAAAAGGAGAAGGAAAAAAGCCATGAAGGAGCTCAACCTCTTCATGATCTTCTCCATGTTATGAGAAGGATTGTATGCAAAATATTTTCAAATAACTTCTATTTTGGAATTTTGAACTGAGGCAATTTTTATATCTTTTCCATCACTGTCATGTCATTTACTTTTCTGTTATATGCTGTTTAAGGGAACTGGTAACCACCAAAAGGGAGAACAATATGGTCTCCTGGATCTTCAACATTCTGCTGATAAACTGCTCTATTTTTACTCTGAAACTGTTTCTTCTTTATTGTTTTGTTTACTACAGTCCTGTGTAGTAAGAAACTCTCTCTTCTCTTATTCTGCTTGACTGTCCTAGCAAGGCTTTTTGGGGGGTTATTGAAGATGTAACTGAAGTGAAAATTGCTATGACCTGGCTCTGGCAGAGCTCTGGGTACCTATTATTTGGCCTGGGAGGTGGTTCAGGTGTTCTGCATCCTAACCCATGACTGGGGTTAAAGTGTCTAGGCTAGCCAATCTTCTGCTGGTTTAACTTCTGATCGGATTGCTACCTGCTATGCCTATCTCAGAAGCTAGCCCTTACCTTAGGTAATTTTCATAAGGCAGGTCATGAATATGATAAGATGCTTGGTTTTGAATAAAAGATAGTGCGGTAGGATCTACAGGGTCAAAACATAGGTTCGTTTATGTGAGGTTTTTAACATGCATTTTCTAAATCATATAGTAAACATGGTTTTGACAATTTGGACTGAGATTAATGAACTATTATCTTCAGTCATCATGGGCAGTGTGCTGGGAGTCCTCAGATGAGTTTCTGCCTTAGATCCCCTTTGAGTGTCTGCTCCACATCGACAGCAGGATTGGCTTTCTGCAGCTCTTTAAAGATGGAAACCAGCTATTCAGCTCTCGTGGAGACGATTTCTGAGGTTTGATCCCTCGAGTGTTCCAACTATGTCCCAGTTGTGATTGATGCTTTCTTCCCATGCCCTTGAAAGCAATTCATTCAGCCAAATCACATAGTGAACAGCACAGCATAAAAATTATGAGCCTGATTTTGGCCTGATTAGCCTCGCTTCTAGATCAACAAGTTTGTAACAGATAGCCATGCTTCTAGATCAACATCCAAGACAGCATGCTTTTCTCATTTTTTTAAGATTTTCACATTTCAGCATCTGCCCAATCCACTCATTTCCTCCCTCATCTATGCCATAACTTGTATCCTCTCTATCCTTGGAGAAACAAAATATACCAGCCTGGAAGGACCTACACTTGCAAATATTTCTGTTAATTTTCCCATTATTTCTTAAAACACAGTTGGCATTCTCTGTGATAATTACCTTATCTTTTTCTTGCTGCTCCCAATCATAGCTTTTAAGCCAGTCAGGAAAATAACAAGTATTTTCATTATAGTTATGTAAGAATTTACACCCCTGCGCCCTTTTTTATCTCTTCCCCCACAATCCAGTTGGCTTCAGCATGCTTTAATTAGTTCAGAAAAATTACTTCATGCCATCAGGTAACCTTACCCACTTGGAAGACCTGGTGAGTTTTGCAATGTGGCAGATTTGTCACTGTATCACAGTGGGAACTTAACCCTGAGCCTGAGCTTTTGCAGGACTTGCTGTCCTTCACTAGAACTGAGCAAGTTCAAACCTGAGTGTTTTTCAGCACGTGGAAGGTCCAGGCCTAGATACTGCTGAAAGTAATTTCCAAGGGAAAGCATACCGAGCAGCTAGGCTTGAATTTTTGGCACGCACACTGTGCAGTGGAATGCAAGGTAGCCACACCTGCATCACAAGGTCCTTTTATTTCTTTATTTAAATGGAAGAACATAGTTATAACATTCTTATTGATTGTGGAGGTTTTTTGGACAGCATGAAATGCAATAGCAGGCTTCTGTGTAAGGTAATTTGTCTTTAGCAGTAGAAAAACACTTTCAAAATTGACTGGGAAAAGTCAATGTACTTCAGTTCAGCTTCTGTTATAAAGGGGAAATACGCTTTCCCCAGCAACTGTTTTCTGTCACTGTTCAGCTTTTTTTCAGAAGGAAATTAGTGAGTACTTTGAAATAAATGAATTTGGAATCCACAGAGGAGTCAGAATTGCCTGATCTGAGGCATGGGAGGAAATCACACTTGGGTGAAATCTTCAGAAATAGTAAAAGAAATGTACTGAAGAAGAACTGGTCTGTTATTAATTACATTTTCCACAGACATTTCCATAAAAGGATACAGTTGGCATTATCTTGGGTAGCTCATATTGATTTGTTCTATATGATATATACTTGCATATATTTGTACATTTTCATAAGAAAAACACAGAAAAATCTTAATTGTGGTGAACTTTACAGGTATGTCTTTATGTACGATAGTTTTCAGTTACATTCTTAAAGAATCAGGAATACTTTAGGGTAATATCCCTCTTTAAAGGAAAGTAAGAAAAACTGTTTTCACTTTGTTTATTCCAAATAAACTTCAACACTTATTTTCTGTATTCTCAGAAAAAAAAGATGATCCACATAGAAAAATATTCTCCTGCTTTCGGACTACAAGAGTATAAATTTAAGATAAATTCACCAATTGCATACAATAAATACATTTATCAGGATATCAAAGAGCAAATATTCCAAATATCAAGAAAAAAAAATTACTGGGAGACTAAATTTTTTTTTTCTCAAGAATGGCTTTGGCCCTGCACAAAAAATAAATTCATTGTGCTTTCTCTCCCTCCTTTGTCCCAAACAGCAGGACGATGCCAGTCTCACATATGCTCAGTTACATTCATAGTAGCAGAGGGACTATGGAGTCTGGGGTGTGTTTTTCTCCTCCAAAAAGAAGAGGGTAGGCAATTTCCCATCACCTGCTTCACCTAGGCCACAGATTAAAAGAAAGTTAATGATTCTTCTTAGAGATGCCTTGGAAAGCACAAATTCAACAAGTGATAGTTACACTGACCATCTTATGATGCTGGCGCACGTCCAACTAATGTCATAGAATCACAGAATTGTTTAGGTTGGAAAAGACCTTTAAGGTACTCGAGTCCAACCGTGAACCTAACGCTGTCATGCTAACGTTCCTGCATGTCACTTGTGCAGAAGTATATACACACACGCACAAACACATATAGATATGTATCTTGCCATGTTTTCCAACTGCAGAGTCTTCACCAGCCCTGAAAGGCAGCTCCAGGGGGTGCAGCATTTAACTGAACATGGCCTCTGACTTGACCTCAGTTGTGGGGGCTGTGTCAAGAGAGAGAGGCACGAGTGCAGTAAGGGAAGCAGAGATGAGCAGGGCCATTAAACTGTGCTTCCCTTTCAGCGAAGCTGCAGGTGGCGCCAGGGAAAGTCATGTCTAGGATCTACCTTGAGTGATATCAGAGAGCACATGAAGCAAGGCAGGGAACTGCTTTTTATTATCTATGTATCTTTGGATTTCTATCCAAAGTAAGTATTCAGATCTGATACAGTAAGTCTGCATGGTTAATTATTTCTAGGTGTTGCTTGGTGACTGCAACGTATCATTTCGCATTTTAGGGCATATCTATACAGCATTGTCTGAGTATACAGGCACTTGAAGGGGCTTGGGTAGCCTGTGTGGGGCTGATGACACTGCTAGTTCATTTCCAACTAGCTTGAGTGGGAATGAGCTTCAATTAAAGCACCGAGTGCTGAATGTTTTATATTGTTGGTTTAGAAATTAAAATGCTTTCTTCCTTTCCTCCCTAGAAAACCAAAAACCCAACTATCAACAGACAATAGCGTTGCTGATCAAAGCTTCCAGGGAAAGATGCTTTTATAACTGAAATATGTGGACCTCTAAGAAAGCAGTGTGTACAAAAATATAGAGATTATTTAACAAGGAGTAGTTGTCGCATGTAATCTTGGGCACTGTGTTTTTCCTACTTGGGAAACAGCAGGACTGGAATCTATTTAACTATATAGAAAAGACTGTAAACCAGATCCTGTTACCGTTATACATGCTGTTTAGTATCTCTTCCCAGTTGAGTTCTTTCAGATTTTGTTATGTCTGCTGAGTGTACATTGGTCAGCAGGGTGATAAAAATAGATTTGTGTCAATGGTCTAATACATGCTACCACTTTTATGCTTATATTAGGGAGTGGAATATACTTTTTGTGTTACTTAACCAAAGCAGAGAGGAAGTTCTGTTATTATGAAGTTATTTTATTTCCTTTTAGTACGTTGTTCAATTATTAATATGTCTGTGAAAGTTTACTGTCTCCACAGAATGACTGGAAAGCCACTGATGGCAGGAAACTTGCAAAGAGGATTTGGAATCACTATCTCTGTCTCGACAGTTCCAAATGCACCAAAAGGAAATATTTCCCCTTGCAAATGTCTAGGTAGGGCATCACTAATGCAGACCACTATAAATGCTGATTATGCCTTTGGTGTTTATGCCAAGCTTCCAGTTTCTTCTTTCTTTCTGGTGCAGTTTAAACTAACCAAGGGACAAGCTACAATGGTGCAAGACACTGTGGCAGAATTCTGCATTTCTACACAGAATGTGCATCAGAAAACAAACCTGCTTCATTTCTAGGCTTGTCAGTTTGGGCCTGTTGTGAGGCATAAGTCTTTGGCTTTATGTTGTTATTTAAATTTCCAACCTTCTTTCTGTATGAGCAACTAGTCACATTCACGGTCATCACTATCTGCTTGAAGTGTCACCTCTGTATATATCTGTCTGACCTATTTCATCTTAGAAAAAATTGTTTTCCTTTCCCCTTACTATATAGATCTCCTATCGAAAGACATCTTATTTTGGTTCTAAACGCTACAACATTAGGATGAGCAAAATATCAGTCAGTCTTGGAAAACAGACAGCAACTTCAGTTTTCATTTGGCTACTAAAGCAGCTCACTAAATGACCTATTCCATTCTTGTAAAGATTAAAATTTCCTTTTAAAGATCAGGTTTTTTGGGGGCTGCTTTGTGGCTGTGGTAACTCCAGTAAAAATTTACTGAGCAAACTCTTTTGAGGCCCTACTGCTCCCTGCTCGTACTGTTCAAATGTAAGGTACTACTACACGAAACCTGCGAATGCACCTTGGGATTTCTGAGCTAGTCTGCCATACAGTATGTAAAGCTTGTAATTGGAGCCTGATCAGATCTGATAAGGATTTGATAAGGATCAAATCTCATACCCCCCAAAATCAAGATTTCAACATGGCCAGAACTCTTACATCTACAGTACATGGTTTTTACTTTATTCTCTGGGTTTTCTAGCACCATTGTCTTTAGATTTTTAGGTTAAAATGTGTATTCAACACAGGTTTTATTTTGGTAGGTGTTGTTATTTAATAGGGACAATGCACAGCAGGCACCTTAGCAGGGAAGGGGTTACTTGCAGTGTATTTAGAAAAGTGGTCTGTTGCAGCAAGGCAAAAGGATAAAATACCCCAGGTAATTTTTCCTTTTTTCCAACCCTTCCTATTTTTCTTTCTTCCTCACTGTTACTCCTTTCAGCCTGACCTCATTGCAGAACGGAGAAGTATACTTGTTTGACCAAGTGTGGAAGAAAGCAAGTGCCAATCCATTTGTTCATACAGAGTTTAATTTGTAAAAGGTGAAGTCATTTTGAATTGACAGTTTTCATTTCCCTTATATTCCCACTGCTGTTAAGAACCTTCGTGTTCTGTGATAAAGGTAGCTGACAGACTTGAGACATTTGGAAACACATTTGTAACCGAGTAGGCTGTAGCAGACTAATGCATTGCATCTAACTTCTGCCCAGATGCTGAACTAAACCATTATTTAACAGGCAGCTATTTGAGGGTTGGAAAGGTGTGCTGATGGGCTGTTACTAAAGCAAATGCAATCTGAGAAAGTTCCAGTGATTGTTCACAAAAGTGACTGCTTGTTGTGCTGCTAAGAATTACCAGGCTGGCATCACATAATGTGGCGCATCTCTAATTTGAGTGTTTTTCCAATAAAATCTGAAAACGTGACTATTAGCTTGGAAAACTAATTTTGAATTATTGACCAGGAATTAATGAATCATTCATAGCCTATGTCAAAATATTTTTGTATTGCTCATATGCCATCCTCCTACCATGTTTCTTCAAATTGGAGGGGAGGGAGGAATTAAAAGGGATTTCGGGTTAAGACAGGAGCAAAATAACAAAAACCTGTATTAAAAGTTATTAAACTATGAACAAGGATTCAAACTGACTATCTAATTAGTTCTTGGAATTCACTACTGAGTACTGTACAAAAAATGTAAGGTGTAGTTAGAATATTAGATTACCAACCTAATTGGGCAGTATAATTTTGCAGCAATATATAATGAGAATTCAGGCCAACAATTAATTCAGTGGTTCAGCTGGTAGAATTCTTGGGTAGCAGCCAGCTTCACTTATAACCTCAATTACATCCTTTCTTCTCTGCCCCACTCCCCCCTTCCCACCCCCGCCTTTCTCCTGAGGATGATCAGCCTAGTTTTCTGCTACTTATTTTAAAAAGAAATTATTGTGAAATTTCAAAAGTTAGATGACTTGAGAATCCAGTGCCATTCCCAAACAAATATTGAGTAATTCATGAGGCAGAGGAAAGGAAGAGCTATGTATTAATAAATGCATTGGATAAGGTAAAAGACTTGAATCTAATCACTGTGTTATGCTAAGACAGAATTTTCTTTTTCTCAGTTATGTAAAGCTGTGTTGAAAAAGAGCCTTTTGAAGCCCTCATTATTCTCTTTATGTTGTGTTTGTACAATCCTACACATTGTTTTCCAGCCTAAAGGATTGGTTCTGAAGTGTGTGTGCATGTACACCAAAAAGGTAGTAAGAGTTCTGCATGTCCTACGGTGCTCATAAATTCACTTCTATTAGTGTCAAAATGCAGGCTGGCCACGGGTAGCCTTACCTCTTAATACCCTTCTAATGTATTTTTAGCCATATGTTTTTTGAGAAAGGATGATAGAGCACATTTATACATAAAAATGTACATAAAAATAATTATATATTCAGGAATTACTTCTAATTCAAGTCTGCTTTACTTTATACTAAAGAGGAACAGAATTGCTGAGTCTGCAAAGTATTTTCTTATTTGAGAAACACTAAAGGGTGCTTCAGTTTGCCGTAATTACTTAAGAGAATAAGCCAATGCTCAGGCAATTTAAATTATCAGTTTATATTACAGATAATTTTAAGTCCAAGTGACTTCCTCTGGGACCTAGGAATTAGGAACAAGAGTAAATTATGGTTTAGGAATATTTCAGTTCTTTTTAGGGCTTTTTATCTGGGTTTTTTAATCTTTGTTTCATATATAAACCTTGTGGTTTTCCCAAGCTCCCAAAATGATTTTTCATTACCTTAATGGATGCCTTAGTTAAGAAGGCAAATGCATATTCAAAGAAACTCTCAGATTCTGCGCAGAATACGACAGAAGAGCTTTTATATATATTTATATTTCTACCCAAAAAGTGGGTGGAAACAGTCACTTTAAACAACAAAGATCATGTACGAACTGATCCTTTCAAATATTTGGCACTACTTCTAGCAAACATGTTTTATATTATAGGAATCATTATACTGAAATGCCTTTTTAAGAAATCAGAGTAGCATGCTACGTGTCATTAGGACATGCCATAATATTTTTTTTACCTGTAAAACTGCCTTGTGCTGACGCAGTTTATCCTGAAGAAATGCGTTTAGGCAGTTCCATTACAGTTTAGTATTGGTGTGCCTTAGTCAAATATTTAAATGGAAGACCTCATAAGTAAGAAAGACAGACATTGTAAACAAAGAGCAGTGGAATATTTCTGCAACAAAACAAACTGGGGAATTGCTTTAAAAATATGAAATCAGCTGGAAATTCATGAGGTATAAACAGGCTTTGTGAAAGGAGTAGAAGCAAATCGTGACACTGATGGAAGCCCTGTCAGGGTGCAAATTCTCCAGTCCTTTTCTAAATTAAATTGTTTAGTCCTGTGTTCTGCAAGTGGTCAGTTGAGGTACTATGTCTAAAGTTACTTTCCCCCCCCTCCCCTTATTCTTTTCTTACCTATGAAAGGGAAAGGAAGGGGAGAAAAGGCAAAACAGTAACATCCTGCTGCAGCTGTCAAATGCATAGCGAGCTGTCCTGCTCTAGGAAAGACTAAAAGCCTTGTGTATATGGTGCCTTCTGACAGTAAAAATCGGGAATGTAATTAAAAGATAATAGAACACACGTGTGTGTTTCTCTTAATGTTATCCAGCTCCAACAGATGAATGCTAAGATGCTTATTTTTGAAGCAGTTACAAACTGTTTTTGGAAGGAGAGTTCACATCCTATTAATGTTGTCACTATCTGAACAAATATTAAGCTTTTAAAGCTTAGATTTCCTCTCTCCCAGAGGATAGTTCAACCTGTCACTTGGATTGAGTCCAAAAGTCTTTGCTGCTGGTATTGTTATCACGGTGGCATCTAAAATGTTTTCAGTGCCATACAAACATACGCATACTTTCCACCCCTGGAAGACTTGCAGTGTCACAGCATTGTAAAAATCTCGCTATGGAAAACCATAGGAGAGTTAGTCTACTTTCTATGGCTGCCATTATGCTGTTGCTAATGCTACGGTGTCCTAAAGAGCTGGTTCAGGCTTTGTCCTATAAAATGTGGTATTTATTTATGTGGAAGTGTAGGCTGTACTGGACTGGCTGGTCTCAGATATTTGCTCAACGTCCTCCAAATTTTGACTGGAAAATGAAGACGTTTTCCCAGCTTTAATAGTCATTCCTCACTCTTCATAAGATCTGCTAACAAGATGTATCACAAATAGGTAAAAGATGCATGCCCTATAGATTAATAATTTCCCTCTTAAGATTTGAGTTCTGTTTTGGAAATGAAGGTCTTTGTTGTTTTCTCTCATATTACAACTTGTGATATACAGCTTCATATTTCTCAGCATTTTTCTCATTTTTCAATGTATTTCTCAATTTCTCTTGATTTTTTTCCCCTAATCATAATAAAAAGCCCAGAGTTCATGAAATGCACATATATAGTAATCCAGCATTTTGATGATAGAGCCAGTTACTGTGCTTACTATCTGTGTCTCTCCCTTGAAGTAATTTATTATTTGAGATGACACCAGTCTTGTTACCAAGACAGTGAACTGCTGACCATGCTATTGCACTAGTAGCTTTTGATGGCGTCCTCCCTTCAAGTAAACTCCATTCCTAATGATGTGCTTTTATAACCTGTTATTGATTAACCAATCTAAATCCCATTTCAGGCCACATAGATGTCCCAAAGAAAATAAATAAAAAAAAAAAAACACGTCAAGCAAGAGTTAAACATATTCAGTCTGGAAAACAGTCTGCTAAAATAGATGCAGTTCAATCTTTTACAGTGCTAGAATTTCAGATGAAGAGATGTTTAAAATCTGTACAGCTGTATCAGGCTTGAAGGAAAATGCACATAATCGATCTTCCTTCTTAGTTTAAAATAAGTATAATTCACAGTTGCAGGTGGGATTATATCAGAGAAAGTTTCATAGCAGTATAAGCTTCAGGCAGAATAAGCTCCCTGGAAAAAACAGGTAGTTTGTTAGCCTGTTTATAATTGGCTTTGTGACATGGTTTTTATCAGAGTCCAGAATGCTAAGTTTCCCTTAGGAAAGGCACTTAAAGTATTTTCTTAAGGTTGTAATATAAGACTATTAGGTCTCCCCAGCAATTGTACCCTTTCAAAGTGTGATGCTGGAATGAGTATTCAAAATCTTTAGGCTTATTCAGACTGATTTGATGCCTTTTTAGTGGTTAGTCTTTGTGCCCCACTTGCATATTGTCTGCACACTAGGAATCTCCCAGGAATGGGCAGATGCAGTTGATGTATCTGATTTACCTTCCCCGCGGTTTCAGAAGGCATTTCTCAGAACCTAGAAATGAGAAAATTGTTCCTGTCTAGTGTTAGGAGATTTGATGGGTGCCTTTCTTCTTCTTGTGGAAGAAGCTTCAATAGTTTATTAATAAATGCATTTTATGTTGTTCTCACAACCTGCTGTTGCTGTTAGGCTGCATATGACTCATGCCATTATCATATCGTGGCATGTGGGATGTTCTTTGGATGCCCGGTTACTCTGTGGAGGTAAATAGGTAGCTAACACCGGGCCAAAGACAGTGGCAAAGCTGGGAGGTATAAGGTCTCACACTGGTCTTCATGAATCTTCTACAGTCGTCTTACTCTTGCTTTCAAGAAGCAGGAAACAAGAAGACCTAACTGCTCACACAAAAATGAGCCCCCTGTGCAGAAAACAACTAGCAGAAGACAGTTACGATGAAGGTGTTACAGTCTGCAAATCTGGAAAGGGAGCAATGAAGGAAATGATGGAAGGTCATAAAAGTGCCTTTCTGGCACTCTTGTGGACTTCCAAGTCTTTAGCTTAAAATTAAACCGTATTTAGAATATTTATAGCACAAACACCTTCTAATGTTTTGCAATCATTTTTGAAGGCCAGAAAGCAAGTGATATTTCTTGAGCTAATTGTTTTATCTATGAGATTTAAGATTTTGTATCACTGTTAACTTTACACTTATCAGAGTGTTGGGAAAAATATATTTGTTTGCCTGCTTTTCCTATGATAATTCTGAATCTCATTAAGATCCCTGTGCCTTCTGTCCCCATCACATGCACTTGGAGCTTCGCTCTTTCTGCTAACTGTAGGAGGACTCAGAACACAGACACCAGGGAGAAGGTCTGAAATAGAGCATGAATCCCTCCTTACCCTCTTCCAGAAGAGAACAGGGTAAGGACAAATAGAGGAAATAATATTAAATCTGTGAATCAGTATTATGGCCTTACTTGGAATACTCTAATACTGATGCTTACTGAAGGAAGGTGGTCACAGAGGTAACGGTATCATTCAGTTCTAATGAAAGATGAGAAATTCACGAAGTAAAGAATTTGCTTTTTAACACTGAAAATAATCACACTATGAAACTACTTTTGTAGAAGATACTGAAGTTAAGGCTTGAGAAAAGTATTGCAAGCATTTCCTTTTTTTAATGTAAAATAAATTTTCTGTTTCTTGACACCATTTTTAAAATTTGATATTAAAAATTGTATATTTGAAACACACTGTCTTTTGGAAATAAAAAAGGAAATGCTGTAGTCCAAAACTTTAAAACACTTTGAGTGATCATTTCTTTAAAAATACTAATCTCTCCAGCTATAAGCATATTTACATGCTGTATATGATACCATAAGGCTCAGTGATTATGTAAAGTTCATCTTAATGTTACCTGTGAACCAGTATTGCTGTTATATACCATTATTATTATCTTCTTTAGCAACAATGAACTTTATATGTATCTAAAAATATACCAGGCAGATATTTCTGCTATGTAACGTGAAATTACCCCATCTCATTCAGTAAAGCTTACACCATTTTATGAGTTGAAGTTCTGGCTGCACAGGGCTAAAGTACAGCTCTCTACCAAAATACTTTCTATACTGTAAACAAAACAGATTTTTATTTCTAAGCATTTTTGTGACAGCTCGGATTTCACCTGAGCAGTTCATCTTAGTGTATTAACTTCACTTTTGCCTCCATTCCTATTACTTATTTTACACAGCTGCCACCCCTAAAAGTCTGCTCCTACATGAGCATGCATTTCCCTTTTTTTTTTCCTTCTGTTACATTCTATGCAGTAGTGCTAGGATCTTACAGAGTATGAGAAGTATTGTTGTGATGTTAGGTTAGGTTAGACTATGGACAGTCTTTAAAGGAGGAAGCATTCATTTGGAAAGAAGTCTCTCTTCTGAAAACTTTGTAAGCGTTGTGGAGTTCTGGGTATTCCTGTTAGGTTGTACATGTTAGAAAAAAGAAGCTGTTATTGAATTAAAACTAATTTTCAATTATTCCAATATAATTACATACAAGTTTACATGTACCAGCCAGAGGCAACAAACGTTTCTATTTTCTAGTGCTTTTGTTTGGTACCGTTAAGACCTAAGCAGTGCTGATCAGGGATTATTTTCTATAATTTCATGATAAAAATGACACCTGTAAATATGGTGCTAATGAGAAACTGTGATTGGATCGGTATTCTGTAGTCCAAAATCTGTTTTTAACTAAGGTCCTATGCTAGTTTTGTTGTATAGATGCTTAAAACTGAGAGAAATTCCCGTGTTTTCATCTTTCTCAACTTGTTAGTGTTAGGGTTTAATGCTTCCTGCTTTCTGGAATTAAGAGCTTTTGGCCTTTGAGATGCAAGAAGATCAGCAAGACATACTCTGTGCTTACACTTTAGGCTCTGATTTGGTTATCTGGGCACTCGCAGAGTATGCAGCGTGCTCAAAGACCATGGTAACAACTGCTGTGTGCAGGCCTGGAGGCAGCAATGGAAGGCAGAGGCAGTGAGGTGTACTCTCTTTTGTGGAAATACCTGCCAAAATTTTCTTCCTGGTTTAATGCAAAACTACTGCTATGCAAAAGGCAGTATTAAGAAAAAAATTTCTAAGCACTAACTCTACAGTTTTCAAAAATCCTCAAAAGGACATTGAACCCATCTTGAATTAACAAATTAGCAAGGTATTTGTTCAGTTACCATTCAGAACTGTGAACTGTTTTCAGCAAGTTTAAATTTCTGTGAGTCCTTGGAAACTGAATAAAAGAGCTATTTATAGTTTCAGAGTAAGTGCTTGTTTGTTTTGATTATTACGTCTTTAATGCTGTATTTCTACTAGCTCTTTAGTATCTGAAAGGTCATATGCATACAAAGATTTCAGAATAAATTTACTATGCTTCCAAATGTAAATCACTCAAAATCCAAATTGTTCAAGCATAAATAGTTTTCTATTTAAAAAAAAAAATTGCAGTGGTTCATTTATATCTCAATCTATATGGTAACATCGTGAACCACATTTAGAGACCGTGACATGGTCTTTTCCAGTATATGTAACATTTATTGCAAATGAAATGCCCAGCTTCATGATCACCATGTGGCGCCCAGTCTGCGTTTGCTGTCTATCGTGTGTATGAATCTTCTACAGATGATAAAAATCTGCATCATCCTAGAAGATAAAATCCTACCTCTAATTATTATGCCATTTAACTCTGCCTTTTCCAGGGCTCCTGCATCTCTATTGGAAACTGTAAAGACCACCTGTTAAATGGATCAAACACACGCCTGCTGTGTCTTGACTGGTAGACTGGTTATATCAGAGGAAATCACAGAATCACAGAATAGTAGGGGTTGGAAGGGACCTCTGGAGATCATCTTGTCCAACCCCCCTGCTTGAGCAGGCACACCCAGAGCAGGCGGCACAGGAACGCATCCAGGCAGGTTTTGAATGTCTCCAGAGAAGGAGACTCCACAACCTCCCTGGACAGCCTGTGCCACTGCTCTGGCACCCTCACAGGAAAGAAGTTTTTTCTCATGTTTAGGTGCAACTTCCTGTGATTGAACTTGTGCCCATTGCCCCTTGGCCTGTCATTGGGCACTACTGAAAAGAGCCCAGCACCATCGTCCTGACACCCACCATTCAGGTATTCATAAGTATTGATGAGGTCCCCCTCAGTCTTCTCTTCTCCAGGCTGAACAAATCCAAGAAATAAAGATATATAATTTCATATTCCTTGATGGTGCTTATGAAACCCCAGGAAACAAAAACTGTTTTTCAAGCTGCCATATTGTTCTTCCAGCAGGTGTCTGGGTAGTTGAAGTCCCCCATCAGGACCAGGTTCTGTTGGCCAGAAGCTTGCTTTACTGCCCCAGGTATTGCTTCGTCGGCTTCGTCATCGTGGTTAGGAGGTCTGTAGCAGATGCCCACTGTGAGGTCCTGCTTGGAGACGAACTCCTTTGACTTTAACCCAGAGGCATTTGATAGAGCCGTCACTATCACCATAGCTGACTTTGATTCATTCAAGGTTTTCCTTAATGTAGGGTGCGACTCCTCCACCTCTTCTACCCTGCCTGTCCTTACGAAAGATCCTGTAACCGTCCATTGCGATCCCCCAGTCATCTGAGTTGTCCCACCATGTTTCAGTTACTGCTATGATTTCGTACCCTTCTGAGTGGGCATGGAGCTCCAGTTCCTCCTGTTTGTTACCTAGACTGCGTGCATTTGTATACATACACTTGAGGTGATTACTCTCCCGTTTCTTCTCTTGGGAGACAGCTAAGGAACATTTGTCACCACACTGCTTGGCCTGACTTACTCCCCCATTGGACATGCTGGTGTGAGCATTTTCGCAACGGATCCCACTGCCCAGGTCCTTCAGTTTAAAGCCCGCCTCACCAAGTTAGCCAGCCTCCTGCTGAAGAATCCCCTACCCGTTTTAGACAGATGGATTCTGTCCCTCCCTAGCATGTTGTAGTCATGGTTTACACTGTCTGAAATCTGGCCCACATCAAATTAGCAATAAAACATAAATACACACTGGTTTTGTATATACATATTTTTATTTATAATACCTACATATATATTTGTAGTCTAGAGTATGTACACGAATACACATACATGTAAAAATAATGTGAGGTATAATTGCATAGGCAGAGAAGATTATTATCTGCAAACATCTCTATGTTTATGTGTGAATAAGCTATATATGTAAATCCATAGAAACGTAAATGTTCTGGAGTAAATTATTTCTTCTGATAGACAATTACACAGAAATGATACTGTATATCTTAGCTGCCCTGACAAGCGCTAGTATGGCCTAGCATTATGTATGGGCCCATTTGGATATATGCGTGTATGTATTTATTCATATATAAATGCCTGCCAGTAATAGTGAAGTTTCCGAGGTTAAATTACAAACCCTTAGTATTATTGACTTGACCAATTTTATGCTCAATATATCACTTCCTTGGCAGATGTTGGCAGGTTCTCTAATGTGTATCATTAAATATACAGAAGCTGTGGTGTTGCTGAGTAAATGTCATTTATCTTTTCCACTTTGGAATGTTAGTATCACATTATTATAGCTTTTGTTCAGTCTCCTCAGTCTAAAGTATGAGTAATGGCTTGAATTGTGTTCAGTAATATTTGCATAACTAACTCTTAATGTTTAGGCGTCTTCAAGGTGAAGGCAGGGCCGTGCCTAGATCAGTTTGCTTCTATGTTGTTGCAGTTGTTAGAATGGAGATAAAAAGACCAGTTATAATTTCTCCTGAAAACTAATTAGGATTTACTGAATATTATGGGCTACAGGAGAACTTTTTGCCAGACCAAAACTTTTCAGGTATCATGATATTTATCATGATCATCATTTCTTCTTCTCCTTCTTAACGCTAACAAAACGGGCATGAGGAGATGTGCACACAAACTGAGTTTAGAGGTTTCACTGACACAGTCTTCCATATTTAAACTGTCCAGGCAGATTCCTGTTTGGTTTGGGTGCAAAAACATGTAAATTTCAGAAAGGCTGGGAAGTTTTGTTTACTGACTGATGGCACTGCTGCAGCGTAGCGGTTCAGTGGAGGCCCTTGGCCTGCTTCTCTACCATCACATATGTCCAGTTAAAGAACAACAACGTCTCGAAACCCTATGACAGACGCACCCCCCCAATATTTTGTTTTCCAAAACAGTTTCAGTCTGTAAAAACAACTTGAAATGATATTTTGTGTATAATTATAAAGCTCAGATTATTGTCCTAAGGCTGAACTAGGGAGATTTTAAAATGCAATGTACCTCCCAAGATGCGTAGCAGTAATATTGCTCTATGATGAAAGAGTCCCTGAGTATATCTGAATATAGATAATGACTTGGTTTCTTTGTTGAAGTGATAATCCATTCAAAGGCTTTTACACTTAATTACCTCTAAATTACTTGTATTGTATTAGGTTATTCCCTGAAAAACAGGACATATGCTAACAGATGAAACTAAGAGATAGAATCTCAAATTGTTTTATGATACTCTGCCTAGCACAGCTTGGTAATATAGTCATATTTCTTACCCTACTTGACTCAGATGTCATGTGATATATTTCTCAGAGGATCTTTTTTTTTTTTCTTTATACCTCTTCATCTTTCAAATAAAATGTAATGGATTTTATCCTAGTCAAAGTTCCACCTGTGTATCTCCACTACTGAGGCCTCTTGCTGGAAGACCTATGATCCTCTTTCTCATTTACATTAAAATATTCAGATGAAAAGTGAGGGTAGAACAATTAAAAAATAAGTAAGGTGGGGGAAAAAGGCTTAAAGTCTTTTCATGTATGAAACGTCAAGGTTTTATGTTCACAGTGCAAAAACAATGTTTCTGCTTAATTCCATTTATTCTGCATTTAGTACAAAGGAAAATAAGTAATTGCCTTGCTTGTAGAGTTGCTTTGTTCATTTTGCTACGTAAAATTGATGGTTTGAAATTTTTATAGACCTGGTACTTCTAAGAGTATCATTCTTCATTTCACACTTTCTATTATCTCAAATTGCGTACATTTTGTATTCTCATATTTTTCTCTGGTTATTCTTCAAACTCTTGGTTTTGCACAAGTCAGTAGCTCTGCCAAATACCACAAATGTGTTCTTAAAAACAATACCAACATTACTAGGTGAGTGTTCTTTAGAAAACTAAACTTTCTTTTGTCTTTTGGCAGTTTAAAGCTTTTCTGGTTACAGTTCTGTTTTTTCCTTTCTGCTGGAATAAATGTAAAGCTGGGTATTTTTAATACACAGTATTGTGGAAATGATGGAATGCACAGTAAAATTGCAAATTAGCACTGGATGAAACCCAGACCCTGATACAGTAGAGGGATATTAGAAATGATTTGTTTGGTCTCTGTGGGGAGATGTGCCAGATGTCGCTCTGTTTAAACAATCCCCAATGATTAACCCCTGAAACAGTACTCTCCGTGGCTAAGGAGAGCTACTTGTTTGCTCTCAGCATCAGGTTAGGCAGAGTACGGGAACTTTTTGGGGATTGCCTTGAGTATAAAAGATATTCCCCCCCCCAAGTCAATTTTCAACAAAATGTAATGTTCAAAAACATCACATTTAGGAGAAGAGTGTTGTATTTCCAGGCTATGTAATGATGCAGTCCAAGACAATCAAGTAATAGTTTTTCTGTACTCCGTCTGCTTTCTGTTGACTAACGGGCCAATTACATCAAAACAGGAACTCTTTGCAAAGTAAGGGAAGGTGACTTTGAACACATTACAATTGAATTTATGTTTCTGTAACCTCTTTGCCTGTAGTTGGGTTAATAATGTGTGTGTGTATTCATACACATCAAATATAAGTAGTTTCTTTCCACAGACTACAAAAATTACCTGAAATTAATGCTCAGTTTGTGCATTAGTGGCTTAAAATAATTGAAGTCTCATAACAGAGCTAGGCATGCTGCTGGTGTAAATTGATATAAGGCTAGTAAAGTCAGAGGATCGGCTAACTTTAAGACTTGGCTTTAGTTTTGTCCTTTTGGCCTGTATAACTCACTGAAGACAGTAACTGAAAAAAACCAACCCTGTGCTCATGCAGTAATTAATAAATTGCCACCTTTTTTTAGCAGTTTGCAGACTGAAGACTTACTATTTTTATTTCAATGCTGCCTTTTTTTTTTTTTTAGTAAAAGTGAACAGGAACCATTAGTAATGTCTGTGCTATCTTTGTTTGCAAAACATCAGTGGCTGCTGACTAGACATGGTGGCGGGCTCAGTATGTGTCAGTGAGAGACCCCGCATGCCTACCCTGAGCTTAGCTGTTGTCATCAGCCTTCTCTTCAGCACAGCTGAGCAATTCCTGTTAAGTATTGTGTGCGTGCCCCTTCCTTGCTAGTGGGCTTTTGTCTGGAAATGTTATGTATATTATATATTTTAGTCAAGGTAGCTTAGATGACTGGCCAAATGTAAGTGTCTTTAATTTGCTATAGCTACAATGCAAAAGCTGCTACTGTGAAAATTAGCTGCCCAACAAGAATCATGATTGTAAAGTGACTTCTTATGACACAGAAACTAACATGCAGCCTTTGAGAGGGCACAAAGGCAATGGAGACAAGTGCAGTCTTTCTGTCCTGCTGCTTACTTTCCTAAAATAAGCAGTCAGATCCACGTGGACGAAAGGAAGGCATAAGTGTGTATGTATTTCTTGCTTTGTGGTAGTTGTTAGGGGACTGTGCCCCACCATTGCTTTCTGGAGTCCCTCATGCTGCACAAGTATTCATTATGGCCATTCTAGAGATCATGAGTAGCAATGACTTGGACCTAAGCTGGGTTGACATTTTGACCCAGATTTAGCTGATTAGGGAAATATTTCCATTTCAAATTTGGCATGTGCTGTAGGCAACCAGGAAAACTAGGGCACAGATTCCCAGAGGGTGGGGGTTTTGAATTGGATGTGTGTTCAAATGTATGCTTATGTAACTGTGGCACTGCTAAGTCACCCACCCATTTTTTTGCTTGACTATTAAATAGTCAAAAGAAGACACTGCTCCTTAATTTATTTTATTTTCCCTGCCAAACTAGAAAATTTAGTACAAATGAACGATATTCAAGAAATATTATAGTTGTGATTTTTCCATGCCTAAATGTTAGTGCATTTAAAGACAAAATAAAGTTTGAAAAGTGCTTTATGGCTAGTAAAAGGTGGAACTATGGTGTTCGTGAATGCAGCAGGTAGGCATGAAATTTCCTCAGCATCCATGAGATTTGACATTGGACAGTGTGACTAAAGATGGGGAAAGTGCTTCCAAACAGGGGTTGTGCTCTGCCTCATCAACATTATTGCTGCATAAGATAATGATTGAAGAACTCTGTGGATGTACACTAATGGTTTTTCTTGTAAAAATTAATAGGGGTGTTGTGTGTAGTTCTGTGTAGGAACTTAGATGCTTGAAATACTGCTTATATTATATTTCCTAGCTGTGTGGTATAAATAATTGCTTAGTAGAAGGTAGCTTTTAGCTACCAGCTACTTGCTTACTTTTGTAAAGATTTCTCTGGAGGTGTTTAGCATCCCGAAGTCAATACTGAAAGCTGGCTGAAACAAAACCAAAACCCCAAACCAAAAACCCCAAACCCATCCCAAAAGGAATGTTTATTAGAGAATATAATCACTGAGTTGTTTATCTCATCCCTATTTAAGTGGTTGTCAGCTTAACTAATTAGTCTACTTAGACTAGCTGCATAATATATAATAAATACAATATCCTGAAAAGCGTTTATGAAACTATTTACTTCAGTTGTTATACCATTTGACTGGTAAAAGCTCATTTCTTTCATTTTGAAAAAGTAACATTTTTGTTGCATTTATAGTTACAAACTGTAGACATGATGGACCTTGAGGGAAGAATAAATATTATGACAAGATTTGAATGTGATCTGTTGTTTCCAATCAAGTAACCCAATATTTTAAAAAACGCAAACTTACTTTGATTACATATACATCATAAAACTGTCAGTGTTAGAAAAAGAATTAAAATAAGACAGCTTTACTGCATTTTAATGTATCTTTATTATTTAGATTTATCTTGTTTCCATAATCATAAGTTTTCTATCCTTTCAAGTAATTCAGCAGGATTTAGATTTCGTTATTTCAACATTAACGTTTGGCTGGCTTCTTATTAAGCCCTTTTGCATTTTTTCAGTACTTCTTTATCCAGTCATCCATCTTGATTGTATAGTGCTGCAGTAACTATGCCAATATTTAAACTTGAATCAAACTTTCCATTATATTAATCTTATTTTTTTAAGCAGCCTCTCCTACAATAAACTAATCTCCAAAACTGTAAATGACACATTATGCCCAAAGTTTCATTTCTGGGAGAAGTATAGGTATGGTAAGAGTTTTTAACAAGGAATCCTGTAGCATAAGGGTACTTTGTGCCTGCCTTTTTATACCAATATTTCTATCTGGTATCTTGACTGAAATCATTGGGGAAAGTCACTATTTAGCTAATCTCATCGAGATATTTTTAATGGGAAGAGCAATTGTCATAGCTAGAAAATGTCATGCCAAAATAAATGTTTATAAATTGCATATATAATCAGTTATGAACATTTTGAAATTTATACTTCTGAAATGCATTTATTATATATATTATATAATTCTGAAATGATGAATCAGTAGGTACCACCCAGTAGGTGCCTGTAAAACTTGATCATTCAGTTTAAGGGCTCCTAAGTTTTAAGCAGCATTGCTTCTTGTAACAGAGCTTACTTTTCCAGGGGCTGGGTAAGCTAGAAACATATAAAAACCCTTGGAAAGTTTTTTCTATTACTATTAAAGAAGCTGAAAATACTTTAACTTCTTTGTTCCCTATTCCTGGGGAGTCGCTCCTGTTGAGATGTAGAACAGACATCACTTTTATGAAGAGAACATTTATAGATAGTACAAGAAGCCAGTTGACATGTGAGAGCTTGTCTTAAGAAAGAAGCAGTGGCAGGTTCAGAGGCATAGCCTGTAGTCTTAAAATTGACCCCTACATGTGAAAGTCCATATTTACTGTAGCAGCACCTACAGTGTGCTAACTAGCATTGCAAATTACATGGAGAAGTTATCCTAGGCTTTGTGGATATCACAGAAATGTTTAAAATTAATTTGAATGTGGTGGCTGCTATGTGAGGTTCACTTCCCTTCTTCCTCTCCTGTGGTTAAATTCGCTGTCTATTTTCTCTTCTCAAATGTAAGCTTCACGATGTGTTGGAGTTTGATTCACTGTCTCTGCTTGCTCTACCTGTTCCTTTAACCTTTAAATCATATATGTGGTGTTGTGCTGCACATCTTTGTGTTTGCTCCTTTTCCAGCCAGTTTGACCATGGGGGAGTAGACACCAGTGGCATACTTGACAAAACAAGACACTCTTTATGCAATTTCTGATACTGTACAGCCAGCTAAAGAGGTGGAGGAGTACCAGGAGACTTTGGGGGTATAAAAAGAATTGCTCTTTATGCAGGCCAGTGCAAGGCGTGGGCTGCAGTGGCTGGCTGTTAACATTTTCGCAGGAGCCGTTCCCCAGGCCACTGACATGTCGTCAGCGAGCTTTGCAGTTGGAGAATCTCCTTCCCACCCCTCTTTCCTCTTGCAAACCTTGTGCTCTTCTGAGTGCCTGCGTGCCCACACTGCACTGATCCCCCCCCCGCCTTTCCTCCGGCTCACTTGCCATCCTGGTGCTTCTCCAAGGCAAGGAGAGAGACATGGCAATGGAAAAGAAAGCCATTATTCTAACCCAGCAGTAAAATAGCATACCTGAGTAAACTTTTAAAACTGTTTAAATTCCTATGCAAGCAGGACATTTGATCTTTGAAGAACAAACTCTTGAATTGTACCTGCTGAAGTTTTTTGTGTTTCACTTTTTTTTTCTTACTTTCTGTTCCCCTCTCGAGGAGGCTTTTTACAGTCTATTTTCCCTTCCCTTAGGTCCTGATATGCTTTTCCCTGTTCCACTGAGAATGTAACACGATGACATGACACGTTGTGACCTGCAGAGTGTGTCAGAGAGTTTTAAAAACAGAAAGGAAGCAAATACTTTAGTCCTGGTTTTACTGTTTTTTTCAGTGCATGGGGAAGCATTTGATGTGGATTTCTTCGCAAAATGGGATTGGAGGACAATTTATTCTAACTGCTTCCAATACAGGCTGATGGCTTGTGACAGTGATCTTCTTTTTGCTGTTTTTGCTAATGTGCTGGCAACTCACTTGGAAAAAGTTCTGTCCAGATTAATTCATTTTGATTATGCTGATTTTTATCAAGATATTTTTTCCTGCCTGTCACTTTTAATTAAAAAATAAAAAAGAAGTTAAATATAATCAGAAGTTTTAATAGACTGGGAAAAAACTCTGTAGTCATTAGCACTGCAGGAGGAAAGATCCTTCCTATTTTTGCTCTATGGTATTTCTCAAGTTTCATTGTCCCAGGCTAGCCAGTTTCAGGAAGCAAAGTACCATTATTCATGGCACAAAAGCCAGCCAGCCTCTTGGATTCTTTCTCAGAAGAAAAAAAAATACTCAGAAACTGCAGTAATTTACATAAATCTAGTCTAGTTTCATTTTGTCTTTTAATGAGATGGTTCACAGGGTATGTAAAGAAAGTGGGAAAATACAGAGAAAAATAAGATTAATAGGCAGTAGTTTGGCTGTGCTCGGAACTGGAGTTTCTATGGGAGTTTCTGTACCAACATCAGTAAACTGTCCTTAAATGAGTAGAATAAGAAGGAAAAGAGCAATTGTCTACGTACAGCTCCCATTACAGCAAGTCTGCAGACTTGTTTGTTTGCAGGTGTTTTGTTCAATTTGGCAAGATGTATTTGGTGTAAGGTCTTGAATTTGTTTCACCTTCCTTCCTGATGGGTTTTGTAAGACTGGCTTTTAAGGTAATGAGTATAAAATACATCATGTTTACTCTCTTGATTTTCTCTTTTATATAGAAGGATGAAAGAATTGATTTATCGGTGGTATATAAATTCTACTATCTTGCTACAAATTAAATTGTGTTTAGTCTATTCTGGGTAGCACTGAAGCAGACTGACGTTCTGAATCCTCAAAAATGCTTTTCTTCTCCTATTACTCAGTCTCCCCTTCTTCATGGAGTGGTTCTTCTTTGATTAAACACTGTACTTAAAAAACAAGGTGCAGCTCTTGCTGTGATTGTGTCCTTTTTTTTCCTTTTAATCTGGAGGAAAGATCACTGAATTGCAATGCATTGTGCTCTATGAAGAAATATTGCAGGAAAGGTCTAAATGTAATATCTAGTATTATGAGTTCAGCAGGAAGGGACATGCTTTGGTATTTGTTAGATACTAGGTTTTTTTAAAAAAAAAAACAAAAAAGAAATCCAACTTCCGTATATCTGAATCTCAGCAAGAGCTAAAACCACAACCCCTTGGAGAGTCAGCCGTTGAGCACCACTGACCACCTCCAAACTGCTGAAACCTGCTAGAGAATTGTATTACCAAGTGCAGTGAACTGCCAAAATGTAAAAGTACAGGTGAAAAGATCTGCACAGTTTTGATTTTAAGATTTAGTTTAAGTTTTATTGATTCTAGATTTCTTTAGGTTTATAATATGCATTATAGACAGACAGTTTGCACTCTAAATCAGACATTTTTATTCCATCTCTGTGTGGTGGGTTGACCCTGGCTAGATGCCAGGTGCCCACCAAAGCTGCTCTATCACTCCACTCCTCACCTAGACTGGGGAGGGAAAGTATAACAAAAGTTTGAGATTAAACAAGGCTCAGTGCTGGGTCCTGCACTTGGGTCACAACAACCCCATGCAACGCTCCAGGCTTAGGGAGGAGTGGCTGGGGGGCTGCCTGGAGGAAAAGGACCTGGGGGTATTGGTTGACAGCTGGCTGAACATGAGCCAGCAGTGTGCTCAGGCGGCCAAGAAGGCCAATGGCATCCTGGCTTGTATCAGGAATAGTGTGGCCAGCAGGAGCAGGGAGGTGATCGTGCCCCTGTACTCAGCACTGGTGAGGCCACACCTCGAGTACTGTGTGCAGTTTTGGGCCCCTCACTACAAGAAGGACATTGAGGTGCTGGAGCATGTCCAGAGAAGGGCAACAAAGTTGGTGAAGGGTCTAGAGAACAAGTCGTCTTATGAGGAGCAGCTGAGGGAGCTGGGGTTGTTTAGTCTGGAGACAAGGAGGCTGAGGGGAGACCTTCTCGCTCTCTACAACTACCTGAAAGGAGGTTGTAGCAAGGTGGGGGTCAGACTCTTCTCCCTAGTAACAAGCAAAAGGACGAGAGGAAATGGCCTCAAGCTGTGCCAGGGGAGGTTTAGGTTGGATATTAGGAAAAACTTCTTCACCAAAAGGGTTGTCAGGCACGGGAACGGGCTGCCCAGGGAGGTGGTAGAGTCTCCATCCCTGGAGGTATTTAAAAGAAGGCTAGACATGGTGCTTGAGGATATGGTTTAGTGGTGGACTCGGCAGTGATAGATTAGTGGTTGGACTCAATGATTTTAAGGATCTTTTCCAACCTTAACAATTCTGTGATTCTATGATTCTATGAAAAGGCTCGTGAGTCAAGACAAAAGCAGAGAGATCACTCATGAGTTACCATGAGGAGCAAAACAGTCTTGACTTTGGGAAATTAGCTTAATTTATTAACAGTCAAATCAGAGTAGGGTAATGAGAAATAAAAATCTTAAAACTCCTTTCCCCCACCCCTCCCTTCTTCCTGGGCTCAGCTTTACTCCCAATTTCTCTACCTCCTTCCCCACCAAGTGGTGCAGTGGGATGGGCACTGGGGGTTGTGGTCAGTTCACACATTTTCTCTGCCTCTCCTCCTTCCTCAGCGGGAGGGCTCTTCACACTCTTCCCCTGCTCCAGCATGGGGCCCCTCCCACAGGAGACAATCCTCCATGTCCCTGCTGTGGGTACCTTCCATGGGGTGCAGTCCTTGAGGAACAGACTGCTCCAGCTTGGGTCCCCCATGGGCTCACAAGTCCTGCCAGCAAACCTGCTCCAGCATGGGCTCCCCTCTCCATGCATCCACAGGTCCTTCCAGGAGCCTGCTCCAGCATGGGCTTCCCACAGGGTTGCAGCCTCCATCAGGAGCATCCACCTGCTCTGGCATGGAGTCTACCACAGGCTGCAGGTGGATATCTGCTACGCTGTTAACCTCCCTGGGCTGCAGAAGGACAGCCTCACCATGGTCTTCATGGCAGGCTGCAGGGGAATCTCTGATCTGGTGCCTGGAGCACCTCCTCGCCCTCCTTCTTCAATGACCTTGGTGTCTGCAGGGCTGTTCCTCTCACATATTCTCACTCCTCTCTCCAGCTGCAGTTGCTGTTGCACAAGTTTTTTCCCCCCTTCTTAAATATGTTAACCCAGAGGCGCTACCACCATTGTTGATGGGCTCAGCCTTGGCCAGAGCTGGCTGGCATCAGCTCTGTTGGACATGGGGGAAGCTTTAGCAGCTTCTCACAGAAGCTGTAGTTCCCCTCTACCAAAACCTGGCCATGCAAACCCAACACTTTGGTAAGTACAGTTATTCTACCTGTGGCAGTACCTAACCAGACTGGACTTTAGTGTCTTCTACAACCATTGATTATGGGAAATAGAAATACCATACTGAGTAAAAAGCTTTAAAAGTGAGAATTTCCTTACCCTCAATTCTCTTACTCTGGTTTTTACACAGATCAAAATACTACTTAAATATTGTACTAAATGAGACATTTGCTTAGTTTTTGAGAGGAGAACTCTAGATAAGGCAGAGACTAATCAAGCTGTCTAGTTCGTCTTCCTGAAAAATATGAAGTTTGTTGGTGTGTTGCTGAGTGTATTGTTGATTCTACTCTGCATTAGTCCTGAGATTTAAAACCAGATAGTCTAATCCTTTTCCGAATAATGAAATATTAATGACTCAGGTTGAGTCTTTGTATTTCATCTAGTAGTTTAACAGTGCTAGCAATCAAATGGCTGAGCTTGGCCTTTAAACTTAACACACCTTCTAAGACAAATGGCAGAAATTATCAGCTTAGCAGCGGGGTTTTCAAACAAACTGGTCGCAAACGGAGAAGCAAAACTAGAAGTTGAACATACATTTTCTACACAGTTGCAGTGACTGGAATGAGAAGAAGCAGGTCAGGTTCTGGAACTTTTTAGGGCAAGGGTAGGGAATTTAAAGCTGGTTGATTGACAAATCACAACTATATTAGACTAAAAGAAAAAAATGCTCCTAAACATTGTTGGGGAGGAGGGAGAGGAGCTCCCATCACATGCTCTGTCACGATATCCAATAATAATGCATGTTAGTTTCTATGATAAATGTGGTTTGTGATGAACTGTGGTGTTGTGTACGTGAAAATTAGTTTCTGCATTAGTATGGAAGACTTTTACATTTGTTGAACTGTATGCAAATAAACTTGCTCTATAAATGGCACATTATAAACACCATTGATCCAGAAGGCTAGATAATGGTCCTTCTCCTTTCTTTTTCTGATTTCTTATTAACGCTACCTTGTCTTTTGAAACAATCAAGTATTTTCAGGAAGATACGATTTTCCTTTATTTACAAGGGATTTGAAAATGCTAGGTCCAAGTACAGGTAGCTGTAGTCAATATTTAGTACTGTTGTGGAATACTGAAAATCCTGTTCGTCTGAAGAGAAAAAGTTTTCATCTTAAAGCCTCTAATCCTGCTTTCAGATGCTGCCAGTCATGAATATACACTGTATTTTACAGTTTGTCCATGAGGTGGCAAACACTGTTGATCCTTGGCTTGCCACAGACAGATATAAAGTGTCAGTGTTGCTGATATTTTTTATGATCAGTATGGTTGTTGCAGCAACCTTTCTGATGTTTTGCAATAAAGGTGTTTTATATTTGCCAGTTCTTAGCAGTATCATGATTTCTTTTCTGAAAAAGCTGGTCTAAAAGGTTATGGTTCCTTGCATTTTTTCCTTCTGCTCATTACCAGGTCCCGTCTCGGCTACAGTGGCAATTGCCACCATGATTTAAATGATGCAGTGCAGGGAGTGGTAAGAGGCTGGAAGAGGTTGGAGCTAGGAGCAAATATCAGCAGACATTTTTAAAATAATCTGTTGTAGAATAACTTATTTTGCCGATTTATACCTTAGTTCTTGTGGAAAAAATTTGCCTGTTGATCAGTTTGGTTTTTCTCTTTTTCCCCTTTAACAGTTGCTTTGGCCATCTTCAGTGCTTTCCCCCATTCTGTACTGACCTTAATAATGGCAGTCCCGTGAGAGAGAAGACCAGGAGTTCAGTTTACACAGCTTCTAGGTTTTTTCTTGTTAGCTGGTTGGGGGAGTCTGTGTGGAAACACAATTCACTATCACCAGTCCTCTACTCACATAAATAATGAACTTCATGTAGGTAAAGAATAAGTAGGTGGCATGCCATAAACAATTTGCTCTGTGACGAATATCCCTTTGTCTGGTGACATTGCCAGACTTATACAGACAACACAAACTGGAGGACCAGATCACCGAGGTCAATGGCACAAAGGTGAGCCCTTTGATCATCAGCTTCTTGTCGGTGGAGTGGAGAGATTCTGTGAGATATTTGCTAGATATTTTAAGACTTCTGTACAACGTTTTGCCATGTAAGAGCTAAGTATCTTTATTATTGTTAACAAACAAATGAAAGAAAAGAACCACGGGAGGGTTACAGATCAAAACCACGACCACTGCTTACACGCCGTATTTTCTAGGATAGTATTTGTTGCTGCAAATAACAGGTCTTGTCTGTTCTCTCTGCACTGCATGCACAGAGCAGTTGGAGCTTCTGTGTGGAGCTTGCAGGATTGAAAGTCCTGGTGGCAAACCACTAACTACCAAACTGAATTTGCTTTTAGGAGAAGCTCAAAAAGTAGTTTAGCTGTTGTTCACAGATCTCCTCAACAGGATGTACATGAAAAAAGCCTCCTTCAGTATTTCATACTTACAGAATATAGAAATCCATGGTGATTGTTCCTCACAGGTATAAAATGAACTATGAAATATCTTAGATTAGGAATATGTTGCTAAAATAAAGTCTTCCTCTAATTAAGTGCTCATGAATCTCTGACATTTAGCCTGCTTAATAGCATTTCTTTCATTTTTGTCCCTTAAAGCAGGTCTGCTGCTGGCATTTATATAAGGTTCATTTGTTCTTGTATTTGGTTTGTTAATTGCTTATGAAGCTCCATATTTAAAGAGTGTCAAGATAATGAAGTGATACATACCCTATAAAAATCAATAATTATCAAAGTAGATAATGATTTTCCAGGTTCTCCTGCTTAGTAGCACTGGGCTACACTGTTCTTAATTTGGGTTCTGTACTGTTGTCTTTTATAAGGCAGTCGTCAATAATCACACTTAGTTATATGGCAGGCTACATTTGCCAGATTTATTATCTGCATGTTGCAAACGAGGAAATTGAGAGCAGCTGTGTGGTTTGCCCAGGGTCGTGCCTGAAATCTGGCAGTTTTGCACATTTTCTGACTTGCAGTGAAACCATTAGACCACTTTGCCTCTCTCTGGGGAAGTGCATGGAGAAAATGCACTAGTCACACAGAAATAGAAGTTTTGCTGTTGACATCAGCAGGTCAGAATTTCTCTCATGCTGCTTGGATTTTCTTCCACCTTGTTTGTGTCTAAAGGGTTTCTATGTTGACTGGCAGGAAGGATACCAAAAGTTTCCCCAATGGTACAAAAGGATGCCAAAAGTGTGTACCCAAAATTTTATTGGAATAAAGGGCAGCTACTAGCAGCTGCATTATGAAGAGAAGGAGAAAGCAGAAGACAAAGCTGAAAGCCAAATGACTTAGATCAGGGCCATGATTTACTGCCTTTATTCATGCACAAGTATTTCTTGATTTTTGAACACTGCTTCAAAAAGTATTTTTCTAGCATTGAATGAGTAGAATTATGTTTTTATTTGCTAGAAAATATGTGTCCTGAATAGAGGAGAAACATAACTGTATTCTTTTTAC
Organism: Phalacrocorax aristotelis; assembly: GCF_949628215.1. NCBI lineage: Eukaryota > Metazoa > Chordata > Aves > Suliformes > Phalacrocoracidae > Phalacrocorax > Phalacrocorax aristotelis. The sequence goes on along the minus strand of NC_134279.1, from coordinate 32,623,485 downwards.
TAAGAAAGTATCATTTTAGGGAAGAGATTAGGCTCTTCCTTCATTATTCTTCGTAGGCCATATCTCAGTGAGAATTTTGGAATCAACTTACTGGCCCATGGTTCTCATAACAAATGAAAATGAGCTTTCTTTTTCAACTATTTCAAGTACATGCTGATGAAGGAAAATAAAATACAGAATGTTAAAAAGTTTAGTCTGACAGTAGTGTTTTACGTGAAATTATGAAGATGGCCGCTTTCATTAGTACTTTTGTTATCCTATTTGTAGATAGAAGTTTTCAGTGCTTTGCTATTCTCTGGTTACTGTAACTTTAGTTATTATACTACCATCTAGTAAATACAGTGTTTATACAACAGAAGAGTAGCTTCAGTAATGTTATAATTTTATATTTGTTTAATACAGAAGGGAGCTAATCCCTTAGGGTGTCATTTCTAAAGAAAAACTAAACTTTGAGGGGGAAAAAAAAAGTGAAAATTCTGGCTGTTCTGTTACTTAAATCATACATTTTAAAAATCTGTTTTTCCATAATAATTTGTGAGAGATCCTGAGAGATCCACCCTTAAAACGACAAAATATTTTGTTTCTGAAAATGTTTCTGCAGCCTTAGATTCTTGCTCGTGCCAAGGATATCGTAGAGGTTGCAGCTTAATGATTCTTGCTAGGGAAGAGAAGCGGGGACCTAGCCTCCTCTGGCTAGTCTGGGCTTGAGCACAGTTAGATACACCCCTAACAGCTTCCATCAAGTCACTGGGATGAACGGTCATGCTTCTCATCGGGTTTATGCCTCTATCTATCACCCTAGTTACAGGAATTGAGTCTTTTAAAATTCTTTGCCTTCCCATAGAGAACTTTCTGTCCTGCATTTTTACAGAAGAACATTAGGTCTCTTAAACAGAATAAAATTGCCATTGTTGCTCTTATTTTGTGGAACATACAATGTTCGATGACCTCTTTCAGAAGACATTGGATCACGCTTTTTTCCTTGGTAACTGCATTCTTAATCAGCAATTTTGGTACTTGAGATTGGGGCTGTGATTATATCTTGTATGGGCAAGTTCAATTTGTTGGGAACAGAACATTCCCCAGTGTTCTTTGTGGCAGTTTATATCTAATATAGAATAAAAACTATTAAAAAATGTCCTCAAAATTATGATTTTGAAAGCTCTAGTTCCCAGCTCCACAAATAATTTACCATCAATTACATTTAAAATTATCATCAGTTCAAAATAGGAAATGGAACTACTTCTGTGACAGACTGATTGAAATGTTTATCCAAATAACCACTTTATGCCTATAATATATCTGCATCAGTCCATAAACTCTGTTTGCTCTGTCCTGAAAAGCAGTTCCTTAGCATAGTTATCAAAGGAAAAAATCACTTTGTGCAGTGAACTCTTACTATCATTTAGATAATTCTGTTTGATAGTTACATTTGTGTATTGGATGTGATATGGTGCCCATCTAATTTTAGATTACTGTCTCTGGGAGGAATATAAGGAAAAAAAGAGAGATAAGTGTTCTTCTACTGGAAGTTTTATAAACTTAATTGAATATTTTAGTTGTTTTAGAAGGCTGTTCACTTTTTTAACCTTTCCATAAAGAAAAAACATATTTTGCAATCTCTTATTGTCAGAAAATGCATATTACAAATATGCCACTAATTTTTAAATACTCTTAGAACATAGTTTTCTTTTCATGGCAGTCAATTCATCATTACGTTGAAATAACAGAGCATTTTACCTCCTGATGATTAGTGCTATAACTAAATGTCCGAGGTCACTCTGCCTTGGATGGATTTTATTTTTAACATACATAGCATTTTCATTGAGCTAATTCTTGATCAAGCAGTTTGCTTTTTCTGTTCCTTTTCCTTTGGTTTCTTTGATAAAACTTGACCAGGGATTCATTAAATCTTAATTCACAATACAAATCTTAATTCTGCTCATTCCCTGAAGTGTAGCCCGTCATCGATTCTTTGTAGATCTGTCCTTTTGTGAAGTAATTGCATATCTTCTACCTCCTTTAATTCTCATGCTAGCCTGGGCATTTCCAGAGAGCATGATTCATAACCACCCCTCTGAAATACTAACATGCTCAAAAGAACCAGAGACAAACACTAAACTTGACTTTTTGGTTTGTTTTAAAACAGACTCCATCATGTAAAAGCCATGTGCAGCCTGTGCAATGTGTTAAACCTATTACCTAGAGATCCAGCCCAGGAAAAAAATTGAGAATGTGCATAATCACTTAATTTTCAAAACATGAATAATTTTATCAATGTCAATGAGATTACCAGTGCTTAAAACCAAGTGGGCATATGTCCTGTGACAGTGTGAAGGTTCTGAAAACACTTCTTTTATGACCAAAAATAATCTCATAAATACAATTATTTTGAAACTACCAGAAAACTTGAGTTTAAGGAGTTCTTCTGGCATTTCAGTCATATTTGGTTTCCTACCTGATACAGCAAGCAAGACCTTCTATGAAAAGCTGGTCATAAACTAGAATTAAAGTGTAGAGGATTCCATTTGCTATGAAATAACAAATAGGATGGTTTTGGTTAGTTGGCTGTTCTGGGTTTTTTGGTTGGTTGGTTTTTTATCCAGACTGAAAGAAAAAAAAAAAAAAAAAGAGCTCATGCTGTTTAATGGAACCATTAAGGCTTTTCTTCAATCTTGACACAATTTTGCATTCCCTTAAATGGTAAGATTTCCAGTAGCTTCCATGGCATCTTATGTGCCTATATATGGTTTAAGCATATAAAGGAATATCTTATTTTTAAGCATTCAGAGTGTGGATGTAAGTAATAATCCTGCAAGAGCCCTTATCACAAACTTTGTTCTCTCAAAGTGAATTCGTCGCTGAGACACCACCTTTCAAAGGTGAAGTGAAAGTGAACTGCTTAATGAAATAGTAATTTTTAGATAAGTCCCGCTATCCAGAGGTGTCCCTTTGGAGTTCAGGAATAATAACTGGGCAAGGACCATGATTTTATATAAAATATTGAAGTTAACACATTATTGAAACTCTGAATCACAATACACTAGCATGTAATTTAGAGGACACTTCTGTAAAAAGTTAATTAGGTCATTTGCAAGAATAAAGTATTAAAACACCATTAGTTTTTCCAGCATCTGACTCTGTTGTAGTACCAACTGTTTTTTCAATGTCAAATATTTGAATTTGAAGTGCTAAATTATTCTTTTATGGTTTTTTTAAACAAACAACAACAACAAAAAAAGCAGCTTGTTTGCAATAAGCTAAAAACCCCCAGAAAAAACCCCAAACACAAATTGTTTCCATTGGTCCCAACAGATGGCATAACCAGTTTACAAATGAAAATGCAGTGAGCAGTGTATGTTACTAGAAGTGTAAATTTCTCTTTACCACTGTTCTACTCCTTTTGTGTTCAAATCAAAACCCAAGTCAAAACTCTGTTGCGATATAGAAACATCAATTTTGAGCCGTGTCTTAAAGTGTTTGTTAAAACTTATCTTTGTGAAACAACAACATCTGTTTGCTGCAGTTACTGATGCTGCTGTTTCAAGAAGTGCTGCTGGGCTTGACCATTTGGGAATCATTACATTTGTTGTGAAACCTGCCTTTCTGATTAACTGCTTATGTTCACTCTGATTAGGATCTCTGAAAAGGCTTATATCGGAATCCTTACGGCTGATTTTAGGCTCTTACAAACAGGGAACTAATGTGTGGCTGGTCTTTTACAGTCTGAATTGCTGACCAATATGAAGTGCTCTGCCGTTGTGTGATCAATCATTTCACTACAGAGGAGAAAATAGCACACTTTCTTCTCCCTCTTCGAAACCTGTAAGAGCTTGATCAAACCTGTAAGAGCACTTCAAATTCAAATATTTGACATGGAAAAAACAATTGTTACTACAACAGAGAGAAGTTGCTCTGGGTTTTAGTGTTCTTAAAAAAAAAAAATTTGCGGTGCAGCTATTGTAGAGGAAATAATAACCCCATACACGTAAAATTTTCTCCTTTTTCCTCAAGGGCTGTATGTTGCCGTTGCGTTAATAAGTGAATAAATTTGGCAGAAAATAAACCCTCTTGCAGTCCAGCTGGTCCTCAGATGTCAGTGGGGCTTGGGGGCAGCTGGCCTTAGATTCTGAATGATACCCAATTCAGCACTGTTAGTCCACAAGGAATTCACTAACAGTACGATCACTATTAGTCTAGTTGTGCCCAATAACTCTTCACGGTCAGATTCACTAACACTGATATAGAGGTTCCTGTTAGTCCGCGAGGGATTCACTAACAGGACGATCACTATTAGTCCAGTCATGCCCAATAACACTTCGCAGCCAGATTCACTAATAGTGCGGTTTAATGAAACAACAGAAATACAGGTTCTTATTGGATTGGTGGTGATAAAGACACTGTCTGCAAAGCACGTGCAAGTATAAAGCACTAAAACACAAAACAACAAGCTTGTTCTCTAAATTTCCCGGGGGATCACTTGGTATAACCAAGTGTTCGAGTCTTACCCAGCAGGTGTCCCTATGGGGGAGAAGAGAGGTTCAGCCTGTCAACTGATCCCCGTAGTCTGTGATGGTATCTTCCCCAACATCCCTCTCTCTTGGGGTCATTTTATACTATTTTATGTTTTAGGTGGAGCTTGAGTGACTCTAGTCATACCTACTTTAGAAATTCCTTGCTTCAATTTAAAGATATAGACAAAGAGAAATTCAGAGTGCACGCTCAGTGAGGGGTGGTCGTACCTTGGAGGCGGGTAACTTTGGGGTGGAGGTGTGTGTTTTAGTATTATAATGAGGTTATAATGAGCAAAGTTCAACCACAGGGTATGATGTCCGGGCATGGTTCCATGGTTCCATCCAGCCCCCATATCTGTGGTGACTTATGGACGAGCTTGGCCATGAAGCCTTCGCTTCACTCCCTCCTCCAGTTATCTCCCTTAGATTAGGACACCGAGCTCCCTCAATGTTCCTCACATCTAAGAGTGCAGGTGATGATGTAGCTTAGGGGACAATCACTGTACCAGTTTCCAGCATGCCAACTGCATTCCACTCTGGAAATTAACTTTTACGAAATGTGTATAGGACTTTAGCCAGAATAATTTCAGCCTCAATAATCTCACCCCCAGTAATCACTCCACAGTTGCCCATAGTTAATGTGTGTTTAATAAATTATTTACAAACGTCAGTGTGTTATGGCGATGTCTTTCCATCACATTACTCACATTATTCTAAATTCAGTGTGTGTAAGACTGTACTTAGGGGAGTGATCACAGATAAGTCTGATGGATCGTATCAAAAAGTGGGGAAAACAAGGCATTATTTTCAAAATAATCTTTGAGAAGTGCTGGAAAGCTACATAATCCCTGCTGGCAGGGTGAGGAACAAGGGTAAGTGTTTGAAATATAGAAAATTTAAGTATGTGAAGACCATGGGAATTTACATTCTCATCCACTGCTGCTAAGAGTGGAAATAAACATCGTCTTACTGACTTCAGATACTTCCAACGTGTAGCTGGATAGTGGCTGCTACCAGAGGGTGCTGAAAACATTCTAGGTGCAAGCGTGAGTCCCATTTCCATTTGTGACTGGAACTGGGCAGTACACATATGCTCAAATTTACTTGTAAAAAAATATATGTTCAGAGTTCAGAACACATCTAGGGTGAATACGGTCATTTACATCTTGCCTGATCCCACAGTTGTTTACCATAGCACTTACTATACGCTTTGTCTTTTCCTCTGCAAATCAGAGCATTTGCATCTTACAGGTGGTATTTCAATATTGCATTCATTGCACTGCTCTTCATTGTAACTGACTGCCATCTGGAATTTTTCTTGCTTGGGAATCTCTAAGCACAGTGTAGTTAATTAGTTTAAGACTTTAGGATACATTCTTTGGGCTCCCTTAAAAATACATAATACTTTGTCTAGTTGTATTACATTTGATAGCAGGAAAAGGGAACTGGCACTTTCTTCTCTTTCATTATCATGATAAAGGTCAATTAAAAAAACCTTTAAAGCAAAGTTTGTTTCAGAGACTCCCAATACAAATGTATTTACGTTTTATGGCAGGTGTTTCAGCAATTATTACTAATTGGAAAATTAGATGCTGTTGCTATAGCAGCATCTTTATTCACTAATTGGTTTTGGCACATTTTAACTAGCACTAGCTCAGCTAGACACAAAGCTATTCAAATAAGACATGTGAAGGTTTGTGTGGAAGTGGTGAGCCAGTGCTGCGAGTCAGTACATTAACCTTCCACCTCTGTGGCCCTGGGCACAAACCAAGTTCTCTCTGTGAGCACAAGCAAGACCTTGGTGGCCTCATCCATGTTAGTAAAGCACAAGAAAACAGGAAAACGGTGAAATTCTGAGCTACAGTCCTTCAATTCTCATTCTTCATTTTGACTGTATCGGTTGCTGCAGGGTCAACAAACTCATGTGCTTTTTCTTTTCAGACTGCTTTGCAGCTGGCTTGATCTCCTCTCCAATTGGGAGCACTATGTTGCTTGTATTTGGGTGGGTGATGCGTTTCTTTGCTGATCTCCAAAACCTTTGAACTTGTCTTTCCTTGACATGCCTTGTACTTTTTCCTTTAGCTCCCCCAGAGAATATTTGTTGGGACTTGGGTCATTGAAGTTACCTCAACATACAATATAACATTTATTTTCTGGGAAATTTAGGTTTTCCTTTGAGTGCCTCTTTGCATTTGCTTTGCAGTAGAATGGAGCTCCACTGACATGCTGTGAAATGGAGGATTTTGCACCTTATTCCCTTGAGCTTTGAACGGTAGAGCTTGCTTTGCAAAATCTTCATTTTTTTCTTTCCCCTCTTCTCTACCTGAACTGGATTTTGTGAAGATTTTGAAGTCCTGGAGATCTGCAGACTTTGAAAATGACAGCAGTTTCAAACCTCCTTGCTTCCCCCCATCCTGTATTTTAGATGCCCTTCCCATACACCCTTCCTTCTGTGACTGTAGGTACCATGTGAAGGGGAGAAGTGTTGCTTAAGAGTAACTATGGTTCCTTGACTGGTGTTCTCTCTCCACCATCCATCCTCTGCCTCTTCTCTGTTAGAGTCTTTCTGAGTCTCTGAAAAAGAAGTTGAAGAGCTTCTCAAATCAAGATGGTGTGAAATATTTCCCTGCTATACGTCTGACTGAGGAAGGCACAGTGGCAGTGTGAGCGTGCACTATATATTCTGCTGGAGAAAAAGAACATTCTGGTTTTGTAAGCTTGGGTACATGAGCCACATTGAGAAGTTTCACTTGCATGTGTTCACAAAGATTTTAAGTTACTCACAGTACATTTAGAGCTGTGCCTCTTTTCGCTGCAGGCTAATTATGTGGTTGTGTATCAAAATATTGAAGTGCTGTGTGCCATAAAATTGCTAATAATTTTTCATTCTCAAGTATGATTCTTAGTGAGTAGTGAAATAAACAATTTTAATCATATGGCTTTCACTTCAAAAAAAGCAATTCTATGAAGATGGGACCTCTATTTGGAGGTGTATGATCTGGGCAGTGAAAAAGCTGTAAATAAGGATTTGATTTCTAAATGTGACATTAGTTATTATTCACACCTTGGCAGCTTTTAAAATAGCTTTTGCAATTATTTTTTGTTTCTTGGCTTGTAAAAGTTAAACTCTTGTGCATACTCTGACAAGTACCCAGAGGTAAAAGTTCTTTGATGGGAAGACAAATACCCCCTTGGTACTGTTATGAAAAACTTTTTAGTTCTAATGCATAGAGCAGATTCAAAGTTAAAGGAGGTTTTTGGGGTTTTTTTTGTGGTTTTTTTTTCCTTTGGTTTCCATTCAAATGTTAATTTAAATGTTTGTTAAACTGGGAGACAGAAAAACATGTGCCCTCAACCCCTGGACAAGCTGCTGCATGTATACTTCATACTCTTGCTAATACCTCCTTCTTACTATAGTAGACAATCTTAAGGGAGAGGGGTAACATTTTGAAAATCATGTGTGTCATTATCTTTACAACTATCACTTTAGGACAGTTTTGTCTGTCATCATTAGTTCTTAATAGCTGGTTTCCTTTCTTTGAATGGAACATAGCCTCAAGGCTATGTAAAAAAGGGAAAAAAAATCGACCCCAGAATAACAAGGAAAAGTCAAGGTGACTGTCAGTAGTGATACAGAAAACAAACAGATGTTACTATCATTTTTTGTGGTACTTCAGAAAAGTTTGGTATGGTATCAAATCCCATGTGTATGTATGTGTCTAACACTTCCCTCACCAAAAGACCTCTTGTAATGTCTTCCCTCGTCCTACAGGTTTCAATTCTACTGTGTTTAATAACCTCCTTTCCAATAGTTACTCTCTTTTCATATCTAACCTCATCTGTGTTGTGGTAGAGCTATAGGCGTGATCTGGGAAGTTATGAAATTTCAATTAGAAGACTAGACACAGCTTGAATGTATCTCCAGTTGCACAAAGCTGCTTTAGATGTTGCTGTGAATCAGCTCTAATCAAATGAGAATTTCAAAGATACCCAAACCTAAACCCAAAATGTCTTCAACAGTTTGGAGTTCAAAGTAGAAATGTCACTTGCGTTATTTTTAGTCATGTTTGGAGCTGTTTATTAGTAGCAATTTCCACACAGCTACTAGCATCATCCATATGCTGTAGCCGAGATCATCTTGACTTCGGCATTGTTGTTGATCCTAATGAGAGAAGCAAACAGTTAGTCCATCAAAATTCTACCCAGGTTTCTCCATTTCTTCTGTTTCCTCATTTTGTCCCCTCCCCCCCCGCCGCTGTTTTTTTCTTGTTTTATGCGTCATTGATGAAGCAACTTAGTAAAATATATAGGGTTTTTTTTTTGTTGATAGCCTACTGTTCATTTGGTAAAAGGTGGAATTTATTATGGTATATGCACTACTAGTAAATCTGATTACAGCAATGAATTTTCATGCATCAAGTGGTAAAAAGACTTTTCTGGTTTGGGACTGCATAAAAATATTAGTTCAGTTGCAGAGTGTGAGAAGGAAGAAATGTTTAGAGCCAAATTAAGTTTTGTTATGCCACTGCCCTTTGTGCTAGGCATGCAGCATTTTATTCTTAGGGAAATGTGCATTAACAAGATGTCAGGGCATCTGATAAGGAACAAAGGCAAGGGACTGAGCTGCATTCAGAATGCTTTATGTAGTTACAAGGCATTCACCTGTTTTGAAAGCACTTCGGTGTAAGAGGTTGGAAAGATTATGTTCGACTAATTATTTCTAAATGAAAGATGAGGAAGGGACAGGACCAAATGGTATAGAGAGAGTGTTTCTAGAAGGTGTGCCAATCCTCACCACTGAAGAAAGTATAAAATCAAGTAGCAACAGAAATATTCAGGTAGCAATAGCACCACAGAGATAAGTAACAGGGTAATTCCCTGCAGCCCTCTAAGGTTGTGTAGGTTTTTTTCAATAAACTCCTTAAACAGCTAACATGTTATTGAAAGACTCTGCTAAAAGGCTTCCTTAAAAAGATAATGGGTATCCTCTATTACATGCCAACAAAGGTGAAATACTATATTGCTCAGATGGGCATAGGTCAAACCTCTCATATATATGCATACATACATATAAATACACACACGTACATATATATACACATATATAGAACTATGTGAAAACATAGATCTAAGCAGCAAAACCGTTCTCAAATAACAGTTTTCTTCAGTGCTGGGGTGTAAGAGGAGAGCTTGTCTCCAATCCATTTTTGAGTTTTCTATTAAGCAAGGACCATAATGTTTTCTCCCTCCCTGCCTCCCCCATCCCCACCCCTCTGCAGTAGTGTTTTATTGTAATGTGAGCATTTACCGGTTGGGTGCAGGAGTACTAATATGGTTTCATGAGGGATATCAAGCATTGATCCGATGGTAATTGCTTTCATACTGACTGAGATTTTTCTTGATGAAAACTACATCTTCTAATAACCATTCCTTTTTTTTTCTTGCCAGTCTGTCACCTTTTTTTTTTATAACCATGTGATTTCTTTTGTTATAGATATGTATTTTTCAGCTATAATCCCAATATTCCTGATTGAGCCATTAAATCAGTTTAATTAAGCAGAAAGTCACTTAAAAATTCTACTAGTATTATTTGTGGTATCCCGTTATTCATGTTATCTACTTATGTAACTTGTGGGAGACAAAATTAAAACAAGCTCAGTTAAACAAGAACTTTAAAAACATCTTCTCTTACAGCTTGGGGACTGAGAATGCCTGACTTTGTGTGGACAACTAATATGTATAGAGAGAGCTCCACACTGTATTTGAGCTTATACAAGAAGAAAGTACTTTGGCATGTGAAATATTTCCAATGACTTTTGGTCAGACCTATAATGTAATCACATCAGGACCTGCCATGGTAATCGCATTCATGGTGATTTTTACAAACTTCATATTTATCCCCTAAAAATAAGAAAATGAGTTTGTTGTCCTGGAATATTTCAGAGACCATTACAGGAAATAGTATGTAGAACTGTGGAGGTATTTATTCAATGTGGCGAAGCAAATGTTGCAGGTCTGCGCTTTCTAAGCATGTGAATAGATTTGCAGTTTGCAATGGGAAGAAAAGTCCAAATTTCACACATTCATTGTTCATTGGCATATGATTCTTTTTAGTATTAATACTGTTTTTTAAGAAAGCACAGGAGGGCTTTTTTAGAAGTAAATGAGCTCTAGTGGAAATATGAGCTGAAAAGGTGGCAGTAAATGCGTGCTCCAGCATTAGGTTCTGACTCTAAACTAAAATTGGAATGTGAATCCCTAGGCATTCAGTTTAACTTTATACAAACATTTGCTGCAGTGTTATATTCTGATCTAGATATTATCGTCCAAGGGTCTCTGCCCTTCTCTCTTCTGAATTTTTAATTTAGGGATGATTGTTAGAAGTCATTGTTGACACCTGGCTTTGAGCAGGAGGGGGAACTAGGTGACCAGCTGAGGTCTCTTCCAAACACAATGGTCCTGATTCTGTGATAATCGGTCAATAGGATGTGCATACATCTGCACTGTATGTATTTTTTGAAGTGTTCCTTGTATGTTCCCCATGCACTTTGCATATGTGTATATATATATGAAGACCTACCTGTGTAGACAGAGGCAATAGCAGCTAAAAATGGGAAGCAAAAAGAATTAACTTCACAAACATTTGCCTTTTTGTTTCCCTTTTGAATCGAATGAAAAAAATTTCCTATGGTTGAAGCAGAGAGTAACTTAGGAATAAATAAGTCCAGTCTTCAAAAAGCCCCTGTGTAACCATGTCTCAGAACCACTATGCATATTCCTGAACAATATGAAGTTCACCCATAAGGGTTGCTTCCAGCCCATCACACCCAGTTCACATCAGAAATGACATTCACCTGACTCGGAAAGGTAATGCACTCTGAGAGGCAGCAAGGTACCTGTTGCTCTTTACACCATCTACAGTCCTGTACTAAATGTAGTATCAGCAAAAAGTATTTTTCTAAAATTAAACTAACTTAAATGGTGCTTCTTCTGTTTGTCTGGGACATGCTGTCTAATGAATGTGAAAATTTATTGCTTAGAAGTCTTCAATTGTCCTTAAGACATATGCCAAATTGACTTGCTATACAATGCAATGAATTCCTGTTTTTGTTTGTTGTTTTAAACGGGACCTTTTATGTGTGCCTAACAGTTGCTGAACATCACTTTGCAGAACTGGATCTCATAGTTATGAACAAGCTACAAGGAGACCAAAAGTGGCTGATTGTAGAAAATTTAGTGCAAGTAAGAGGACCTAAATACATGGTATCAGCCCGGATCAGACTGTCAGCAGAAGGGTGGCTTTTGGCAGGAACAGGGGGCTGATGAGAACAAGAAAAGTGGTAGAAGTTGACTAAGTACTGAGGCTGCCCAGCAGTTTGTCTGAATTTCCAACGTACAACCCTAAAATAGAAACACACTTACTGAACACTTAATATGGTCTAAATGAAAGATGTCATAGGCAAGAGCCTGTAAGACCAAGTTAATGAAAGACTTGAATGAGCAAAGCAGGGTGGCTTTAAAACAACTTGTACAAGCTTGAAGGCAGGGATAGCTAAATTCAGGTTCTCTTAATTCAAGTCCCCTGAGAGGATAAAGTATCAGACAGGTCATAAAGTGATTAAGAAATTAATGTAACATGACATCTCTAGTGTGAATGAGATGTCTGCCAGTGAGTTAATATTTTCCTATTTCATGGGTTTTTTTAATTATGTTTTAAAATTTTTTTTTTTTTTAATGGAAGAACAGTATTTCAGCAGATTGTGAGGGATTCAGGAATTCACAGTTTATACGAAATTTCTACCTAAGCAATTTGAGCAGATCGCTGTTGCTAGTAAGAGAGTTAGAAGGAAGCATCCAATCAACAAATGCAAACTAGCTATACAGAACCTTTAGCTGGATTATCCATTTGAAACAATTATCCTATTGCAGTCACATAATGGACTGTAGGTAGCCAGACTGTTACTGCCTTGTCTGATTGTATCTAGATCTAACGTAGTGTGTATAGTTTGGCCTTATGCGATTGCAATCCAAACTGTGGTGTGAAAGTGTGTTTTAGGATCTTTCACTTATATGTGAAAGCAGATTGCTGAAAAGTGCATGTAAATCTTGATTCAGGGTTGAAAATGAGCCAAGAGACTGCTAGTAAAATATTTACTGATAACCTTAAGATGGAAATATGTCTTTCTTATTGAGCTATAACTTCAGTTTGGAAGATACTTGGAGGAGGAACATATTTATATTAATATATCTATAGACTATGGAACCGCATTTGCTCTTGAGGCTATTTTCTTTCAGTAATTTTGTTCACGCCTGGCATAGCTTTCAAAAAAAATGAAAATAAATACGGGTGGTTGCTGTGCTATCATCTCCAATTGCACATAGCTTTAAATATTTTGGAGTTGAATGAAGGCCTTGTGGTATTTCAGGCCACCATAGGAACAAAATATTTTTCTTGTGTCTTTGTTTAAGGTAAAACACATTGCAATCCGAAATCTAATAAAGGAAAAAGACAGAAATGATAAGCAATTTTTCATCAGAGGGATCGTAAAGGCTGAGTGTTGGCTGTTATTAAAGTTGGATAATGCTATAAAAGAGATTAAGTTGTAAACAATTGCTTGTGAAAAGTAGTGGGGGTTTTTTGTTTGCTTGGGTTTTTTTAGCATTTTCTAATCCCATCTATCTAAATAGAAAAAAAGAATTCCTGTTCTGCTTGAGTTTTGCCTTAAAGCCTTGGTCTTTGTCCTTAATGCCACTACTTTGACTAAAATTTTTCATTTATATTTATGCAGATTATTATTCTTCCAAAGTATCAAACACTGCATCTCTCTGTACTCGAATAATCATTTCTTCAACTTGTCAAAATGAGCCTGAAGGATGGATCAATTCTATATAAGAAGACATGGTCTCAGTGCTTAAAATTTTAAATGAGAAATAGAGTGAACGCTAAAAGGCAGTATCTGAATTTCAGGTAGAAAACACGGCAGGGCTATCCTAACAAACAGTCCCACTGAATCAGCTCACACAAAAATAGGTGGTGTGACAAAGAGCAGGGGTTTTTTATCAAAATGAGTGAATTTCCATGGCCTGAAATGAAGAAACCTGCTGGAGGCATCTCAGGCACTTATGGAAGGAAGAATAAGTGGTGGGACGTTAGTATCAAGGTGAAGAGTTGAGTAAGGGACTCACATGGTAAAATCAGCTGTTACAAGCTGCTTTCAAAATGCCTACCATGAGTAGCCTCTTTAAAAAATCATAATCTGGGGCTGGTGGGGTGGGGTTGGTTTTGGAGTTTTGGGTTGGTTTTCGGTTTGGGTTTCTTTTTTTATTTGTTGTTGGTTTTGTTTTGTTTTTTTTTTAATTAGTGCCCTTTTAACCATGTAATAGGTAGGTTTTGTGCTCTAAGAGAAAAGAGTATGAATTGGAAAAACATTCAGTTGATGGGTAGTGAGCTCTTATTTTTTTTTCCTGGCATTGATTGGTCTGTTGTCCAACACATCTCTGGAGATTCCTTATAGCAAATGACACAAAAAGAACAGCAGTATTTGTGTAGTTATGCTGCAGAGGGGGTATTCAGTTCAGCTGGATTGATTTGATCATTTCATATATTGCAGTATTCAGACTTCCAAGTTGCTCAGGCTGAACCCAGAAGACTTCAGTCACTATATATGGTTAATAACAGGTGAACTCATAACTTTAGAGTGCAGAGAGATGTAGGAAATGTATGCAATTGCTAAAGTAATTTTACTGAAGGGCTTCATTCAAACAGCAAACTAATACGTACTTGGATGTTTTACTTCACTGAACAGGTTGCATTATGAACCCTTTTCATTCAGACTTCCTTGCCACTGTTGTCCCAAAATAGTTACAGTCACAAATATTTAGGCTGGCTGACGTTTGTGGTCATTACTTTAAAAAATTGACAATAACTGATTTTGTTGAATGTGAGGATGTGAGAAATAAAATAGCTATGGGAACTAAATGCCAGGTTCCCTTGCCGAGTTCATTAGAGCTTCCAGTGAATACTTAACTGTGACTCCTGGCAGAAACTGTCACACTCTCACCTTGACAGATTAAAATTTTATAGTGTTTTCAAAAAGAACTGAGTTTTGTAACATTCTGATTACATTTCTGAAAGCTAAGTGAGAAGAAATTATAAATGACTAGCTGAAGGAATGTAAATAGAACAACAGTGTATCTATTTGTCCGGTGCATAAAATCCACATTAACTTTAGGGATGTCTTGGGTAATCAAACATTCCTGCATTAACAATGAGGGGATGCTGAGGCTATGTTATACAGTGGCAGAAAAGATAAAATGAAAGCCTTTCTTATTTTTTCCTCATGAGGAACACGGAATTGCATGGCAGAGGAACACACAGAAAAATTAGTCTTTATGCTGCTTTCAAAGGGAATAGACCTTCCAGGGAATCTATCCTAAGCATGAGTTAACTAGCTGATTAGTGCTTAGTTCAGCATCTGATGCTATGGTAATATTAAAGAAATTAATATGGTTACACGGAGCTCTTAAGCTTTTTGTTTTCCCTTTAAATTCCAAAAAGTGTGCGAATGGGCCTTGCATTTACAGATAGAAGATGCTGACAGGTTGTCGTGATTCAGCCCCAGTCGGCCAACTAAACACCACGCAGCCATTCGCTCACTCCCCCCACCCCTGTGGGATGGGGGAGAGAATTGGAAGACCAAAAGTAAAAAAAAAACTTGGGGGTTGAGATAAGAACAGTTTAACAATTGCAATAAGATAATAATTATAATAATATTGATTATGAAAATAACAATAATGATGATAATATCATAAAAAGGAAAAGGGAAAAAGGAAAAAACCGGAACCGCAAACAATACAACTGCTCACCAACCGCCGACTGATACTGTCGGTCCCCAAGCCGCGATTGCTGCCTCCCTCCCCTGGCCAGCTCCTCCCAGTTAACATACTGGGCATGATGTTACATGATATGGAATATCCCTTTGGTCAGTTTGAATCCGCTCTCTTAGCTGTGCCCCCTCCCCTCCCAGCTTCTTGTGCACCTGGCAGAGCATGGGGAGCTAGAAATGTCCTTGCCTAATACAAGCACTACCCAGCAACAGCCAAAACATCAGTGTGTTATCAATATTGTTTTCATACTAAGTCCAAAGCACAGCACTATGCCAGCTGCAGTGAAGAAAATGAACTCTATCCCAGCTAAAACCATGACACAGGTTTAGCAGTTCCATTCTGGAGGATGAGCTCTGGCCCTTCCAGGAGAAGGAGGCCAGCAAGTGCTTTGGACTGAAATCTCAATACTTGGGTTTTTTGTGCCACAGGATGGGGCAAGAATCAAGACCTGAGCAGGTGCTTTTTCTTGTCCTACTGTGCTGCAGTCCTAAAAACTGTATTCCCTCATCGGTCCACTGAATAGGCCAGGTGTTATATAAATGGGGATTCCTGACAGCTTCATTTTTAGAGGCTTCCAGCTCTTGATGCATTCTTTCTTGGCTGCTGAATTCTGACTTTTCAGGTACTGATGACTGTATACTCCTCACCTGTATATTCAAAGGTGAAATGTAGGGGCTGTCTGTTTTTAGACCTTCCCTCCAGAAAGGTCTCTGATCACAAACTGCAACTTTTTTTTCAGTTCCCTTACACTGGCACATTAATCGGCTGATAAGGAAATGTAAGTTACTACGCTCATTAGACTATTTTGGTATTTGTTGGAAGCATAATGTATGTAGTAATATTAAGAATATAATTTTTAAAATTTATTCTGTGTTAAATGAATTAGCAGAGAGAGATTTACTTATGTATGTTAGGTCAAAAAGATCTTTAGAACTAATTGAAGTAGAAAAGCAGAAGGTAAAAATACAATCATCAGGAAAACTTTTTTCCTGCTTCTCAGTGACAACATGGACTCACTGGGAGTTTAGCATTAAAACATTAAGTGACATTGAGCTGATATAGGCAGAGTGATCGACCAAAACCAAAATGTTTCCACAGTGATCCCAAGATGTTGAACCTGCACCTCAGTTCTGTACATTTACATAATAAGTGTTTAGAGGATGCCATGATTATCATGTTTTATGTACCCTCTAAAAGAACTGTCAGAGCTTCTTAAATGAAAATGAGTTATGTACATCTAAAATGTATGGAAATGCTTAACATACATCAGTGTCCTACGGTGAGCCTAATGCATGTGACAGTATGTAAAGATTAATCCAAATTCAAACTTTACTCTGCACAAAGAGCAATATTTTGAGAGATACTGTTCTGTAAGTGATCTCATAATTAAAATTATACAGCAAAAAGGCAGGGAAGGGTTAGCCACTTTGAAGCTTCAGACGAGTGTGCTAACTTATGTAAATCATTAAGTTAGTAACTTCAAGGTAACTGTAATGCCTATACATTATTAATAGCATTATCTTATCCCTGTGTAAGGCTCTATATTTCTAGGAAACACAGTGCACTTGGAAAACTTAAGACAGTATTTACCACTGGAGACGTCATGGAAGCCTAGACACCTTTAGGATTAAGTGTTATACCACACAGACTGGACAGAAAAAAAGCTATATGTGATTAAAACTGTGGAACTACTGAGAGTTCCAGCAGAGCCTGGATTTTCCACAGACAATGTCTGAAACTTGGCTTAGTTTTGAAAAAATTTCCTTATTGTGCCAGATGATACTGAAGGATAACACTTATTTCTGGAATATGAGGGGGAAAAAAGGAAGGGAAGACCTGGTTAAAAGATAAAGATGCATATCCTTTTCCCTCTGGAAAACAGAAACATGAAAAAGTAATGCAGTCAAATTCATTGGCATCTTGCTTTTCAAAGGAGTATTATGTCATTAGAAATACATTACTTAATTGGTGTCAGTAGTGATAACAGTAGCTAACAATAAGTAACTAAATTCCCGATTGGTTGAATGGATTTGTGTAAGTTGAGGCTGTTTGAACATTCTTTGATTTATGAGGGGGAAAATGTAGATGCTACACATTCAAAGCGTAGAAAAAAGTACTTTTGGCTGAATAAGCAAGCAGTGAGGTAACCATTGTCAGACCAATTTACTTTGTGCTTTCTGGTTTTATATATGGTTTCACAAACCATTTCAGTGTCTTTAAATGATGAATTGAAAACTTACTTTTAGGAGGTACCTTAATATAAGGTACCACTGCATACCTCGGCTTTACTAGAAAGCTGCCTTTAAGCAAAGCAGAGTAACATATAGTTGGCAGAATGGGGAGACTATGGTACTGCCCCTGTGTAATATCTGTTCTTCAATAACTCTAGCTTTGCCTTAGATGAACACAGGTACTCTTAGTATTTCAAATAACTGTATTTTGTTTGCAAAAGACTTAAGGAAGCACTGGAAATAATTGGTAAAGCCTTAGTAGTTACTGAAGACCTTACTTAAGTGCCAAATGTATGATTAGGTTTGGTACCCAGACCAACTTGTCCTTTGGTTAGTTTGAGAAGTTAGCTGCAGATAAAGGTGGACTTTGGCAGTGCACAAATAACTATGGGGTTGGGGAATAGTGCACCTGCAGGGCACCGCTTGCCTTGGAAGAAAGGGCTTTGAGCACTCTGCCTGCTTGCACCGTTTTGCTGGTAAATAGGAGAGGTTACTGCCTTTTCCTGGCGGCATAGGCAACCGTGGGAACAAGAGAGGCAGCTAGTGTGTTTTTGCTGCCCCAACACAAGTTAACCCCAGCTTTCTGCCTTGGCTACTTGTTGCAGTGGCTGTAACCTCTTACTTCAGTTGCAGAAAGGAGTTAGTCTCAGAGTGACAAGCCTGGGGCATAGTGAGACAAATGGCTTCTGCAGAGCTACCCAGCGCTTTGTGTCGCCACAGCATAGCAAGCTGTGGTCTCAGCGGCACAGCCATGGCATCTGAAGTGATGAATAAGCCTAATTATTCTGGTTTTCCTTAAATAAAGCGGTATGGGAGCAGTGGTGTAAAAATGGTTTATCTGTGGGACTTTCTAGATATTCATATATATGCTTCACTCTTCCAATGTGAAGAAAAACAGCATTTTTTTTCACACCTGAAAGAGAAAATTATCTCAAACAACAAATGCCTAGCACTACCTAAATGCCTAGTAAATCAGTTCCCAGCCTTGAATTCAAAAAGATGGTGGAATTCAAAATGACTTCAAAGGAAGTCAAGCTCCACTCAAGTCTCATAAGTTTCAGGTGTTTGTTTTTGGTTTGGGTTTTTTTTTTTTTTAAGGCAATAAGTGCAATCTAAATATTACTGGAATTAGTCATCCTTGACTACCCAGTCCAAGTGATCAGTGTGCCCTTTTATATTGGGAAGGTGGATGCAGCCTTGGATACAAACTTGAAGGAAAGCTCTAATTCGTGATCTAGATTCAGAATGAAACAACACTGTTTTAACACTGCTCTTCAAATTTTATACACTAGAGTTTCCCCTTACCTAGTTAGTCATCCTCTTAATCTCTTTCTGTTTGTTTTTCTGGGCTTGGTTTAGTTTTGGTTTTGGTTTGTTTGGTTGGGGTTTTTTTGGGGGGAGGGGGGTTGTTGTTTTGTTTTCTTTTTTTGGGGGTGGGGGGTTGGGGGTGGGTGGGCCAGGCAGAAGACAGAGTGGGGGTAAGAGATCACATTGGAAAAAGCTTGCCTACAGATCCCAACTGGTATGACTTGCTTGGCATTTGATTCATATTTTCTTTACACACACAGTTGGTCTTTCAGAGATGTGTAGTGATTGCTGGCATAATACACCAAAAATGAAGTATGCTATCTACTGAAAAAGCATGCCGCGTATATTCATCAGGGATTTAATAAAGCTGCTTCCTGTTAGCTGTCATCAAACTGACCCAGTGAGGACTTGTTAAAGAATTTTGGAGAGAAGATGAGGAGGAGGTGGCAGGAAACAAACTGATTGTGCTCACTCTCCTTCCTACCTGTTTGAAATGTACTTTACCTTCAAACAGTGTCAGTATCAGCTAAGACATTGGTGTAATTGAGCCGTCTTACTTTTGTAAAGGAATTAATTTTAATATACACTCCGTACATTGTTCTTTCCATCAAATTTAATATTTGACAGATGTGAGCATGTCTGTCTTAAGCTGATACTTTTTTTTTCTTCTTTCTTCTCTCTCTCTTTTTTCTCTTTTTTTGGTTCATTGTGTCTGCTGATGGGTGGATTACTCATAGAACATTCTCCATTATAATTTATGTTTATCTGAAAATAGGAACTGCAGTTCTTCAGTAACAACAAGCTCCTCTATCTAGAGAGTCTCTATTTCGTTTCACTGCCTTCATTTTCTTCATGTCTTGTCATTTTTTTCATTTGCTGCTGCTGTTAATCTGACATCCTTTGCTCCAAAAAAAAAAATGTGTTTTATTTACAGGGCACAGCATTTGGAAGTGCTCCTGTACCTTCTCGCAGGCAATTATGTGAGTCTCTTAAATTCCGCTCTGTGTTGTAAAGATGACTATGTGTTCATGTGCTGTAGCATGGCATGCCAATATATAGAGTTAATGCCCGGAGGTCAATATTCAACCGCTGGTGTTGTATATTGCCTGTAACGTGTTTGTAGCTAACAGCTTCTATTGACCCCTTCTTAATCTCTTTGTTGTGCTTTGTTCAACACATCATAAATTGGAGCTGCGCTGTACATTATAGAGTTGCAAGAAGGGAAGAAAATACCATAGTGACTCAAAGTCTGGAGGGGAATAAGAATAATATACTTAGAACATGTGTTCAACATATTAATGAGTAGCATTGTTAAAATGAAAGAATCTCTCTTTCCTATTTTTCAAATTAATCTCTCCATTGTGCAAACAAAAAAAGAATCTGAATCTCAAAAAATTAAGACATGGAAAATCAAACAATATGGTGTAAGGCAGATGTAATTGAGACGAGCTGTATTTCTTACAAGACTTTCCTTCTAATCGATTTGAAGAACAAGTCCATTCCCTGAGCTGGGGAGGAAAGGGAACTTTTATAGATAGATCTAATTATTTTTTTTCCTTAAATCCATTGGAAATATTGACAATAGATAACATTTCTTTTAAATTTAAAAAAAATACCCTGTTGTCCATTCAAAAGTCAAGAAATCACAAACATAATATGCTATACCTTTCTTAAAAAAGAGCGACTTCCATTCTAATTCAATATGATCCCTCTGCTGCTTTAACAGTGTGCGCGTGTGAGTGTGTATATTGAATACATAGAATCTCAGAATACCATCAGACTTTGAGATGAGGACTTTCTTATATTCCTTGAGTCTATTTCTATCTCTCTCCTCCTACCTTGAGTTAAATGTCCATCCTAAAGACATTGGTGTCTTCCATATGCATATAATAAGCTACAGCCATGCACTGCATTATTGTAATTACTATGCACTGCATCACACCGCTGAATGTCAGATGGATTCATCATAATATAACATTACAGGCTTATTCATAAAATACAGTGCAGTTTGAATGATGCTTCTTTATTGGCAGTCTTGAAACGTGTTGCTTCCATCAATTCACTGATGCTGCTCTTGTGTATTCATAGGAAAACATACAGCATTTGTCTATGAGTGTGGGTCTTGCAAAAGTAACAAAAAATATTATCTGTACATGATTGTACTTTCTTTTGTGCAATTATCTAAGATGTTCCTATTCTACCGGGTATATCTAAGGAAAGAAAAAAATATCAAGATGAAACACTGTTCATGAAATATAATTGTGCTCCTATTACCATTTTTTAAGGTATGGTGGAACGAATTAATATTTTCATTGAATCCTTCAGAAAAACAATACTGAAATTATTGTTTTTATTCCATATGTATGACACTTAGCAGTCTGCTAAAATGAGAATTCAAATTGCTGTCTAGCTTACTTTCATTTAAGTTAATCCTGCCACTGGTCTACATGATTAACAAAATCAGTGAAGACTTTGGAAGTACACTGACATGATAATGTGCTTTAACATGCTTAGTTATAAATAATCAGAAGTGTGCGTGGTACCATGCTTGAAAGCTTGCTTCCTTGTATGGAGTCCTTGTTTGAGATGAATGATGAAGTGTCATGTAATGAAGTGTCTGGGATTTGAACATAAGGGAAGGTGTGGGAAGGGCCACATAAAGTTTGTGTACCTAGATGAACATGCAGAACTGTGAATTAGAGGATGTGGATGAATAGGCTGGAGGAAGCAGTTGGAATCTGTATGATTTGCTGATGAAATAATGGTAAACCTAACATCACTAAAATGCTGAGATGGGAGAATTAGATTTAAAACTGTGAATATAGAATATGCTAGTGGCATAACTGTGAAGCAAATAAAAGCAAAAGATGCACATAAATAAGGGAATCTGCAACAGCAGGGGGAAAAAAGGAGGAAAAAATATTTCAGCCAACGATTTTCTGCTTTTATGTGCACTGAGAGGGAAGATTATATGGAACTATGAATACGCTGTGGTAAAGTCCTTCTAACAGGAAAGTAAAATTAGAGCTTGAACTTCCTAAGCTTATTTTCTAGTCTTTGGTGGTAACTTTTCTTGTCCTTGCAAAGCATTGAATGTTGTTATTGTTCATGCACAAAAATGGGAAATGAGGATGTCTGGGAATCCAAAGCAGGAATGCTACTGAACAAATGCTGTGTCCTATTCCGTAAAAACTCAAAGGTAGGCTGTGTTTTCTTCCAGTTGATGTTACCAGTGATCTTGCCATAACTCCACTGTAGCAGAAGAGTCAAGATTAATTTGATCTGAGTTCACGTGAGATGTTTTAGACTATTTGGTCTTGTGGATGCTTTACCTCCAGAGTAAGCACGGTAGGCTCGCTGGTGGTGTCGCGAGTCACTGGGAAGTCATGAACCTCTGGGCATCCAAAGATGTCATGGGCATCCAAAGATGTCATAGACATTGAGTGGCATCTGTGCCAGTGCTGTGTTTTCTCTTGTAGCCCAGGGTGCAGAGAAGCTGCTGGTGAAATGTGGTGAAGTACTGAGTTGTTGAAACTGAGACACTGTTCATATAACATTTTGAAATAAGAAGTTTCTACTGATGGGGCATTTTAACACTGGCTATAAACTATGAGACACTGAGTACAAGGATAACTCAAAAATTCCAATATGGGTGTTAAGACTCCTTTCCACAAGATAAAAACTTGTCTTTCAAAATGAATAGGCTGTGACTTCATTTTTGTTTTACAATGAAGACACGAACAGAAGGGGAAATAAAGGAACACTCAGTCCATATTGACCATAAATATGTGATCATCTGTAATTAGCAACAAAACAAGTTGCAAAGACAGAGGAAAGACTGAATGGGGAGTCCAAAGTGAATATAGATGTTGTCTGAAGTCCACTGTAGTACTGCCGACCTAAAAGCAAAAACATTGGATTAAGCTAGTAGGCCTTGCACCAGATGACAAAGCTTTAATTTTTTTTTTTTGGTACTTTTTATCAAGATTTTATTGTAAACATTTCCTTTTTTAACCTGAAATGTCCTCAAACTGTAAGTAGTTGCCAGTTGAGGGGGACAGTGGGCAGTACTTTTTAAGAAAACATATTATCATTTACATGTAATTTGGGGAATGAAAAATGCTTGCCAGTTTTGATTAGCTCTACTTAGAAGCAGAAATCAATGAGAAGAAATATCATAGAAAGAGCCTTGCTATAACAGATGCTCCTGAAACACAGTAGAGTCTCAACAAAAATCAATACAGTTATGTGGTACCTGACAGTCAACTTTACAGACAGAACAAATTGGATCACACTTGAAATAGCCATATTATATCCAAAGAATTTCATACCATCTAATGATAAGAAAAGTGCCAAAATCTAAGAGAGTTAAACTAACCTTTAGGCAGAGGATTTCAATCAATGAAGAATTCAGTGATAAAAATAAACCAGCCTACCACCAAAATTAAAGGAAGTGAAATCCTTGGTTTGTTGACAAATGGCACTTTAATGTCATAATCTCACAAGCAAAGTTTGATTACTTGGGGCAAACATAAATACTTCAGAGTTTAAATTCAGCTGTAGAGTTTTTTTAAAAAAGCATAAATTACAGCACAAAATATCTAGAATGAAAATCAGAAAATTGGATTTAAAAATTAGAAAATTAGAGTTAAAGTCCTAGTGTAGACAGTTCCAATGATAAAACAATCTTAAAGAAGTACTTGCCCACTGTCAAGATATTTCAAAGGAATTGATGGCTTCTTTGGTCAGCCAGAGGGAGAAAACAAGGAAGGTAGATAACAGTGTTAAGAAGTTAACTGTTTTCCTGAATCATGGTGCATTTTGGAGGAAGAAACTTTTTTCATGGGAGTGTTTTTCTAATATGGACAAAAACCTGAGATGGTAATAGTAAATGTGTAAGTTTCAAATTAAAAGATTTTAAATGTCTCTTTTTTCAGAATTTTAAAGGAATTTAGAAATGAGCAGGCTAACCTGCTAGTAAAAATAGATTCTCTTGAAAAAAG
Source organism: Phalacrocorax aristotelis (assembly GCF_949628215.1). Taxonomy (NCBI): domain Eukaryota; kingdom Metazoa; phylum Chordata; class Aves; order Suliformes; family Phalacrocoracidae; genus Phalacrocorax; species Phalacrocorax aristotelis. The sequence goes on along the minus strand of NC_134279.1, from coordinate 32,599,542 downwards.
TACTGGAAGTCGTCTTCTTGTAGAGTGGATTAAAATATGTGGACTCAAGAGATGTAGGTAGTAGTTTGGTTGATATAATGTTTTAAAAAAAAAGCTTATTAAAATACCTGCATGTTTGTAAAGTCCAACAATATTTTCTGCAAAGGTTCATCTGTCAGAATTCTCTCCTATATATGATAAAAGTTGTGAGCATAGGAAAGTAAATCAGTGTATTTTGAGCTTTATAAGTTTTACCCTCACAGAAGAGTGCAAACCTCTCCCTCCAACCATAGGCCAGCAGATACATTGAATTCTCCAGACTGAATATCTGACTATGAAAATGCTAAATGTCTTAATCTCACACAGGTTCACCAATTTCAGTGGTGGATCTTAGAGTCTGTAGTAAGACTGGTATCCGTTGTTTGATGGGTTTCAGCTTGAAAGGATACAGAAACCTATGTCATCTTTCAGAATGCCAGCAAAGGTATTTGCATAATAAAATTTATGCTGACAACAATATTCAGGTTAGTCAACCTGACTAGGCTGAGGGCTTCAGGAGAACAGGAGGGATTTGACTAGGCATGGGAAATTATTGAGAACAGCAGTGTAACCAATTAGGTGATGAAAAAGTCAAGAATTAACCTTTGAAGATGAAAATATTTTGTGTGTGTCACACCCTGGGTGCTGCTGTCACTGTGACAAATACTGATTCATTGGGCCTCTTTAAGCTGTGCAGATGAGAAATCCCAAAGCTTCATGCAAACATGAGCTATCAAAGGCTGTGTCTGCCTTAATCTTAGATTCATTCAAGTTGGAAAAGGCCTTTAAGATCATCAAGTCCAGCCGTTAACCCAGTACTGCCAAGTCCACCACTAAGCCATATCCCTAGGTGCCACGTCTATGTAGCTTTTAAATACCTCCAGGGATAGTGACTCAACCACTTCTCTGGTCCAGTGCCTGACAACCCTTTTGGTGAAAAAGTTTTTCCAGATATCCAATCTGAACCTCCCCTGGTACAGCTTGAGGCTGTTTCCTCTTGTCCTATTGCTTGTTTCTTGGGAGAAGAGACTGACCCCTGCCTTGCTACAACTTCCTTTCAGGTAGTTGTAGAGAGCAAGAAGGTCTCCCCTCAGACTCCTTTTCTGCAGGCGAAACAGCCCTGGTTCCCTCCACCACTCCTCAGGTGATTTGTGCTCTAGACCCTTCACAAGCTTCGTTGCTCTTCTGCATAGTAGTATATATATGCAGTATAACAGAAGCTTATCCAGAGAGTGAAGTGGTCGGGGTTGATGCAAAGGAGGAAAAGTTGCCTTTGTGTATCATTTCAGACTTAAAAACTGTACTTGTGCAGCAACGAATCCAAATAACGCAGTGTCTTAACTCAGTAGGACTCTGCACTGGTAAGATTTTTGTGCGTTCAGGAACCTCACTGCAAGCCAATCCTGGATAGATTCTCTTCAAGATATTAACTGAAGTTATGGCTTTGGAAGAGGTAAATTATGATTTCTTAAGTTATTACTTACAGTAGGTGTTTAAATGTTTCTAAGGTATGCAGATAGGTGCACTTTAGAATGGCTTTTGTGAAGGGGAAAAACACAAAACACTGTAAAATAGGTTTATGCCAGCGTGATGTCCATAGATTCAATTACTGTCTGGCTGGAGTTCAGAAATGTATCTGACTAACTGTAAAAGACTTCCAGTCAGGAACTCTAATGAAGTAATTCACTCTCAAAAAAAAATTAAGGAACAGTAATATAAATAAATTATGTAAATAGTGATAATCCTTAGTGTCTGTTGTTTTACATTTTTGGCTCGTAATTCTTCATTGTAATATTTCTGAAAATGGCCTCACCTGACAGTCACCTGGTAAATTTAATTTAAAAATCCATTTAAAGATTATCCATTTAACTGAATAGTCTTTTGATCACATTTTTTAACTCATTAATATGTTCTTAGCGATTAGGCTCATTCTACTGTAATCACAAGTTATAGTCCTATTAACTCCAGTGGATGTAAGATCATGCTCTGTTTTTGCAAAATGAGAAAATATATATTCTGACAATAGTTTTATTAATATATTATTATTTTTAAGTCTTTCATTTGTGGGAGAGAATTCTAATTCTTTTAACAGCAGCTCCTGCTTTCAGTCCTGTTTCTATGGAAACAAACATTAGCACAGTGAAAGTTTTTAAAAAGTGATTATTTTAAAACATTGGGGACTGGAGAATTCATTTAAGCAGATTTGGAACCCACTCAAAAAACCATGGAGCTTAGACATAGAACAGAAATAAAAAGTTTTTATGTTATAGCTTATCATGTTGGTTTTATTTGCCTTTGTTTCTTAATTCTGTGATTGAAAAGAAGGGTTTCTTCTTAAAAAAAGAATTTTTATTGTATTTAGATTGTGCTAGTACAGAACTCCCCCAGAGGGGTATTACACTGAGGGATGTGTTTCTGTACCTAGAAGCATTGGGGAGTTTAGAAAAATGAATTTTTGTTTTCATCAGTTTGTGCTTTATGAGGGAGAATAGTATTTATTAAACTGGTATGTACAGTGGTACAATAAAAATTTTCAAGCTTGGTTTGCATACTACACCTGAATATGGGCGAAGAAGTAAAACAAATTTGTTGTTGCTGTCTTGGCTATCTTATCCTTGAGCACAGGAAAAAAACAACATGTTCATAATTTTATTGAAAATCGGATACTGTTTCCTGTTTAAATAAAATAGCCCTTGAGAAACGTAGTCTTTCATCATTGAAATAAATAGTCTATCAGGGTGAGATTCACCAAATCCAGACATAATCAGTTCTTCCTGTCCTGCTTTGCATTCATGGACTTGATTACACCTTAATCAAGGGAAAGGAAACTACAGAAGCCATGAGCTAAGGAATTGCTTGTTCTGTTTGTTGTTTCTGCTTTCACTGCCATTATTGTGTGTAAAAATGAGAACATTCTTTTACACTTCTTTTGAAAGTTAAAAGATGAAAACCAAGGGAATCCATTGAAATTAGATGGGCTCTTGCTAAATCAATTTTAAAGCACGAGACAGTTGTAAAAAGAAAACGTTCTACTCTGGGCTTCTTGAACTACCTCAAGTAGCTGTAATTGTATGTTTTCGGAAGTTCTCTCAAGTATTTCAAAGCATCTGTACAGTACAATTCATTATTATAAAAGTGTTTTAAAACAATTTCTCTATTAAATCCTTCCCCGTGAAAATGAGCAGAAATGGCAGCCTCCAACAGACATTATTTTTTACACCCTGTATATTTTTTTTTTTGTATTTCCGTTAGTAATTTGTGGTTTAACCCCAGCTGGCAACTAAGCGCACTACGCAGCCTTTCGCTCACTCCCCTCCAGTGGGACAGGGGAGGGAATCGGAAGAGTAAAATTGAGAAAACTTGTGGCTTGAGTTAAAGACAGTTTAACAGGTAAAGCAAAAGCTGCACGCAGAAGCAAAGCAAAGCAAGGAATTAATTCACTACTTCCCATGGGCAGGCAGGTGTTCAGCCATATCTAGGAAAGCAGGGCTCCATCACGCGTAACGGTTACTTGTGGCAGGACAAACGCCATAACTCCGAACATCTCCCCTTCCTCCTTCCTCCTTCTTCCCCCAGCTTTATATACTGAGCATGATGTCATATGGTATAGAACATCCCTTTGGTCAGTTGGGGTCAGCCGTCCCGGCTGTGTCCCCTCCCAGCTTCTTGTACACCTGGCAGGGCATGGGGAGCTGAAAAAGTCCTTGACCAGTGTAACGACTGCTTAGCAACGACTGAAACATCTTCACATTATCAACACAGTTTTTAGCACACATCCAAAACATAGCCCCATACTAGCTATTATGAAGAAAATTAACTACATCCAAAACCAGAACAGGTGATTATGTGTATGGTCACTACAACAAAGAAAAAGCCCTGTAACACCTTTCTTGCACTAATATCTCAGAAAAATATACGTAATTGAACTTATCAGTACCTGTTTTCCTAAAGACTGAGATCTGTATTTTCTACAGAAATTCAAGACACTTTTACGTGACTTGCGGAATTGTCAATTCTGTATCTCTAATGCTAGAGCTTATTATTTTCAAAAAGGTTGCTTCTTACTATAGTTCCTTAAGAGTTTGTGGCAGCTTCCTAGCTGGGTAAGAGTTAATCTTATTGATAATGCCAGATGATATGGTACGGGGCACAGGCCATAAATTACAGCTTGACAGGTACAAAATGAGCATTAGGAAGAACTTTTCTCGGGGAGGGTAGTGCAACTCTGGAACAGGTCACTCTGGTTGTAAAATCTTCATCCTCAAAGGTTTTCAAGGCTTGGCCGGGCAGAGGTGTGACTGAGCTCACCTGGAGTTGGTGGTAGTCCCAAGCCAGAGGTACGGCAGGATGACCTCCAGTGGCTCCTTCCAGCCAATGCTTCTCCAAGTCCTTAATTTGGGGAGCACCAGTGGGGATGGAAGGAAGGGAAAAAATGCAGTCCTCTGAAGCTGCAGCTTTCTTTAGAGTTTAGAGTCTGTTTGCAAGTTCATGTGGAGTTAATCTAAGAAACTTTAGCTGCTAAAACCAGTAATTTTTTAAAAAGTTAATGATTGGTTTCAAGTTTTTCAAATGAGAATGACTTTTCAAAGTGGTGATTCTTTTTTTCTTTTATTTTAACCTAAATATAAGGTTAATGTGGTAAATAGTTCTTGAATAAAAGCAATATTTCATTTTAGGCCTAACAAAATATTTCTGATTGATCAGAGCTTTTTCATTCAGGCATCAAACTGAAGAGTCTCTTATTCACCTAACACTATTTTGAGTAGTGAAATAGAATCTTTGACAGATCTCCATCAGGTGTAAACTCAGTGATTCATTTATTCTGAAAAAATTACCTGTTAAAGTAATCGTATGTCCTACTAGTGAATTATCTAAAATCTGACAGTGATTTTTTGGGGGTTTTATAACTATTTTGGAATTGTAATGAATTGTCAGTATAGGCATATGTTAGCTTATGCTTTCTCAGCGGAGTAATCTCCCTCATTCAGTACTTCCCCTTCTGACCACTCTAATATTACTGCTCATCCTGGACTCTCCTACACAAAAAAAATTTCTCTTTCTCCAGGTGACCACCTAGTGTGCTATAATAGTAATTCCTATTTCCAGATTTGCTACTGTTAAATACTCCTGTGAAAAACTTTTCCTACTAGTAGCTTAATTGTTCAGTTATTGTAAATATTCTGTAAATCACACAGTTATCAGATGTTTTTATATGGAAAGTGTCAGGAAAAGGAAGGAACATTACTGGCAGAAAATTGATGCTTTAGCTCATTAATGAGTATAGTAGGGTAGAAGAGTTAGAGCCATTAAAGCTTCCGGTGAAATAACTGTGATAGAGAAAGGATGCATTGGAATGAACATGAACAACAAACATTATCTACTGAGAAAACTTAAAACCTGCAGCTAAAAGGCTCTTTCTCAGGACCTTTGTGTGTCAGAGACTTCACTGTTTCAGGTACTGGTCTTCTCATTGATGTTGGAACAGACTTAAGCAAAGCAGTCTCAGGCAGAATTTAAACTACAGAAAATATTTACCCATATTTTTCTATTTTAGAGTATGTTCAGTCATGGAAAAACTGTTATTTCATTATATTGGAATTACAATATCATTTTATGATGAGGTCTTACAGCCTACACACTTGTATCCTGGTTACCTTGGGTGACATTCGGCATTTACAATTATGGAGACTATTTGCTTTTTGATTCATCATTGTAATGGAGAGTGCTTTCCTCCCACATGCAGTTAAACTGAAAACTATGTTATTCATTGTTTTGGTCAGTAGTTCTGTCTTCAGAGGATTAATGACGTTTGGGACTGCTGAAGATGGTTATTTAAATTACTGAATGGCTTAATAGACAAGGCAATATTAGAAAGTTTTCAAGCTATTCCCATTACAGTATGTTAAACACAGTGGAGATGCTCTATGAAACTTCATTTATTGGCATACTGCTGGTTTTGCATATATGACTAGAAATACGAGCATGTTTTGCTTTGGCATAACTGCAGATGTGTACAGCTATATAATGAATTATGCCATGTGTTGCTTTTCTGATATAGCTATTAAACCATTAAGAGTTTACTGTATTGTATTTAAATCCATTGGATAGATTAAAAAATGCTGTGTTTAATCAAATCCTAGTACAGAAGGCATGATTTATTTCCCAGATTTCCCTTCCAAGATATGCATATGCAATTATTGCAATTGCTTTTGGATTTTATGAACAATGGGAAAAGCTGACTGATAGACATTTTACTTCAGATGGCTGAAAAGAGTTAAAAGCAGGAATAGAAAATATTCACCATTTCTCTGCACCCTTTGCTGTTCTCTCCCTCGCAGACATAGCACAGTCTGTACCTTTCTAGAGAGAAGCTAGACAAATGATCCACTCTGTTGTTTCCTCTCCTTTTCCATATGTTGTTCATTTTGTTGCTTTCCCACAAAATCCATGGATTTCATGTGCTTCATAGACGACTAACTAGAATTACTTGGTTTTAATATGATGAAGCAAGACATTGCTAATACTTGAATTATTCATAGGTATTTATCAAGTTCACCCATAGGAACTATAAATACAAATAATGTGGTATGGTTTGCTAAAAATTGAATATTTGTAATCATACAATTTTAAGTAGCAATATATATAATACTTTATATGAGTCTTATCAACTCAGCTTATTCAAGTCCATTCCTCTTTCAGTTATTTTTCTAATAAGCTTTCCCTTCTTTTCATCCACTCATTTCTAACATCTGGAAAATATCTACTGCTTTACTTTTCTATAAAAGTCAATTCATTATTGTCATTTGGTCATACTGCTGAAGCTCAAACACATAGAAAAAGAATGAGAGGTTTTTATGTGCTTTGTTAGTCACCTATTGTTGGAAAACAAATATCTGCTGAATGTTTTCCGGAACCTATTTCAAGCATTTGTTATAAGCAAACACAATAAAAGCAGTACTCACTACAAAACATTGTTAAGCTTTTCTGTAAGCAACAATAACTTCTCTTCAAAAGGCTAATAATTGCCTTAGTTTTGTTGTTAAAATAGCATATTACATAAAGTTTGCTGCTTCCAGAAATTTATTTTCAAAATACTTTATATTTGTTGACATTTGGCTACATATCTGATCTCTGGCATTTTAAAAGAACATAATTCCAAAGAAAATAGATGTAAAAATTAACATAGTAAAAATAAGCTCTACCATATATAATAAATATATACTGGGATTATATTACTTATTTTAAAATTACAGGCTTTGACAGTGAAAAGTCTTATCCTCTGTACTAATAAGACAGCTGAAGAGACCCAATGGTAATTCCCTAGCGGAAAGAATTGTTCTGTTTCCTGTGTGGGTCCCTGTGGTTGCTGTTGTTCCTCTACCATACTCTCCTGCCAGCTCTCTTGACTTAACCCTGGGAATGACTCTAGACTTGGACTGGACAACCAGAAAGTAGAGTTGCTCTGTGACTTGTATTGTATAGGTAATTGAGTCTCCCTCTCCTTCTCTAACAAAAGTATGTGATATTCCATGTTTTTACAAATAGAAACCCTAAGAAGGGTTAAGAGAGACCATTATTTGTTAGGATGGTGAGTCTATGTATAAAAGTTGGCCTTACACTAATATTTAATATTTTAGTCATCAGATTATCGTCATTGTCCCTAGGCTTCTTATACTTTTTATGTGTAGGTTTAGACATTGAAAATAAGGGATCAGGCACTAAAGCAAACTGAAGCATGACTCCAAACAAGAAAAATGCCATCATCCACACCAACAGAAGTGTTTGGAAGACAAGCATAGGCAGGAGTACAAAGACACGTGGTTCACTAGCTAGATGCAGAAACAATCCGGAAATGTTAACTCATGTCTTTTGGTATTCCTTCCAGGAGGGTTGAGGCTAGATCAGCTTCTGCTGGTCATGAGGTTACGTACAGAAAATCCCCAGTGTTTCAGTGTTAACATGTGTGCCTGCCAGCTTCTGGGTTGTCCTTTCTATTCAATCTGTTCTATCTGACTGTGTTGTATCTCCTTTAACATCACCAATAGTGCCTGATGGGAAAAGCCTTATTATTCTATTTAATTTATTCATAGTGTCTTTTCAAAAAAGAAATCAAAATCGGTGGAGGTTGAGAAATGAGACAATACTGCTGGGGGATCAGCTTGGTCTTCACTTGTCACTAGCTCGTGTTTTATAAGCCTCACGAGCTTACAGTTTGTGCATGAATTTCCACTCTGTGAGCCACTCTTTTATAGATAAAACCTTGACAGATTTCTTCAGAGATCTTTTTTCCCCCCTCACTGGGGCTTGCAGAAAGCTTTTAAAGTTTGAATTCATTTGACTGTTGGCTATCTTGGCCACGTGCAGCGTATCTGCTAGCATCAACTTTGCCTACTCACTCATACCTGAATGAATTATAAACAGCATAATATATACTCAGTCTCATTAGAAAGGGCAAAGGAGTCTTCTTGTGAGGAACACGCAGCTTGAGGCCAAAAAGGACTTTTTTTTGTTTTGTTTTCTGCTAGCAGCCAGGGCCAGCTTTGAGAAGGAAAAGAGTTGCCAGGTGAGGAACTCTGAGCTTTGGGTGACTCTGCATGAACCAAATCTCCTGTCTTCTCACACTGTTCATAGCCCTCAACTACGGCATGTATGGTAGTGCCTGCACACTGGATAATATTCTTGCTTACCAGTTTATGGCTGTAAGTAAAACTGCAGTCTAGTTATTTTGGCTTAATTTATTATGTCTAACCCTTTCTTTGGTAATGATGTGTGAGCATATACTGGGTTCAGTAGGAGAAAGCTCAGCTGAAGATTTATGTTGGCCTGTTCACATTTCTTGGCTGGGAAATTTCAAAGAATTAAATTTAATTGTACGATACAAAAGATAGTAAAGCTAGGCTGCTGTCACCTAACTGTAAGCACTTTTGTCTTTCAGCAGCAGTGATTGTTCATAAATTGGAAATTATATATAAAACGTTTTATACAACAAGCGCCTAACAAAAGTTTGGTCATTTATTCTTCAGATTACAATGGAAATAATATTCCAGTATTTTTCCATCTTTAAGTACCCAAAGTATTCATTGTTGTGATACATTCTTGACCTTACAAAACAATCTAACAGTTACTTCTATTAGCAAAATAAGATGAGTTAATTAAGACGAAATAAAGCAACAGCTACTGTAGGTTGGGAACAATATGGCTGTACTTTACCATAACATGAAAGGCAGTTTATAAAAAAAGAGCAATACCTCCTTTCTTCTTTTTGCCTTCTTAAATTGCCCACACTGGGACAGTAGGAAAGTGTTGCAAATTTTAATTTTAAATTGTCAACATCTTCATGTGGCATGAATTAGTGATATATGTGTAATGACTGGATGCTAACAATAGCGGTCATAGGTTTATTTTTTTCTATGGGTGCCCCTTGGCTTGACCTTTCAAGCATGCTATGGGAGCAGAACACAGAGACCTGGGAGGTGGGATGCTGACCTCGAGGGCTGTGAGTCTCCCCTCTCAACCTCTACATACAAGATGGTTTGGTTGGTTTGGTTTTTTTTGGCTGATGTGCCTTTCAGTCAGGCAGGCAGTTGTACGTGCTTAACTTCACAAGTGTGAAGAGAAAATGAGACTGTTCCCGTGTATGACTAAACCTGTCTGCATTCCTGGAGCGCGGATGGGGGTGTTTCCAACCCGTGGCAGATTTTGTGTTTTCTTGCCTCAGCACTAACCACACAGCAGGAGGATCAGGGCATTTAAGAGGGCTTCCTGTGACAATGAAGGATTTTTATTAATTTATAAAATGCTTATGAAAACTTGGAAGACCTCACATCCAACTGTCAAACTTACCAGCAAGTTGCACATCCACGTGATCTGTTAGGAGCAATAGAGCTGCTCCTGTATTGAAAGCTTTAACAATACAATAATTTCAGATAGATGTCCACGTCAAATATGAGCACAAGCCCCAAGGTTTGAAAAATTAATTCTCTACTCCTCTTTGTGAAGTCTGTAATCTGTCTTTGGATGCAAACACAGCCTCTTATTTTTTATTCAGTATGATATTAAATATTATGTTTATGGTAGTATACATATCTCAAATATTTTTAAAGGAACTGTCCAATACAGCTACAGACTAAGATGACAACCATGTCTGGATATTTTACAGTTCATTTTGGCTTCAGTGCTAAAATAAATTTAAATGCAGTTTGTGCAACAAATCATATGGAATAAAACAATAGTGTGAAAAATACCCTGCAGTATTGATTTGTCTGAGAAGGAAAACTACTGAATCTGAGTACTTCTGTGTGCCAAATGTACGTTTCATTGCCGTAAGCATAGGACGCCTCGCTACAGATTCTGCATTCACGTTTACATTGAGCTATAAAGTACAGAAGAAACCACTGCAGGAAGCAGGCTAATAATGTTGTCTCCTAATGGACTTATAATGTTATGGAACAAAGATTCCCTAAAAATGCTAAACTAAGTAATTACAGGATGAGGTGTTATATTGCTGTACTTTTTCAAGTATACTGTTTAAGCAGTTGCCCTGCTTCTGAATTAGGTGGAAAATCAAGAAAGGCAAACATGAGGTAATTCTTCATGTTGCTGATTTTGTAACTAAGTATTTGAAGACTGATATGGTTTTTTTTTTTCCTTTGAAAAACAACAGGCAGAAGACAATTTAAATACTGTAATTTATCTTTGATGGATGATGTATTTAAAGCAGCTGAAAGCAAATAATTTGAGCATGTAGCAATTAACATTGTGATCCCACTAAGGGATTTGCATATGCTGACCCTCACCATCCAAATGTGACTCTTAGCAGGTATGAGGTCTAGTCCTAGTTTCAGCTGCAAAGGAAAAATGTTACACTTTCCTGTGTTGATTTGATATGAATTGTCAAGAGATTCTACAAAACTGTTTCTAGCACATCCGGATTTCAGTGGCCAAATCTTTTGGTACAAAAAATATGTGCAAGCTTCCCTTTGGGAAGGCACAAAAGGAGTCACGACCCAGTGACGTATCAAGCCTTATCTTTAGCCTAAATAATATGAGCTGAATATTACATGATCTATATAATTCCTTATGATAGCTAGTGATGTGGAGTACCACCCCAGGCACAGTGTGTTTTCCCTATTCTGTTTTTATTAATGCTTGTTGGAGAAGAATCAATGGCACCAGAGGGACGCTGCTGCGCTTAAGTGATTTCCTCATTGGCAGTACAGCTGTAGTACAAGTAGATTTTGCCAAGTGTGTGATGTGAAATGGCCATTCGGCTCCCCTGGAATCTGGATCAAAATGTCAGGAAATGCAGAAGGCGGGTTTGTGTTCTTTTTGTCCATGGGATCCTGCAGCCACAGTCATATTTTACATATGTGTGTTTTATAACACCTTATTGAACAACATGGTCCTGCATTGCTTCTTCACAGACATCTAGAGAGACATAAGCTGTGGACAAAGCGTGCTGGTGAAGCTAAGACACAAAGCTGTTTTCTTCAAAAAAGAAAGTCCAGGACTGGTTGTACATGATCAGTGTGAAGTCGTTGGCTTGGATTTTAGGCAGTAGCTCAACCTCGGTTATGAACCAGTAAATCAGCAGTAGTTTGAGAGTGCGCACTTGTAAAGAAAAGGTATAAAATTATAAAAGTTAGATGGCCACATTGAGGAAAAACAATTCCATCTACATAGAGTCCATAGACTTTTTTCCAATTTGTTATCTAAAAGAACTGGTTTAGATAATAATAGCTTTGTAGGCTAATCCCTTGATACTTTAGACACGTTAATTCTTAAATGCCTATGTTTACTTTCGAGTGTCAATGGATTTCAGAATTTTTCCAGTTATATATATGGGGAGAAAAGACTCTTCATATTATAAAATACTCCTATGCCTTTATTGCCAATTAAGGGAACATGCTGAACTCTATTCTTGTTCTTTTTAGAGAGCATTACCTAGCAAATAACTGAATTGTTTTGATGTAGGAAGCTACTGACAGAATGAATATTGAAATTGCAAAGGGTTCTTTTCTCAGAAGTGGGATCATCTTTCTAATACTGACTTACTAATAAAACTTTGAAGTTACAAGCTTCCTTTTGCTTGTAGTGTCTCAATAACAACATACGCTAGATGTTGTCTTCCCTAAAACTCTGCACTTGTGATACTGAGTTTACATGAAATTGCACTGCTCTGTAGTATTTAGCTTAATTCTGAAATTAATTCAGGTTAATCTTGCCCAAGAGAAATACCATATCTCTGAGTAAAGTAAAATTAGGAAAATTATAAACAAAGCAAATAATTTCATTTTAGGTACTGCTTTCTTTTCGTTCACCCTTTTTTTTCTCTGGCTAGACTTTAAGTGAAAAACTAAGCCTTTCTGAAAGGGCACTGTTGGCTATCTGGAGACACTTTGAAGCTATTATCAAAGAAAATATGTTTACTTTGACATCCATAAGCCAAAGTATGGCATTTAAAAGTAACTTACTGCCATACCATCCTGTGATTGCAGTCTTTTCTAGGCTCTTAGGTTAACTCATCAGGGTTGTGTAACAAAGAATAAAAAAAGATTTTTTTAAAACATTTGCTCTCTGTTGTGGTATTGAAATACAAAATAGGTTCAATGGTTGGGAATCAGTGTATGAATTGTGAGGTCTGACTGTGCAGAATATGCCCACAAAATAAAGTGCAAGTAGAAATCAGTTCTTAGAATGATCCAGTAGTTGGTTTTGGGTAGGTTTACACACACACCCACCCCCCGCCAGTAGTTTGAAGTGGCTTAAATTAATTTTATGTAGCTAACAGAGTTATGCTTGTGTTACTGTGATAGTCAACAGTCCATGCTAGAATTAGTATCTGTTGGTCACCTACTGACTGTTGTCCAGCTACCCTTCGAGCAGCTGTGCTCTACAGATCCTACGTGAGCTGTGGTGGGGCTTGTTTCATCTGCAGCCCTGTGAAATCTCCATGAATGTTCTCTAAAAAGTGTATCTGCTTTATCAGAACACATTGCTATCTCATTAATTTTTAAATTATAATGTAAATGTGTAACATTCAAAAATAAATATCAGTGAAAATATATATTGTGTTTAGAAACAGTGCAATGAGTAATTTTACTCTAATACGGCTTTCTGAGTGTATGGAAGCACTGTTAGAGCAGTTAAAATAACTTGAAATGGCTGACTATTGCTTACAGCATTTCTTAATGTGGTACCAAACTTTTTAATTTAAATTCATAACACATGTTTATGCAAGCCCTCAAAATACTTTTGCTTGGAGTAAAACATCTATTTTGTGGTAATATATTAACTTGAAATGGAGTTAGAGAAATCTGGGAAAAAAGTACACTTTAAAACTTAGTTGAAGCTGATTTTTTTTAAGTAGTTCAGTCAGAGCAGAAAATGAAGAAATGTTGGGCCAATGACCTCATAAGATGAAAAGGAAGGAAAGAAAAAATCAGAATGCAAAATATTCTCTGGGTAGTCTGACCATTTACTTCCCCTCTGTCTCCCTGCTAGCCTTACCAAGTACTTTCAAAATGACACATAATTGCTGTTTTTACTCCCTTTCTGGTACAACTTGACATTAATGTATTTGAAGGTATAGCACATTATGCGCTAAACATTCAGAATTGGCAGTGAAAATAATAAAAAAAAATCTGACACTGACAGAATTTATTATTGGTTTCTACAGTTTGAAAAAGTGTAGATGTGTAAATACATTTTGTGGAAGAAATAACTTTCCATGTTTTCGTTATCATTTGCATTTTCTCATAGGTCAAATGATTTTAGTAAGCAGGCTGAATGATTTTAGCAAGCATTGGGAAGACACATGATTAATTAAAACAATGAGAAAAGCCACAAGGGAAGTTAATATCTGTTTACTCTTTATGTCATTGCCATGAGAACTTCTATGGCTTCAATGGTAAGTCTTTCAGAAGCATGAGTTATATCAGAAAAGAGCAGTCAGGACCAGTGCTGCATCACTTTTTGCCAAAAACAAGTCAGTAAGTCTTGACCAGCTTGTCCTGGTCAAGAGATGAATTACCATTTTACATTTCAAACGCTAAAATGAGAGGTGAAACCGTGTTGCCATGATGTTACCCTTCTTGCAGAACTCTTCACAAGACAACAGATTCAGACTCTTTTAGCATTACATTATACTTCATCTTGATCTAAACTGAACATAGTTTAAGCTGTGCCCTTTCAGTTAAGGTGAAAGGGAAGATAAGAGTCAAAATGCCACTTTTCATTCCCATCAGTCCAGATCTGCAAGGCCATGCTTTTGCCTCCACAGATGGCTTGTCTTGCAAGGTCAAATCCTCTGCCCCATGGAAGCAGCTGGTGATGTTATAAAGCAGGGCAGCTGACTGTTTTCATCCAAACAAAAAAAGGAAAGATTTCCTTGTTTAGCTTCATGCTGCAGTCAGCTAACTGCCTCACTACATTTCCCAAGTTGTGTAAGTTTGAGTCCTGGTAAAGTACCTTAAGATGTTTATCTAAAGCTTTTACAGTCAACCTTAAAGCTACACACGGAGTGGAGATCTTGTAAGCATAAAGACAGGCTTTGGGATCACTTCTTATTCTCCTAAGAAAAATTCCTGAGAAAACTATTCTTTTTTTCGTGTGAATGGTAGCAACCCTGTTTATCATCACACCAGAAAATGTATCTGTAATTTTACAGAGCAGTCTTCCACTTAAGATATTTTTGGGCCAAGTTTAAAAAAGGGGACCTCCTCAAGCTTGGGCAAATATTGGGTTATTTCACCTTATCACAGACTTTTTTCTTTCTCGATCACTAGCCATCACTCAGAAAACAATGCCAGTCCTCGTAGGTAAACAGAATAGTGCACAATCAGACTCTGAAGGAAAACATGAAATACATCATGTGCTTTTTACGTTCCCGACTGAAATCTGTGGTATGAATGCAAATCTCTAAAACCAGACAGATTTGTTACAATCCTATTTCCAACACACATTTTGCAAAGGCTTCAGGGTGATTCATAGTACAAAATTTTGCATGCTGGCTTCACCTTGAGATCCTGACATCAAAAGTATTAAATGCTTGTTTGTGCTTCAGGCAAACATTAACAGCTTTTTTCAGACTTAGCTTAAATTCTCCTTACCTTTTTTTTTTTATCAGATAGCCTTGGAAATTTTAATTTTGCTTTAAATGTTTTAAGTTCTTTGTAAATTTAGGTGCATAGAAGTATAAAATATAATTTTCTCAATGAGAAAATTTAAGTGCTTAGCTTTGTTGCTTTTCCTGGACAATGAGATGCTGGCCCATGGATATCAATTATTTAGCATCTGTCCACTGGCATTAATGATTTTAGCTTTACCAGGGTTTTAAAGGATTTTTTGTCAGTTATAATTTTTCCTTTATTTTTTGCATCTGTGGGAGCAATTTTGAGATTCTTGACATTTTTAAATATACATTTCATAGGTTTGAAGTCACCTATTTGCTTAAGACCCACTGTGGTTCATAAAAGGTAGTGTGATTAGACATTGTTACCATTTTGTAAATTCAAGTAAACGTACAATTTTAATGAAATTATGATTTTTAGGATTGCTATTAATACACAGTTTATATATGACAGCATGAGGCAGGGACCATTCTCTATCCTGATCGCTGAATGACTAAGTTGAAGGGGAGATACAAGTATTATTGGCCTTCTGCTTTAGCTGGAGAGCTACACCAAATCTTGCACAAAGTAGGGTTGTAAATACATTCTTTGAAGTATGAATGGTAACACATTTTAAATAAAATAATTTAAATACAATTATAGATGAGGCATAACATCTTCAAACTGTATTACTAGGTTGTGCCCAGCCCTGGGTCAGGCCAAAAAGTGAGACTATGTTTGTACGGCTTTTCTTGAAAGTCTGTCAACATGAGAAATAATTTTGGTACTTTCCCACTCCCTTATAAATAATTTGATATAATTGGGTGCCATTAAGCATACATTAACCTGTGGTCTTTTAACAGGATGAAAGGGGGGAAAAAAGATGAAAGACCACCTTTCATATCCTTGGTGCAGGTCTGTCTGAGATAACGCTTAGCCTACATATTGTGTGTGTGTAACCAGTAGTCATGCCACACTGTGTAAGATGAAATCTTACACTGAACGTTACAAATAAAGTAATTTTGTAAAGTAGACTTAAGCCTTTGGTGGAAGAAGTATTTCTGGTTGTCAGTGAAGTTTAAATAGCCCACCTGAGGACACAGTGTTTTTAGAGTTATCTTGGTAAAACACAATAACTATCAAGCCAAGCCAGAGTACTTTGTATTCTCATGAAAGTTTTCCTTCTTGCTGTGAATTAGTCAAGACAAGCTTTCCATTGTACACAGTATTAAAGACTGCACAATAGTAATATTGAAAAATTAATGGATTCCTTTATTACACCATAAATGGAGTGTATCAACTTTGCACTAACTAAAGATTGGATTGGATTTGAACATCTAACATATTTGAGAAATGTACATTCACCGATAAATTTAACCTGTCTAACTCTTTCAGTACTGTTGTTGCTGCTGTTATAATTAGAGAACTGGGCATTGCTGTATTCTGAGACTCCAGGCAAATATCAAAACCTTCAGTAATTTATGCTCAACTATTACTAATTGGACTTGTCCAGATGGATGTTATCTCCTGTGTGCGGATCTATTCTGGCTCATTGAGGCCAACGTTAACTATTTGCTGACTGACTGCAAGTCATCTGGTTAATTCTAACAGTTGCAGGCTGGAAAATATCTTAGTTTCACTATTTTTGTTCCAACCAAAGAGCTACTACAAAACACACTACTTCCTTCCCTAAGTCATTTTGGTATGTCTGAGTGTAAGGCAAATAGAACAAAATCACAAATAGTTCATCATCTGCTGCATCACCTCCTAACTTCCACGTATCATCCTCTTTCAGGTTCTTTAAACCACAGTATTCTCAGTTTTAGGTGTGCAGTATTTTTCCCTTACTCCCTGCAAAACCCAATAAATTGAATAAATACACATTTAATCAAACATAACAGACCTAGCAAACACAGTATTGCTTTGGCCATTCACCTATTGTCTTCCATTCGCTTTGGGGTTTTTATTTTATTTTTATTTTATTTATTTGTGGTTTAAACCAGAAACTCCTCAAGATGTGAGTTCAAGTCCTATGACGCACTATAAAATAGCTAGGCTGTTCTGCTATGCTGAATACATAAAGTTTTAAACTCCATTTGATTATAGTAACTAACCAAACCTCTCATAGCGTTCCCTTTGAGTGAAGCACACGTGAGAGAGTGTCTCTCAGGAGGTGATGCTGAAATATTCTGCTTATTTATAAGGAAGTTTGCAGTCTTTCTCACAAGAGCTATAAATGCAAGAAGAAAATAGCATATAAGGAAAAAAAGATGTTTGAAGCAGCGTACTTTACCGGTTTTTTTAATGCCGCCCTCTAAGAAATAACTCTATATTTAGAAAACATCAGTGTCTGAGGAGCATCATTACATGTGATATATGAACTTTAATACAAGAAAATTGTGGGTTCTGATATAATACAGTCATTAGGTGATATTCAGATAGCATTGCTTAAGCACGCAAAGGCTTCAATGTCAATGCCAATCATTTGATCCTGGAGTGAACTTAGTTGATAAACTGCTGTGTTCTTCATCTGTGAAAGCAATACAGATTGCTGGCACTATTGATTTTAATGCTGAAAGGCAGAAAGATAATCTCTCAGGGGAGCTTGCCCTTTTAAATATCAACCCGAGCATTAAAATTACACCTTTATTTAATATTAGTTTTTGAAGGGAAACAGAGAGTGGCATTTATTCCCTGTTTGAATCAAGGTACTGTGCCATAGGTGGTATCATATTCAACAGCCGTGTTCGAAGTCTATGACAGGCTACACATACACAGCAAATTTCAAATCAAAACCAACTGCTATGAGTTTATTCAGACATGCATCCATTTATGTGAGTGGAACGCTAACTGGTACTTCTGAGGCAGAGGAGGTGTTAACAGCAAAAAGGTATAATAAGATGTTTAGTGTCTAAGGAAAAAGAGGCAAGAAAATAATACATGCTTCATTCACTATGGAGGCAAGGAGGGAGATCACTATGTTATAATTGTGTATTATTATGTACAGGTGAGGTTCTCCTAGGAGAAAGGGAAAGAGGAATGTCTGGGAGGTATTCATTCCAGTAATTGATGAAAAGGGTCAAGAAATTATGTACGTATTTCTTTACACACAGGCAATGCTCGTGATCTAGCTAGTCTTGAGACATGCTGGTTCTCACAGAAGATGCTTTTAATGGTGAGCTTAGGACAGTGGACTACTTGAATTATAGAAAACATGGCTCTGGGAAGATTTCTTTGAAGACTTGATCATCTTCTGGTGCTAGGTGTAACTGTTCAATGCATTTTAGTATCAGTGCTAGAGTGGCATCCAGGGTGTATAGTCACGAATGGTTTACTAGAGTAAATTCCTATGTGCTATTCAGGTGATTCTTACAAAACTGCTGTTTCACTATAGGTGTGCTTTAGATAGGAGAAGGTAGCACTTCCAGACCAGAAGTAATTGATATTAATTCTGTGGTTATTTACAAAAAGCTACATAATTTGCACTATTTAAATTATGATGTAGGGTGGCAAAAATGTAAATGGCATCTGAAGGTTAATATATTTTTCACCACCACCAAATGTTAGTTAGTAAAGCCAGGCGTTAAATACAGATACTTTTATTCCTGTTTTGTAGTAGCTTTTATCAGTGCTGATTTCTCAGACAGTGAATGCAGCGAAGTGCTTCTTAATTGGTAAAGGATGTTGTGTTCTAGACAGATCATGGTAACATGATTTATACTTCTCTGCTTTCACAGAGCAATTCCTGTGAAGGATTAAGCATCTCCAGGAAGTTGTTAAGCCTGCAAAGTTTAGGGTATTCCTTACCCCTCAGTATTAATCCAATTAGTCCATCCGTAGCATAGATAGATAAATGAGTAGCTGTATCCTGTGTGCCCTGCTCCTGCTGTGCTGTAGGATGTAGTTCTGCAGCTTCATACGTAGACACAGCATGTGTGTATAAAGCATCCCTAATATTTGTTTCCTTTGTTCCATGGTTTTTCTAACCACATTATGAAAATCTGTTATCTTACAGACTAGAATTCTAGGAGAAAGTTATTCCCAGACAGGCTATAACCTCATAATTTGATTGCATCTGGTGAATAAAGCAAACCACACATGGGGCAAGGCTGAGTCAGCTCTGGGCAGTTTCCCACATCCAGAAATAATACAGCTCACCAACTTGTTCAATTGTACTGTGTTAGGTCATGGTAATAGGAGCCTTAATAATACGCACAGTGCCTGACATTGCCCGTGGAATACCAAGAGCATGAAAGAAGAAGAAAGTAGGGCTAAATGGCGTAGTTGGAGCTCAGGGGTGAGCTGTTTCATTTTGAGGCTGCTACTACCTTCATGTACTTGGAGGGCTGCGTCTGACTAATGAGGAGTGAGAGTTGAACCCTCTACAATTATAAAGCAATGATAGTTTTGTATTATATAACTTTTAGAATGTTGTAGCCTTTTGGATGAAGCTTTTCATTCCATTTTAACAAATTTACTACAGGTGGTGGTAGTGTAAGGGGTTAAAAAATGTTTCACTACAAAATGAAACAAAAATTTGGGGATGAAGTACTGTATTATAACAAACAAGAGACCAACAAAAAACTTCTCATCTGTCTTTTAAATTAATTTGAAGCGTTGTACCTTATCAAACAAAAGAAAGATAATGCTGCAATATTTTTTATAGTAATTAGAAGCCTCCTGAATTTTCACTTTAACTGGAGAGAGCTAGAACTAGGTTTCTCAGAGATAGCACAAGAAAACACAGAAGTTTTCTTTTGCTGAAGTCAGTCCTGAGACACAGTCAAGACAGAAAAAAGGCCAGGAAGTTAAGCTGACTGACTACATGATGCCAGGAGAGTCACGTGAGCTAGTTTCTGGTCCCCATAGCACACAGTGCTCTCAGAGATGCAAATAGAGCCTGTGCTCATGTCTCCTGACATGAGGAGGTTTCAGGGTGTTTTTGCTGCCCTCACGGCTTCCTTTTGGGGAGATTAGGAATGCTGCCATTTCTTGTACTTCATAGTCATCAAACAGTAAGGGCACCAAAAGCCTAAGTAACTGTTGACCACATGAACTTATTCTTGCCTTTGTTGTTTTTTTCCACACATGGAGCAATGCATCTAGAATCACCTGGTATTTTTAAGACTAAAATAAAAATCACTTCCGAGTACAGTGGTTTTTTCCTCCTTCCAGCCCTTCTTGTAGTTGGGTGACACATTTGCTAATCTCCAGTCAACTGGGAGCTCCCCAGTTAGCCAGGACTGCCGATAAATGATGGAAAGTGGCTTGGTGAGCACGTCCACCAGCTCCCTCGGTCCCCTTGGGTGGGTCCCATCGGCCCCATAGACTTGTCTGTGTCCAAGTGCTCTAGCAGGTTGCTAACCTTTTCCCCTTGGATTATGGGGGCGTCATTCTGCGCCCCGTCCCTGCCTTCCAGCTCAGGGGGCTGGGTACCCAGAGAACACCTGCCTTACTCTTAAAGACTGAGGCAAAGAAGTCATTAAGTACCTCAGCCTTTTCCTCATCCTTTGTCACTCTGTTTTCCCCTGCATCCAATAAAGGATGGAGGTTCTCCTTGGCCCTCTTTTTGTTGCTCACGTATTTATAGAAACAATTTTTATTGTCTTTTACAGCAGTAGCCAGATTAAGTTGTAGCTGAGCTTTGGCCTTCTACTTTTCTCACTGCATAACCTCACAACATCCTTGTAGTCCTCCTGAGTGGCCTGCCCCTTCTGCCAAAGGACATAAGCTCTCTGGGGTTTTTTTCCTGAGTTCCAGCCAAAGCTCTCTGTTCTGCCAGGCTGGTCTTCTCCCTCGCCGGCTCGTCTTTCGGCACATGGGGACGGCCTGCTCCGGTGCCTTTCGGAGCTCCTCCTTGAAGAATGTCCAGCCTTCCTGGCCCCCTTTGCCCTTCAGGCCTGCCTCCCGAGGGACTCTGTCAACCAGGCCCCTAAGCAGGCCCAAGTCTGCCCTCCGGAAGCCCAAGGTGGCGGTTCTGCTGGCCCCCCCTTCCTTACTTCTCCAAGAATCAACAACTGCATCATTTCGTGATTGCTGTGTCCAAGATGGCCTCCAGCCATCACGCCCCCCACAAGTCCTTCTCTGTTTGCGAACAACGGGTCCAGCAGGGCGCTTGCCCTAGTCGGCTCCTTCACCAGCCGCGTCAGGAAGTTATCATCTTCCACACACTCCAGGAGCCTTCCTAGACTGTTTCCTCTCTGCTGTATTGTATTTCCAGCAGACATCTGGTAGGTTGAAGTCTCCCATGACAACAAGAGCTAGTGATTGTGAGACTTTTCCCAACTGCTTATAGACTATTTTGTCTGCCTCGTCATCCTGGTTGGGTGGTCTATGACAGACCCCCACCATGTTATCCACCCTGTTGGCCTTCCCCTGATTCTTACCCATAAACACTCAACCCTATCATCACCATCATTAAGCTCTAGACAGTCAAAGCACTCCCTAACACACAGGGCTACCCCACAGCCTCTCCTTCCTTGCTTATCCCTTCTGAAGAGTTTATAGCCATCCATTGAAGCACTCCAGTTGTGCGAGTCATCCCACCATGTTTCCATGGTGGCAACTATGTCATAGTTTTCCTGCTGCACAATGGCTTCCAGCTCTCCTTGTTTGTTGCCCACGCTGTGTGCATTGGTGTAGATACACTTCATTTGGGCTATTGATCCCAACCGCTTTTGGCAGGCAGAAGCCCTAATTCCTATGTGACCATTCTCAGACACTTCTGTGGCTTTTTGCCTGGAAGTTGAGAACTTTGTATGTAAGGATTTGATTTCAAAACCATTTAATGACTTCATCATAAATGGAGAAAGTAGTGTGATAAAGTAATGATTATATTTGCAAACCAATAATTTTCAGTGACAGCGTTTCTTTGATTTGTTAAAAAATCCATTATTTTCAGGATGGGTATAATAACTTTCTTATAAAATATTGAAAATACTGATTAATTATGGTAATCAATTACCATAAAACTTATCTGATTAGATAGAAGTAGTTACTGTAATGAGTTTTGCAGCTTGAAATATAAATAATCTTTCCATATCAGGGTGAAAAAAGCTCACGAAGGTAACCTTTTTGATTACATGGCCTTAAAAGAGGATTATGGAGATATATTCTGGTACACAGAAGTCAGGACTATGAAAACATTCTGTGTAGCTATCTTATATTTCTTCATGGCTTGACTACTTTCTGTGAGGGATTTAATGATCTTTTGTTATGTGGATCCCTATAGTTTTATCACACTCGTTTTATTTTTTTTATTCCTGCTTTTGTGCAAATAATTGTAGGCTCCCTAATAACAGTCAGCTGAAAATATCTAAGTTGCACCCACCATATCAGATTTCCAGAATAACATTTTCTTTTCCCTCTTGCATGGATGGAGCACCATGCAGGCATGTGCATTGACTACCAGCGTGTTGCACCTCTCTTATAGGTAGATCACACCAGTTAGTTCCTGGCAGTAGTCAGCAAATGTTTGTGCTGTAAATTGCAGATAATTGAACTTAAAATCGATCTTTCTTAATGTCATCATGCTGCAATTCCTTCTATGTACTGTTTTTTGAGAGTATATACCTGTCTTGAACAACGTGGTGCAGAACATAGAGAAGACACTGCTACACTGTATGCTACGTTGACTCAATTCAAACAAACTCACTGCTGGAAAGTCTGACACAGTTGTACTGTCTCAGACACACAATGGACTGTGTTTTGTAAACATTTCTGTTCAACAGAGGTCTTAGTTTTCCCTTATCCCTTTTAAAACCAAGCTACGGTAACCACAGGACAGAGAAGGGGAGCTGGTCATAGTCATACTCATGCTGTTCCTGTACATGTTATCAATGTATGGCTTCTTCATTATGGGTCAGCAACAAAGCTAACCTATATCTGGTATAGCTCTCTTAAATGTCGAGGTGGGCATTTTTATTCTTTCTTCTCTCTGGTGCCACAGAGCAATTTGATATTTCAAATAGGTCTGAGGGTAGGAAAATATCAGTAATTACAGTTCTGAGTGCCTATCATATAAGTTAAGTACAGAACATGTAGAGACAATAATTCCTGAAGCTTACTCTTTTGAGGCTTCTCTTCATACAACTTGTAAAATCTGAAAATTATTTTGGGTTTCAATATTTCCATCCTTGTTTTTATTAGCAATGGAAGATGTTTGAAAAAATACAGTTAAAGACTTAGTACTTACAGACACTTAAAAGAAACACTGTTCAAGCATGGTTAGCATTTAGTTTAGGTTCCAGAAGTTCCTCTCTGTTCTGCTCATAGAATTATGCCTCTATAAGCATTTGACAGCTAATAAGCTCCTTAACATAAATAATATTTTGTTTGTACAGTTCATTTTTGCAACATTTTAAATAGGAGAGGCAGAAATATATATCAGTGAGCTTTGGTGAAAGAGCAGCAGTAACAAAAAAATCAATGCACTGTTAAAGTGGAAACCGCCACTGCAGAGTGTTTAGGGCATCTTTCGGAGGCACACCATAAGGTTACCTACCAGTTGTCTTGGCGGGTCATTGTTCTTGCTGTAAAGATATTCACATCAGCTTGATGTGCTGAAATCTGATTTTATTTCACTGATGCACCAGTTGCGTGAATGATCTAGTATTCCTTAAGTCCCCATGATCCACCCGATTGCTTCTTTCATTCCTGCCAACAGTATTATGAGGCATAACCATTTTGGAGCAGAAGGTTTTTCAAATGTTCTGTAGGTCATGGTATAGTGAAGCAATGCCTTTACTCACAAATGCTAATTTTCTGTGTCTTGAAGAGGAACACGAAAGCTTATCCACCAAGCTGTTGACTGGCCGATGGTGGTCC
The DNA here is from genome assembly GCF_949628215.1 of Phalacrocorax aristotelis. Lineage (NCBI taxonomy): Eukaryota > Metazoa > Chordata > Aves > Suliformes > Phalacrocoracidae > Phalacrocorax > Phalacrocorax aristotelis. The sequence continues at coordinate 32,575,588 of NC_134279.1, read as the reverse complement.
TGTCCAGATATTTTCTCAGCTCCTAGGAGTAATTATTTACGTGTTTACTAATGGTTTGTATTAAAACAGTGGGAGTCCAGACAATATAGCATTTGAAAAAAAGTAAAGTGAGGCTATAGGGATGTGTATATGAACTACTACTGCTTTTAGTCTACTGTACATTTGGAAGACAGTGTTCATTTTATGAGGAAAAACTATACCCCAAGTATATTGGAAACTGAGTTTACTGGGATGCACTACCACACTGACATTTGCTGGGTTGGATTATGCTGCTTGACATCCTGCTAAAATGCAAACATGTGTTATAGCAACGAGCACCAAAAACAGCCCACAAAAGTTGTTGATGCTTTAGATAGATTGGCCATCCTTTTATTCAGCTAATCCTCTGTTCCGCTTTTTCTGCCACCTTTTTAATTATGAGGCCAATGAAAAAAGAGGAGTCTTTTTTATCATCAACTTTAAGAGACAGATAAAAGACCAAGACAGAAATATTTTGCTGGTCAAGGTTGCTTTCAGAGTTGTTAGCATTCCACAGAAAAGCAGAGATTAAAGTACGTGGCACAGACTTATAGTGTGATGTCTCAAGTTAGACTCGTGGTCTCATCCATTTTTTGCACTGAACATTGCTTACTTGCATTGGCAGCGTTCCATATGGTTCATACACGAGCCAATTCACAGATCTTTCTTCCTCTATTACTTTATTTTTTCTTTGCTAGGAGTAATATGTCTGCACATCCTTAGTACTTGGCACTATTCTGTTTCTCTTTCAGTCTCAGACAAGAAAAACAAGCTGAAATCACAATTAAATATTAATAGCCTAGAATACAAGGGATGGTAAAATGTTTCATTAGTTTTATCTTGGAAAATGGAGATGTTTACTCATTAGTCGCAACTTTATGAATCAATTGTTTAATGGGAAATTAATCTAATTTTTTTATTTGGAAGAGTAATTGTTTAACATTCTTTTCTCTTTATTAAAATCCAACTCTTCTAAGTACAAGAGAAAGTACAAGAGGAACTTGAATTCTTTCACAGGAGCAACAAGTTGCACTCAAAGCAACTCCATCTTTTGTATGTGCATGCTTAGTCGTGTATAGAGAAAGGGCAGAGTATTTTCACACATGCACCCAACAGTGGAACCTAATTATGTTAAAGAATAGAACTGAATGAAGAGCTCACTCAGGCTCCTGAAAAGAGCTTTCAATTCTTTGGCTAAAAAACACACACTGAAAATTAGTTGTATCAAGAATCCTGTTTTCATGTTGGTCTGAAAGTCATGGATTGGCTTAGCAGTGAGTATTCCCCAGCTGAGCCCCTGAATACCACTCGGCCTGATTGTTAAAAGGTATGTGAGGATTTAATTTTTCCAATTCTGGGCTGCTTTCTGCAGCGATTTTTCTAAATAAGAGTGTATGAATGTCAGCTCGCCCTGTGTTATCTGCAGTAGTGGTAAGACCCTATGATAGTCCTTCCCCTATACTTTCCCATGGCCCAAGTATTTTCAGCTCGAGTTCATATGTGGTTCCAACTATGTTGTAACCCTCAATGGAATATTTTTTCCATACCAATCCTGTTGGTTTACAAAGGCATTATGCAAAGTAATCCCTACAGTGAGGGTGAATAAGTATTACGGCTTGCCACGATGTTTCACAGCACAGAGGGACTCTCTATGTTACAGTTGTTGAAGGTAGGACTTAACACCTATAGACTGGTTAAATTAACTTTGTATCTGTTACCAATAAGCATAGCTATGGTTGAGATTTGAAGTCAGGACCTTTTTTTTTTTTTTTTTTTTTTTTTTTTTTTTTTTTTTTTGCTTCCATACGCATATCTATCACTCTTTACAGGCACCTAAAGACTGTGCAAAAATAGCCCTCCAGTCAGAGGTTTCATCATATCATCCACAAATAGTCAACCCTCACATCACATTTTTTCCTACTTGCTGTAGCCTACAGACTGCCTTGATCTGGCTTATGGTATCCCTGAGCTGGGTTAGACATGTTACAAGATCAGCTTTCCTCAGTCCCTTGCATACCAGCTATTTGTCTGAGTGGCTTGGAGGCCTCCCACTGATTTTACAGGGCATATTTTTGACTTAAGATTTGCTCCATGAAGAACCATCTCCTTTTCTTTGTTCATTTGATTATCCTAAGAGGATAGTTCATTCCTAGCAACTTTTTCCATGTCCTATCCTATTTCTTGTTCCAGGATGCAGTGCCTTTTTTTATTTGGTCATTCCTTGCACAGGAAACTTTTCTATGTTTTGATAGTCCTTGTTAGCCTTCTTCAGATTTTCTCCATTTCTTAAAATTTCCACTGTATCTTTTGTTTTCTTGAGTGCTGCTGAGTGTTGAACTGATGTTCTATAGAGCCACAGATCATAATCCAGAGATGATCTCACTCTGGCCACTTTGTGCCCATCCACCCAGCTTTGTAATGTCCTGCAATTCTTAACAGTCAGCCTTTGCCCTCTGTATCCTGAATAATGCGGTACCATTGGCAAACTGTCAGCCAGCTGACTCCTCTCAAGCAGAAAACATGTATTCGGATGTACACCAATTCTAGACTTTCTGCTATTTCTAATAATTTCCCTAGTACAGACATCATCATCTGTGAGTCCCCTGATCTGTCACATTTTTTCCCCATTGAAATCACTTTTATCATTTTTTGGTCCTTTTTGCCAAGACTGTTTTAACCATGACATTTTATCCTGCAAGTGGTAATTTAGCTATTTCATCCCTGAGGTCAGTTCAGACCCTTAGGCAGACACTGTCTGGTCCTGCCTTTGTTATTTTCCCCCCTTCTTCTGCATAATATATTCTTCCATGTCCATCTTTTTCTTAATTTTGTACTCCACCTTACTGGACCACTTATCCGTTCGGTGGGTGTTGTTGGTTTTTGCATTTGTGTGTGTGCGTGTGTTTCTTCAAACAGAAAGTCTATTTCTGGTGAGTCACATGTCTTTACTGACTAGTCGTAGTGTTACCTGTTTCCTTCTCCCCTTACTCCAGTAAGATGGGTTATTCTTATTGAAAGGAGTGTCATGGTTAGCTCATGCTGGACAATTGTGCAGTGCTCATTTGGGAAAAGCAGTGCTGTATTAGTTATTCAAAATACTTCATAAGTTAAAACTGTCAGCAGATTTTATTGATCATATATGATACAAAACTTTCACTGAACAAGCTTTTTTTATGAGGTTTTGTGTCTTCCAGAGGTCTTTAAAACTGTATGTGATGTATTAGTGTTAGAGATTATAGACTTGATGCTGCAGTTCTGGGTTCCTTGTATGTTAGGTTTTGGTAGGTGGTAGGTGTTGAAACTTTTTCCCTAATAGAGGAAACAGTGTATTCGAATTTTGTCTTTGCTGGTGCTAAATAAAACAACCGGAACCATGTTTTCACAATGAAAACTCAGTGTCAAGCCTTTAACTTTATTTGGATAGCTTTGCTGAGGCTACAAGGCAATCACAAACATGAAAATACCTGATGTTGGATGTGTTTCTTTTTGATGGTGTTTATTTTTCCCTTAAGTCAGGGGGAAAAGAGTTTTCCTATTTTGAGACCAAAGAAGAAGAGAAGAAATGGTTTTAAATGTTTCTCACAGTTTTTCAAAAACTGAAAATTTCTGCTGGGTTCAAAGCTTATTTACTTCCACAGGAGTTAATCGGTTTATCTCAAAGGATTTAGATTCAAATTGTCAGTACAAGGTTTGAAAGATTCACAGACTAAAACAGGTAATACTACCACCAAGGATAACCAGGACATACCCTAAAGACTGTATCAATAAATATTTATATTTTAGCTTTATATTTTAAAAAAATAACTTTAAAACAAAAAGGATACATTTGCAGGTAAGACTAAGTAGACTATATTTTTGATGTAAGACTTCTAATTTAGCATTTTAGTTACATTGCTGAAGTAAGTTTACTAATACATAGGTCTGAATTATCCAAACATCAGAATATTTTCTGTAACATGTAATATATTGTAAACAAATTCTACTTATTCTAAATATGTATTTGAATTGCTTTTTACTTAGCAAAAAACAAATAGATTCATCTCAACTTGTTTTAGAACTCAAGAAAATTGATGTTAATTTCAGTCCTATCTCATAAAGGACTATGAAATTCTAGTCGGAATAAAATGAATGCGTACAGTGTAATTTAAAAGCAAGTCATATAAAACATTTACTGTAACCTCAATTCTCTTATTATTGCTGTACAAAAAATTCACAGAAGCTAGCTAGCAAAACAGATAAAAGAGAAAACAAATGATCCGGTAGGCTAAAGATATAATCTTTTTTTTTTTTCTTTTAATATGTTACCCTAATTATTGAAGTAACATTTACAAGTTGTTTTTATAAAATCTTTTGAAATTTATCTTTTTGCAAAATGAAACATTTTGCGGAATGAATTATGGCCTGATAATATGTAGCCCTTTTTGCTGAACTAAAAGTTTTCTACATCTTCAAACCCACATTTAAGCTATTTTCAACTCCATAAATCTTCAAGGATAGTTGTATCATAGAGAAATTTTCTCTCTGTGCTCATGTCTAACCAGCCATTCTTGTCAGAAAGAGCATCTTTGCTAAACAGCTGCATAAACATTTGGGATACTATTGTTATCAGAGGAATTGTCCAAGTGTGCATGTTTTTAAAACATACCATTATGCTTGGATTGATAGCCTGGGAAGAGAATTTTGAATACCGTATAATACACAATCAGCTGTCAAGTCATGTCAGCCACTTACTTGTTTACCAAAGCAGCATCTGAATGAACAGATAAGTTGGTTACTGTCGTTACAAATGATAGTGTATCAGGAAAGTACTCTTTTCAAAGTAACCTGTAAGCTAGAGAGGCATTGTATGTTGATGAGTATTCCCTGGATATTTGTTAGAGAAGATATTAGCAAGGGTTGAGCTACTTACTATTTATCTGACTTGTTTTAACATAGTATTGGAGAAAAAAATAATTTTGAAAATAATTTCTTCTGCAGTTCCTTCCAATGATTTACATTCCAATTCTGTCTTTAAAGTGGAGTAAATCCCTTCTTTCTGTTTGCCCTGTAATTTAGTTTGAAAATATTTTTTCCTTTTGAAATGTGAATAAGTTTATGCTGTTGAAATTCCTTGAATCAATAAATGCTGCCATTTAATCGTCTCCTATTCAGAGAGCCTGGGCATATAGCCTGGGCATGGCCTTGCCCTTTTATTGCCATCTTACTGTCCTAGCCCCACCTGGGAATCGATCAAGCAAATTCTTGGGTCCATTAAATCTGTTTGTGTTTGTTGCTCAGTGAAGACCAATATAAAATGGCAGGTCTGGCTGGCTGAGAGTTGTTGTTGAAGGAGGGAGAGCATCCAGTGACTGTAGGTGTGAGGATGATATGAGGTTGATTAGCAAAATTGTTTTGTCTCTGTCAGTTATAATGCACATTCAATTGTTTCGCTACTGGTGGAAGTTTCCTTCTTCATGTGTCTGTCTTTAGGATTGTCTGTATTACATGCTAACATAGCTTTAAATGAGCTTTCTCACCAAGGTTATTCTTGGTCTAATTTGCTACCTTCTTAGAGTAACAGCTTTGCATCAGGGTTAAAATGGTGTTTATGGTTGTGGGCTACCGAGCCAAATATCCTGGAATCCATACCCTTCTAAGAAAAGAAGCTACAACTATAGCTATTTTCTTTGTATATTCTCCTTAAACATTGATACTCTTGATAGGTCAGCAATGCTCATAGCTGCATTGGCTCTCAGGTGGGATAAGGGATATTTGTGTCCCTCTCTTGAAAGAGGGCCATGAGGAGAAACATATTTTATCCTTCTACCTACAACAACTTTAAATACCTATCCAATTCTGCTGCCTCCATAGGAAATTCAAAACTTATTGCTCTCAGAAGTGGAGTTCTGTATTGTGAACAGACATCTTGGTGGCTATCTGACATATACTGTAACAAGCAATGGGGGGGGGAACCAGAAAGATAATTAAAAACTTGTCTCCTAACATTGCAAAGACAGTTGATGTTTTTCCCTAGAAGTGAAAAGCCAGCTCAGGAGAGAAAGTCTGCTTGGGTTAGAAAAACTAGAAAAATGCTCAAAAAGAATTATTCCTTCTTATCAAACAAATACTTTGTCATGACAGAACTGTCATTTCAGAAGGTTAGATTGCTCCTTATATGAGTTTTTGCTTGATATAGATGCACAATTTAATTTTTCTCACCAGGAGACAGAGAGATTATTGTTTGATGTATAATTGGGTATATTAAAAGCTTGTTTTAAAGATGGCATATGAGTAAAAAGAGAAAAGAAACCGTATGGTGGAGATGCTAACTAAAGACCCTGCCATAATGTTCTCTCAATTATAGCAGTTCATCTTTTATGCATTTATCACCCTTGGCACTTGATTACATCGAATTTTCATTGGAAATATACAAAGTGGATTCCCACTCACTGTCTTTTTTTGTTGACTTTATCATGGATGGTCTTGAAAAAAGAAGTGTGTTTACAAGTTGCTCTGAAGGTGGTGAACTTCAGAGCTCTTCAGACCTATTCAGCAAATTAGTCATGCTATACCAAGTCAAGTGACCAATCTTCTGTGTTAGGAACAGTGTTACTCTGTGCGCCTTTGTTCCTCTTGTTACAGATGAGCACATGGTAAATGAGAAGCATCTCCAGTAATTGCGTCGGTCTCATGAAGACCTTTCAAGTTGCAGAATGAACTGTAGAAATTGAGCTGGAATTCAGTAGGAACTTAATAGGTGGAGGAATTATTTGGGTTTGGGCGGTTGTCTTTTGTGGGTGATACTCTGCCTCCTTGAACAATGGGATCAGCTGTATGGCAGGGTTGCTGTGGCTTCTGTAATGTGAGATCCTGCTGGGGCTGCACATCTGTCATGGTTTTAAAATAACACTGCTGAACATGCTCTAAGTATGCAATGGATTCTCTGTGTGTGCCCAGTTCATAAAACTGACAGCATCATCCAGGATGGAAATTACATTTAGTTCAATCTCTTGGGCATTGCCGATTTCTGAAACTTTCATGTTGAAAACTCTTCTACTTAGCTGTGGGGCTGAACAGAAGAATTAGCAAAATGGTACAAATCACGGTATACATATTGCCATAATTCGTGGATGATTAGCAGTAGGAAATCTAGAAGTAAAAACTTGAATACTTTTCAAAGTGTTTGCACGTGCGTTTTTGCAAATCTGCCACCTATTATTCAATAGGTGACATGGCTTATTTCCTTGTAAGGAAATCCTAGTTAGCTTTCAAAAGCCTTTGCAAACCCAGATTGCTTTTTCTCAAGCCCAGACTTGGAAGACAAATTCTAAGAGAGAGAAAGAGTGTGTGTGTGTGTGTGTGTGTGTGTGTGTATCTCTAAGTAAAAAAAAGTGAACATGCCCAATATGGCCTTCTAGGTCAGTAAAATAACTGAGCTAATAACAGGGCATGCTGCTTTACATAAAACCATGCAGTTTGACAGATTTAGGTAATTGTCAAGTTCTGACCTCTTCCATGAAGGACATGGGGTGTACATATGTAAATTGAAATGTCATAACAATTATGGAATTATTTAAAATACATATACATGCCAATTCTGTGTTGCTATTGAATGATAGTTTTCAATGTTATGCTGTTTTGTGATCTTTTGGAAGATACCTGCAGAAAGAAATCTCTTCTTTCTGAGAGAGAAGCCAAAAAGGCTCTCTTGGTTCTGATATTATTGTTCTTTTTTTACAGCTAAAGAACATAGAAGTATAGCTGGTCTATAATTGTCCTTATTACATATGATTAACACAAGATCAATGACCAATACAATATCAAAATATCCTGACAAATTTTCATAGCTTAAAAATCATAAGTAGGATTTTATGCTATAGCAAGGATTAATAAATCTGGGAAGGGGAAAGCTTTTCAGGAGTTATGTAAATTAAGTGAAATGTTCAAATTAAGATCAGGTTGTTTTTATTTTCTGTCTGATCGGTATCCTCAGAGAGAAACGTGAGACACATTTTATTTCTGAGCAATTCTTTTTATTTACATCCGCTCAACTCATTAGCACAGTAAAAAACCCCAAGATCTTGTACTAGAGCTGATGAAATAATTGCTACAAGCTGAATGTTTAGACACATTGTACAAGTTAAATATACAAAATTCACCCATTAGGATCCCCTGTGCCCCCAATTTGTCATTCACTCCCAATTAGGGATTTTCTGTAAAACAAACAAACAAAAATCCCTCAAGGACCAATTCTTCAAGGCGTTGAGTGTATTGAGATGGCAAACATCCCTTGCTTCAACTGAAATAATTTCTCAGAAGTTCACACGTTTGTTCAGGCCGGTGAGCTGGAGTCTCCTATACCCACAATAATCATAGAAACTTTTTGATATTTTTAAATTATTCTTCTTCTTATCACCACTATTTATTTTCTTTTTTCTAAAATGTGTTTGCATTACATGAGATCATTTTTCTGTGGCACAGAGTTGGTTTCTTTTTGTACATTTACACATAATTTATAATGGTCTACAAGCTCTAATGGGCTTTTGGAGTCTATTAAAAAAGTTCACATTTCTGGTAAGTAGGTCTGCGGTAGGTCCACGCCAGTGTGGAAGCTGGAAGAGGGCTAGTCTCCTGCAGCTTTCTCTTTCTCCCCTGAGTATCTTAGAATAAGCCACAAGCATGTTATAAACTGTAGCAGTCTGCAATAGCTCCTAACTGCTACTGTAGTTTAGGGTAATCAGGGTACCTAACTACATCTTTCATCATTTTCACAGACTTTTATTGCTGAAAATTTTGAAGTGGTTTCAAAGAATTTGCTGTATTTAACACAGATGAGGGTTGAGCTATGATGACAAATCCTGAGCTTTTGCAAAAAAATGGTATTCAGCATCCCTTGCAGTGCAAAGAGGACCTGGCATATACTGGGCTCCACACGGAATCCTACTAGCAATTTTCTTAGCCCTTTTTTCTTCAGTCAGTCTTATTTTTGATGGTATAACTTCTTTGTTTCCTTTAAATTATAACAGTAACAGTTTGGAATGAACCAGTGATAGATATGATTCTACATATTTATCCTCTGGTTTGGTGGAAGATGAAATATTAGATAGCATTTTGCAGTTATGCTGCTGTTGAGTTTATGTTTTATGCTGCTGTTGGTTTTAGGTTTTATATGGTGAAAAGCAGTACAATATTTCAATAGGAAAGTATGTACTAGTGTTAAGTGGGTGGAGGGGATAATTCCGATGAAGTCAAATCCCTATAAAAGTCTGTGTAAAGCTATTTCATCTTCTTGAATAGCTGTTGCATTGTACCAATGAATTTAGGTAGCAGCCTTGAGGTTTCAAGAGGGAATGAAGGGAATTATGTTCTTTGCCCAGAACAACTCCAGAGTAATGTTAATTGCTATCATGATAAAGCATCTAAGCAAACTTTAAACTTCAGATATGGTTTTAATACAGCGATGTCAGCAGACTCTGTGGCTTCCGCCAGGGCCTTGTAGAAGATGCCAGATGTGGATGCTTGCCTAAATAGTGTGTAGAGGACAATGTTGTGTGCTTCTTTTGCCATTTGTTGAAGGTACCTAGCACCCAACTCTTGTTTTAAAGGACAGTTGGATTGCTGTTGTGTTTTGCTGAGAACATGACTGTGCATAGCTAAAAGGTTATCTTGTGCATGAATCTCTGATGCCCCAAGCACTCCTACTTTTTGTAAAAAGGCAAATTAAAGGAGGAACTTAGTGAGTTTGGAAAGAAGGATTTTTCCAGTCAGCAAAATGCATGAAATAAATGGGTTGATTAATTAAAATCAGTATGTCTACTTGTGGACAAGGTACTTGAGCATGATATATTTGAGGCATTATTGCGCTGGACTCTTTGATCACTGGCTTTGAGAATTAAATGTAAAAGTCTCATTTTCAGTCTCAAAGTTGAATACAAATCCTTGTGAGCCTGCCACTGTTAAATTGTGTCTTGTCACTTTCCCCAAGCATTCAAAAGTTTCAGAGAGGCCAAACTAACAAATGCCTTCCCTTAACCCCCTCTTTCTGTGCTGTCGCTACATGTGGAATTAACCCCCATCAAGATTTACTAATGTGAGTCTTTTTCCTAGTCTTCCTATAAATCTCTCTGTCCTACAGTGCCATATAAAATTTGTTGACGGAAGATTAAATGCACAGTACTTGCACACTGGTTAACTGTCACAGGAATAATTAATTGTAACTATTCTCTTTCATACCAAAAGACTTATTATACATGCTCCATTGGAAAGATAATATGAATTGTTTTACCAAATGTTAGATATTTAATTAGGGCTATATCTTTAATTTGGAGGTTTGTTATAAAGTGTCAGGAAATCTATTTATATCAAGGAAGTATTTATAAACATTCATTTCGCAACAACTCTCATGGAAGGTTTCCGAGTGGTTGTTGGATGTTTCCAGACAAAAACATTTTTCTTCCCCAATAAAGAGACATAGCCAAGACAACTGTGAACTATTCAAATTAAGACATATCAGGAAATGTAGTACTGATGATATTCAAGAAGGAAATTGCAAGAAAAAAAAACAAGGAAAAGAACAAATTGTCTTTCTAAAACAGGAAACAAGGCATATCTTTTTAAGACAACCTCATTTTATGATTTCTTCTGGGAAGAGTAGTTTACAGTAGTGACAAGGACTCTGAATTAATTCATAGGCAAACAGGCAGGAATCAATGCAAGGGAATGGGCAGCGACATGTGGAAGAACAGAGTTTACCCAGCAGAAATTAAGGAAATAAATTGCCACTTGATGCACTGAACACAGAGCATTGCTGACTAACAGAGCTGAAAGGGTGTCACACAAAAAGGCCCTCAGAGGAATCAGACTTATACTGGTTTCAGTCCCTTTGGCCAGTCAGGTGGGGAAAAGTCCCCCTCAGTTGCTCCCTGGAGCAGGTAATCTTCCTCCTGAGTGGCTCACCCCTGATCCTCTGCTTTTTTATATACTTTTTTTCTCCTTAGGGTTTTGTACCATTTCATGTCAGTGTTTGCCTTTTAAATCGTACAGCTGCTAACTATGCCCACATCAGCAGTGAATAAGTTTCTCCCAAGACTGTAGGACTGTGGGGAAAGAGGGAGAAATGCCTTCTAAGCCTTCTTCCAAAGTACCAAAACCAGCAATTAAGGGGCACATATTCTCTATGAATTAATCTCAACAGCAGACAAAAAGATGTGCCAGTCCCTCTAGAGTATTGATATATCCATGTGGGAATATGAGATAGCTCCCCATGCAAAGGATGGAGGAGCAGGGGGATTAATGGCGACTTCTCTAAATTATTCCCTGGCCTCATCTTTATGTTGAAATTATAATAAAATGAAAGGTGGAAACCAAAGCCTAGGAATGTGATGTGTATTTGAATGACGGTGCGTTGGCCTGTTGGATTGTCAGTCCAGAACGAAGCCCAACTATACAAGTAGCCAAATGAACTGTGACAGCTTTGGGTGCCTTCAGTGGGACCACCTGCACTCAGCAGTTTGCTGAATTTGAATCTTGATTCTGGTGTTGCTTTGCATTTAGGATTATTTTTATTCGTGCCATGGGATCACCCCTGTTATCAGTCCTCAGCAGACTTTTTGGGCAGAATTTTTAGTTTCAGTTATAGGCAACTTGATTAAATACCATTTGTTTAGGCTTTTCCTTTCGTCCTTAGTGGTAACCAATTAGTAGTAGAGGGCATTTAACTTTTATCAGTTAACCATAGCTTTACTGACCTATCATCAAAATTTTAGCAGAATCTCTATTTGAAGCTACTGCCAAATTTCCCAATTTTAATGAAAACACTAGGAAGAGGTGGGATAACAGTAACTTTGCTGCCTGCATCAGTAGATTCAACTGCTGTTTCATCCTGGTGCCTTGAACTTCATACGTTATTACAATGGCTTTCACTTCTTTGATTTATATGTGACTTTAGAACATAACTTTTTGTGTGAATCTAGGTTTTAGTTCTGTGTTTTATTTTAGATATATTTTCTTGGTAATTGAAAGCTGTGATGGTGCACTAAGAACAGTAGCATGAAAGAATCAACTTGCAGTGATTCCAACATTTCACTTCTTTGACCATCAGTTGGCTGCACAATATATAGCAATTTCATTTTGAAACATGGGATTTCAGTCTATGATCTAATTATTGCTGATTTAGAAGTAATTTAAATTAATTTGAAAATAGTATTAATGATTTTTCAGATAAATCAGCTGAATAACAGGAAAAATGGATGCTATTTTTCATCTTTATATGGTGGCTTTAGTTGTATTTGGCTTCTCAGTTTAATTCATTTGTTATGCTTTTCAAATTAGACTAGTAAAATATGTGTACCAAAACCCCTACATAGCACTTAAATTGTAGTTTCCTTAAAAAAAAAAATATCAGAAATGCTTACAGTAGATACAAACTCAGCTCTTAGTAAATAGAGTTGTGTAATTGTTTATAATGACACATGTCATAAGTTTTACATTTATTTCCAAAGTGTAATATTTAGGTAGTGTTCAGAAAATGAACATTATCTGTGTATGCACAAAATATACAATATATACACACAAAATATACAATACACTGTATTTAGTATACACATAAATAATGTTATATTAACAGAGGACATACATATAGTATTGGTAAACAAAGGAGTACCAAATAAACAAATTTTCATTTTTTTGCACATGTACAAGCAATTTTTTATTCTATTTAGTCTAGTATTTTCCTCTCTGAGAAATTGATATGGTCAGAATGGGAGAAGATTATTCAAAAGATTCAGATTCAGCCATCCAGGTAAAATTAACGTCTTTAATTTCTCATGAACCTGTATTCTATCTAAAAAACCTCAAACACAATAGGAGCCCAGTCCCTATAGCTGTGTTTCTAATTGTGAATCCAGAAATGCAGTCCCTCAGCTTCATTCATATTGAGCACGGTCTACGCATAAGAAGGGGCACTGCAGTTAAATATGGAAACCTTTCCTCCCTGACAAGGCAGTAATCTGGCTATTTACCAAGACAAAGGAAGGAGGGAGGGAGGGAAGGAGGGAAGGGAGGAAGGAAGGAAGGGAGGGAGGAAGGAAGAAAGGAATACAATAAATAACAACAGCAGGTCCTTACAGTGTAATTTCTTTTATATGTCTTTCTATGAATGGCTTTCAGCAGTGATTACATCTTGGCAATTGAGTCTGCTTAAGTGGACCAAGATGTCAGAAAATTTGTAAATCCAATTTTAGTATAACAGAGGTAATTTAAACACTATATAAAAATTACAGGTTAAAATTTGTTGTTTACTGTAGTCTGAGGTTATCTGCAGTTTTATTTTTCTGGCTGTGTATCACTTGAAAGGCTGAATATGAGAGTTGTGAACAGTCTTGCTACTGCTTAATGTTGCCTTTGCTTTTTTGCCGACAGCAGTTAACGAGGTCACCTCCCTTCACTGCCTCCCCTCCCTGCTCCCCTGAACCACAGCAGATCTCTTCCCTTCACTTACACTATTGCCTTTTCAGCAGTAGGGTGTCTAAGCACATCACCGAAGGAAGAACAGGAAAGAAACAATAGGAACCTCCTAAGAGGTTACGTTACAGGGAACCAAATTCACATAAGGCCAAGTAACGCCTGGAAGCAGATGGGTCACACCGCTCTTGTTTAGCTCTCCTTGGGTACCACACTGAACCAGAGAGTCTGAGCTTGGTATGATCTGTGCTTCTCCTACCTCTCCATTTGTTTCTTCCTTGCAAAGTAGTGGGACAGATACCATAAAACAGAAGATATAGTCAGGGGGTGAAATTTTAGTGGAGGTGTTTTATAGATATTTTTATAATATTTATATTTTTATATATATAACATCTATCCTTCTTTGGAAATTTAAGCTAAATTTTAACTGGCTCTTCCTGTGTTGATTTAACCAAGATTTTTCTCCAGTGATTGCAAAAATGTTAAACATGTCGCTCCATGTGTTCATAACCCAGTGTAATATGTAAGGTCAGGATATTCAACAACAGAAACCCAATTGCACTCTGGTGACAGTGGTGGGACTTGTTTCCACAGTCTGTAATGCTCTAATAATGGAAGGTATCATCAAATGAAATGTTTTATTCACAGAAGACCAGTCTTTCTTTACTGCAGTTACAAGCAGAAGGTAACCGAATGTCAGAGTGAGGTCTGTGAAGATGATGATCACTTTAGTTTAGCGGTTTCAGAAGTGAGTTGGAAGGGGCATTTAATTCTTCAGTATGTCCATGAAGTTTTCTAGTTGTTCATCTTTGTACTATGTGCTTAAATATCACTCATTCATCTCTCTTTTTTTTTTTCCTTTCTTTTTCCTTCCATCCATCCATTGTCACGTATTGCATTCTTGATTACAGTCTGTGTAATCGTTACCACCGTGTGAAGGCAACTCCCCAGGTCACCAGGTATGGTGTCACATGTCTCTGGAAATACGTGTGTGTGTGTGTGTGTGTGTGTGTGTTTTTTCAAACCTTTTCAGTGTTGTGCATTGTCATAGCAAATTTCTTTTACATTAACCTATTTTCTTCCTCTCTTCCTTTCACACTGGGTATGAACTAACATCTCTGCAGGAAGGTGATTTTTAAAATTAATTTCTTTTTTTTTAAGAATTTAATCTAATGCTCTGAAGCAAAGAGGTACTGTCTTTCTTAAGGGCTAGAAAGTGAACTACACAGGTTTTTCATTGTCCATAAGTCATGGTCTGGACCTTGTAATCTTTTTAGGGGATTAACGTCTGCTATGAAGTTTCATTTTTGAAAAATCCCTGAGCTGCATTGTTCAGTTAGTTTTTATTGTGACTGTGAATAGTTTATAATAAATTCTTGGTCCTCAGCTGTGGTTTTCACCTCTGTAATGGTAAACACTGATTAATATATTAGTATTTTTGTCATTCCTTATTGTTCTAGTTCTATGTATCCAAACTGTCATTTATCTGTGTTTATGTGGCTTTCAGAAACACGTTATGTGAAGATTGCAATATGGCTAGCAGATTTTTTTTCCCTGAGAAAGTAGCAAGATCCTGAAGATGCTCATTTACATGCAAATTTTAATAACTTTCTAATGATGTTTCTGAACAGCACTGGCTTGTAGCTTGATTACTTTTGCACTTTGGCAGAAGAAAATTTCATTAAAGAGCTGTTGCAAGTAAACTGTTGTTGGTAATAGTGGAAACCCATGTCTTACAACCTGTTTCTCAGGAATAGAAATTAATGTAATTAATGAATGTGAGTTCATGAGTTTATGCACATTTATCATACATAGACATGTTAAATATGAATGATGTGTTTCTAAGCATTCTTCTTACAAGAAAGAAGAGTTCTTTCTAAATGCAAGTCACTAAATCCAGAGCTGGTGAAAATGAATATAACCCAGTTGCTTCTGATGGTGACACTTCTCATACACCATTTCAAATCCTAGTCCTCTCTATTTAGTGTTTGTTTTGGAACAACTTACAGTCCTTATGACTCTCTAAGCTGCAGGGTACCTAGAGGTATAAGTTTCTGAATGAGAAAAAAATTCTTGAAAATTTAAGTGTGACCATTTCTAGGCTCTTCAGTCATTTCTCAGCTTTTCCATTCTTATCTCCAGTGTCTCTGCAACAACTTTAACAGGATAATCATTTTCCCATGTAAACATAATTAACTTGCTGTGTAAGTTCCTCTTTTGCTAGGATAGTAGGAGCTCTTTGGTCTGTCCCCTCAACTTCAGACTGTAAAATGGAAATAAATATTAGGAAGTCAAAAAAGGGAAGTGGCAAGTACTTATATTAAAAGTAATACCCTGAAATAGCTGGATTTATGTGCGCAACTTTTTCTTGTATTGAGTGATAACAACATTTAGAGGTGCTAAGATTCATCTCAGTACCTCATTCACGTGCTTACGTAGAGGTATTCAGGATGTATATTGCCATTAATTAGGCATGGTCCTCAATAGCTGCAAGCTGCAGCTTTATAACATGCAAACTGCAAGGTACATTATTGTGAGGTCAAACCAAAATGAACTATCATTGCTTCCTTGTTATGTTCCAACCTGTATAATTACATTAACTTAATGGATTTTCCCTACTTATTAGTAAGGTAAAAGATGTGGGGTATAAAATTAGCTATTAATTGCCTCAATTAAGCCAATGGATAAGGATCGTGGTTCAGTTATGGTAATCACGTAGGGTAATAACTTTGTTATGGTACCTGCTATAGAATCACTTTTTGCAAAAAAACAAATCTAATTTTATTTAAAATAATTAAAAATTGATTTGTTTTGAACAGTGAGCTTCCAAGAGAAGGAGAAACTGGAAACACTGAGATAACTAGAGATATATGCAATGGATGGATGAATAGTTGTAGGACTGTGAGTCTAATCCCACTGGTAGGCTCTCTGATTATGCAGCATTCTTGGGTTCAAATTAGTAGAGACAATTCCACATTATAAACAGTATTTAGGTCACAAAAGCGCACAGTATACCTGTTGTACTTAAAAGATTTAAATCTGTTTGCAAATCTACACGTTTGACGTTTATTAGGGTTTTGCAATCTCAAGATCACTCCTGAAGTTCAAGCAGCTCCTTTTTTGATTTATGAGGACCATATAATTCCAGCAGCTATTTGATTTTTTTTTTAGCATAACCTTTAGTCTGTTGGTCAAAGTTCAGTAAATTGTAAGCACTGAAAATCATTTGGAAAGTGAACATATATGATAAAAGAGGAGGAGAACAGGATCTGAATGAAATATGCAGGTCTGTATTTTGCTTCTGGGAGCAATCTGAAAACAAAGAGCAAAGCCTCATCCTGTAGCACTGCTTGCAACAGTGCTAATAAAATCTACAAAACAATTCTGCCAGTTTTCTGCATTATATGTTGCTAGTAAGAGAGTAGGGCAAATCACCCAAAAGTGTTATTATATTGTACTGATCATGAATTTGCAGTGAGTTGAGAAAAAGAAAAGTTGTGTTTAGCTACTGTTATTTAAATTCCAGTCCTGCTAATCTAAGCCTTCTCTGATTATATTAGTTACTATTATATTAGTTATCACAAATATCCATTAAATGATTGCATAGAATAGGCAGGCTAGCACTTTTTAGATGTAATCAGTACTTAATGAGGCTAAGTAAGGGGTATTATTTGTATCTGGCCTATGCTACTGAACTTTCTGTTCTGTGTATTTTCACTTATAAAGCCTTTTTCTTTGGTCACCTCTTGGCGATTTGAGCTACCTCACTGAGATTGTATAGATATGGCTATTGGCAGTTAAATACTTTATATGTGTATCAGTGCTGCTTTTATTTAGTTTCTAAGACATGCAACAAACATATTTGTTCATGAGAATGGAATGCGATATAATTATATAATAATATTTTACTTTTTCATTAAACAGTAATTCATTGATATTTCAGGTTATATACAGATGTTATTCGGTGTTGAAATTGTGAGATTTCAAAGTATTTTTTCACTCAGATCATTAAAAATCTTCCAGAGGATTTTCTTATGAGGCTGTTTTGGATTTATGCAGAACATATTAAATTCTGATGAAAAACCAAACCTCCAAAGACTGAAGCTAAAGGAGATCTCTGTAGTTCCACTCATGAAGCAGCTGAAATTCTATACAGTTATAATTTTGTGGAAGACCAGTAAATCAATTCTATCTGTAATTTTATTTTATAAGGCAAATACTACTCGAGTTTCTGTGAGAACATGCTTGTGGGTGAATTTGAAATGCACTGGGAGTATGAACACTTAATGGAATTAAGTGCAGACACTGAATCATAGTGATCAGATGTTCTCCATTAACAAGTAGTATCTTTTTAAAAGAGTAATTTTTGTAACTCAGAGCATCAGTCCCTTTTGTTTCAGATTTTAATGAAACAATTCGCTTTTGGCACACCACTGTTATGGACAAATGCCAGAGGATAGAAGCAAAGGGCAGCATGTTTCAGTAAATCTAAACAGTAGATAAATTATATTCAAAGTCGATTTAAATGTTATTCTTGTTGTTTTCAGCTCTAGTCAGAGTCCTTTAGAGATCTTAATTGGTGCTTCTCAGCACAGACTGGGAAGAGGAACGTGTCCCTGTTTGCTCAGTACATGCTGCTGCCCTGCGCTGCTGCAGTTAGGTCAGCTCAACTTCATACAGCTTTTGACTCCCTTGCTGTTTTTTACAGTTCTAATTTCAAGCAGTTTATTAAATGAGGGTAAATTTCTCATGGCTCAGTGTATTCCTGAGAGCCTTTGATAATTGGAATAATCACTTTACTTCCATTTCCACTCATCTAAGCTATTTAAGATACTACAGTAGGCTGAGGCAGTGAATGTTTTCTTCTTTCCAGCCATATGTCTGTCATGCAATATAACTGCAAATCAAAGCTAGACAGCCTGCCAATTACTACTTCTAAAATGCGTCTCTCCTACAGAAGTTATTTATTCATACTGCTTATTAACCATTGAGGTTTTTTTTCCACTGGAGAAGAACAGATCCACATGCGTGACACCAGAGGGTGTCTTAAAGTATGGGCAAGGACTACTTATGTCCAAGTCACCAGGTCTCCTGCTTCTTAGCGGGACATTCTGGCTTTCAGTAGTAATTTACATTTCAAGATAGGAATAGTGCTATGGGTGTCTGTGGCTTGTAATTTCAGGTCATTTCCTAAAGAAGGGGATGAGTAAGTTTAGACAGGATCAATATGAATAAAACTTTATTCTGGGAAAGTGGACTACTTTCTCCCACGCTCACCACTCGCAATATTCAGAGTGCTGATGGGCCTCTGAAATTGCCTGCATTTAGAAATTTCCAGAGTATCAATTCTGTCTTATTTTGGTTTCTTTTGTTTCATTTCTTAAACAACATTTATTTATTTTTTGTTTCAGATATTTCACCCAGGAAAACATGTGCTTCTACTAGCTTGTCTAACCAAGCCTTCTTGTTTTCCTCAAGTATTTTAATGTACATTTATCATAGGGTCATTTAGGTTGGAAGAGACCCTGAAGGTCATTGAGTCCAACCATAAAGCAGAAAAAAACCCAAATATAGTAATAATAAAAGGGAGACATATGTCTGCTCAGAGGTATAGCACTTGCTTCAAATAAACAAGTTGGTGAGAAATCAATGAGACATGTAACAGTTAAATGTAGTCAAATATATTTGTCAGTAATTAGGAAAAAATGCAGAAATTAACTGAGGAATATACCAGAGAGTAACCGTGATGGAGAAGATATTGTAACTGGTAATCCGGCTGACTTGCCTAGGACGTAAAGAAATTGTAAGCCTGAGGAGCAAAACAGAAGTTGTCATTAAATCGTGGCTATAGGTATTTCAAGGATGATTTTAGGTAGAATCAAGATCTCAACACCCATACTGTTATTCAAACTTTTAGTCTCTTCCCCTTTCCAGTTCTTCTACTTCAGTTGCTGGTCTTTGTAATGCCAGTTATGGACTAAAGTCTACTGAGTTCCCTCACCTCAAAGGTCCTAAATTATGCTCTGTATTACTTGTATTCTTTCCGAATCCATAAATCTCCCCCTTTTTCAGTGGTGCAGCATCACTGGGGTGAGCAGTGAGTGCTCTGCTCTCACTGACCCTCTGCCGGTACCAGGGCCTCTTGAGAGGAGCTTGGAGATAAGCGACTTTGGTCATGCAGCTGAGGAGGGCATAAAAACAATATTGTTTGAAAAATTACCTCCTAGGTTTCTACTTTTCCCTTCTCCTCCTGTTTTGCACCAAGAGTGAGAGGCTTCTGCCTGTCTCTCCAAGAGCTGATGGGGGTTTCTCCCTTTCCAGGGAGGATGCCGTGCTCTGAAGTGTGCAAACGTTGCAGTCCTTATTTGCAGCTCTAGCGTCAGAGGGAATTACCTCCCCTTTCAGCAGGCAGTTTATGAAGCACTCTTAAGAATTAAATAAGGAATCCAGATGCCTAATTAAGGGTTATGGGTTTTCTCCAGGGCTGGGCATTTGGAAGTAAGTTGCCACCTTGTCCATCATTGACTCATCTAAATCTTTTTTAGAGTCTAGCTTGCAGTCAGGTGCAAAAAGGGTTACAGGAGGCAAAACAGGCAGAGAAGAATGGGAGTGTAAAGACTTCTGAGAGGAATCTAAAAGCATATTCATGTGTAAAATCCACTTCAGTAGCACTTAGGATGGAAGAACAGTTTTTGCAGCAAAACTTCTTGCATCATACTGTGGTGCAGAACTCAGCAGAAAATCAGTGCTGGGGAGTTACAATGGCAGTATTTGGGAGAAGGGGTGGGGTCACTGCAGTACTCTTCAGAGGATTTTACCACGCTGTTTCTTTCAATTTCAAAAGCAGCTATGCAGAGCATAAAGATGATATGTGTATTTATATACCAATTTAGGAAGCTCCAGTTTTATGGAAACTTCAGCAGCATGTTGGGGGTGCAATGATTTATTAGCTACTGTCAAGAAAATCTCTGTAAGTAGGAAGGAAAAAAATGCAAAAGTTGTGAAGAAGATGAGGCACTAGAGGACAGAAAGAAAGAACTTGAGGTCACAAGTGCATATTTGGTTCCAAATGTTGAAGGCCCAGTAATCATAGTCAGGGTGAATTAAACATTCAAATAAAAGAGTAAAACTCAGAATGTAACCTGAACCTGTGACAATAGTATCATCCATGGTAATGTTATGCTTTCAGGTTGGTTTTTTTATATTTCCAGTGTAGGATGAACAAAACCAGTAAGTTCACATTTCTGCTTTTAGGAAAAGGAGAACTATGGCATTTAAATAATTCTACAAATTAGGTTTAAAAGCCCTTCAGTAGGATATCGTACTATGGGCAGTAATGCTTCTCTCTGTTCTTTGACCAATGGAGGAAACTTTAAATATGAAATGTTATCTGTCTGTATATCTGTATGTAACCTTCCAAAAGAAGATGTAAATAGGGGTAAATGATAGAGTCATGCTTTTATTATTGGCCATAGTAGAAAATGGTAGTGAGAAGCTTATTGATTTTGATATAAAATAGATGATGTCCCACTGTCAAACATGCCTATACAGCGCTTTATGGGATCATTTTTCATATATACAGAAACAGCGCAGACTGAATGGGTTCATTTTTAAATAAATTCCAAGTTTATTTTTAAGCAATAGCAAATCAGGGTTTTGGTTTACAAAGCAGCTGTGCCGTAAATTATAACAGCGCAACTCAGGTAGAGAGAGATTTTGACACTCCTGAAAACAGGAGTCAGCAGTCAAGGGACAGACAGATGAGAAACTTGTCAGTCACAAAATCAATGTGAATTTACATCTTCAGAGGGGGGAAAAAGGATTCCTTTAATATGTATATACAAACTTAGCATAAGATTGTGCGAAAGACCACAGAGGTACATGATTTAGGTCTAAATGAGATTTCAGCCAATCTGCCAGGATTAAACCACATTGAATAAGACCGAATAGGAGTGTTGTGACAGCACTGCAGGCACTCCATGCAAACCTGTTTTAGTGGGCTTAGTCATCAAGACCAGTTGTGGGTTTTTTATCAGAGTTGTAATGCAGACTTTTGGGGGAGCAGGAAAAAGCAGCAAACATAATGGGATAATTTTAAAGATTTACTGAACAGTGCAAAACTCCAGTGAAAGCTGTAGATTTCCAGGACACTTAGCATTACAGAATGCAATGGGAATGGCTATTTGTTTCAAATATTTACCATTTTTTAAGCTGTCCAGTCAACCAAGGTCCTTAGAAAATGTACTGAGCTCTTAAAAGGGCAGTGAAAATGTTGTTATTTTAATGTGAAGCAAAATATGCTGAGATACAAACAAAAAAATGTAATATGCAATAAATATAGTAGGCTATTTATTAGAAAAATGAGAAAGAATCACTTCCAATATGAAGGAAATGCATTATACACAGCAGTGGTACTGAAGCCGTACACTTCTCAAATTAGGTTTACACTTTCAGATTAGAAACATGAGTTGAAAGCATGTTGGGAAGTAAGAAATTTTCCTTGGGAGCTTAATGGCTTGTTTGCATAAAACACAAAACAATCAAACCTGAGGCTGGCTTTTAAAGTATACACCAAGGAAAACATAAACTTTACTCTTGATTGTTTTAACAAAATCTTTAATTGACCTTACAGGGTTTTGGTGTTAAAATGTGTGTGATATAGTTAGATAATAAGATGGGCTGTTTAATAAGGCATTAAGAAATAAATAACAGATGTCTTAATAAACAGTGAAACAGTCTATAGTATGTAAAATGGGAAGAAGTGTCCTTAAAGACTGATGCACTACAGTGTGTCATTTTTCACTTAAATTCATGTTCCAATTTAAGAACAACAGTAAAACATTAGTAAGTAACATTATGTGTGAGTAATAAGAAAATATTTTATTACTAAAATCTCCTCTTTGTGTTCTTGGGAGCAATTTAGGTTTGCAGAGCTTGATAGCACACTAATCCCCTATTAAGGCCTGTCCATATGAACTTGTGCTTGTCTGTGTTGTCATTTAGGTATTTCAGGAGGTGAGATAATCTAAAGCCATAAGCAGAGATTTCATAAGATAGTTCCAAACTCAAGCCATTGGAAACAAACATCTACCTTTTTCCCTCTCCTCAGGAAAAGAAAAGCTCCTCATGCCTTTCTCTTACTCTTGGCTCTTCCTACTTATTCCTTTCCCCTTTTGAATCACCTAGAGAGAAGAGTCATAGTTTTACACAGTTCAAACTTTGCCTTACCCGTTTGATGTACTGTAAAAGAGATAGAGGTTGTGTTTGATTTCAAGAATGCTCAAAAGGGTTTCGCACCCTTACAGGGATAAATAAATTCATAAATAATTTTACAATATATGTTATTTTTTTGGATTCTTTGAGTGACACACTGAGCATACGCACTAACCTTTCTACCCCTTCGCAACTGAGTTCAGTGAATTGATGATTTCTTTCTTGTCTTGAGCTAACATTTACATGTTCACAAAACCACTATGTCTCTTGATGCAATTTTCAGCTTCAATAGCAAGTAAGGACTAGAAATAAAAATAAATTAGTAAACAATTTTTAGAGGCAAGAGACAAAACTTTTGTTGCAAAGATAGCTGGGAAAGCTTCATCCAGATTTTAACCAGCACTAATGCTAAAATGTTCAATAAGATAATTTTATGTCAAATACAGTGCACAAGTTAAGCTCCTCTCTTGAAATTAGTCTTGATGGCAACACTGTGAAGACCTGGGGGAGTAATTCTGTAGCCATATAAAGTTGTTTATGGGTCTGTAATTAGACAGCAATCAGTCAGTGCTTGACATTTTAAGCACTTCAACTGGCTGCAATGCAAAATACCAACTTCAACCACAAATCCCTCATTAAACTTCCAGTAAAACAGGATTACTGACTGTTGTGACTGTCAACATGCATTTTATTTGAAATAGTAATCAGAAAAGTGATTGTAGTTCATTTTATGAATATGCATATTTCCTATATCCATTTTTAAAAAGTTTTTCACTGTGGTATGATACAAATTAAGTAGGATGAGGTCATGGAGCTTTCTCCTTAGAAATAGTACATAGTTCTGTGTCAGTTAAAATCTTTAGCTTCAATTATAAAGAAAAATTAAGATGTGCTGTGGAGTGAAACTACAATGGTGAAAGATTAATTAGCTAATATTTGTGAAGCTCCGAAGATAAATCAGGCTATGTGAGGTGTGTGTTAAGTATTACTGCAACAACAGGGTTGCTAAATGCACCACTGAGAGTCAGCTGGAGGGTTGAAGTTTTTCCCAATTCACTCACTCCATCTGAAATCTTCCATATTCTAAGGACTTTGCAGCTAGGCAAGTAAACTTGCATGATAATCTCTCTGGCACTAGTGGATCGATACTACTCCATTAGTTTAGCCCACACCTCTTTCACAGTCTATTAGTGCCTCTACATGTCCCCTCACACTAAATCCTTTGGGGGGAACTGAACGGTGACTCATTCTTCATTTGCAGTTCCTTGTCTCTGGAAGACAGAAAATTGAGTGATTTGGGGGCAGTAGTGACCAGTGAAGGAAAATTGCTTTTGTAAAGTGGCTGATGCCTGGAGCTAAATGTCCCTGCCCAAGCAGATGTGGATCTGTGGACTTCTAGATAGAAGACCTGTAGCAGGGTGTGTGGATTTCTAAGTATACAAATCAGAAATGTCACAGTTATACCAAGTAAAGTGCTAATCCAGTATAAACTCACTGCTTGACTCAAATAATCTTGACAGGTTAATTTTACCTGGGGAGCCTTATGTGGGTTCAGGCATGGCCTGACATTAACTGGTATAAACCCAGTGTAAAGACATTAAAACTCCCTTTTCTTCTGTGTTGTGCATTCCACCTAAAATATGGTCTTGGACGTGTATCAGGTGTTTACCAAATTTGCATTACAAGGTGATCTGGGAGTCATCATGGTTGTCAAGAACACTGGCAGGCCTACAGCCAATCTGTCCAGGGACCAAAAGGGGAGGCTTAAGAATGGGGCTTGCAGGTAGCACTAAGCTTATGGCAGTCATTTTGTTAGATGTGTATAATAAAGGTAAAAGAATAAGCGTCTTCTACAAAAGCTGAAGCAGAATAAATGACATCTCATTATACATTTATATAATCTCTGCTTTTTAAAAAATAAGTCACACTCTTTCTGGAAGACATTTTGTCAGTAGTGTTTTGTCATTTTCATTTAGTTGGATATGGAAAAACTTCCAACTTCAATTTAGTCCTTCCCTTTTTAACCATCTCTGGTCTAACCACATTCAATATTGAAAGAGGCCTAGTCCCCCTGTCTGATTCAGCAGAAGTCCTGTAACATCATCTGCTTTGCTTTGTGAGATTTCTTATACCAACAACCTCCTACAGGCAAGGCTGGGATTTTAGTGCTTGCTAATCTTTTTTCAGACCTACTTCATTGCTCATCAGCTACAAACATGTGTCTTTCTTTTATTCAGATCTGAGAGATTGCCTCTTTTGATACCATTGGATAAACTGTTAAAGCAAGTTTTGTTTTAATAATAATAATAGTGGTAATAATAATAGTAATAATTGGATGGAGGATCTGTCCTCCAACCTAACAAGGAGTAGCCTGAATGACTCAGCAAAGAAGCCATAAAAGGAACATGATGTTCTGAATATTAATCCAGTCGTAGTTTCTTTTCGCAAAACCCACAAACGTTGTATTTTCAGTGTTTTAATGTAATTTCTGTCATCTACTTTGGTGTGTTGTTCACAACTTTTTAATGAGTCTGTCCCATAAATCTGAAGAATGTGTTCTCCGAATTTTTCACTTAATTACATCTAAGTAGTATCAATCTATTTTAACAGTGATGACATAATTTTTCTCATTAATTTCACTAGTGTATCTTGTAGCCATTTACTGGACCTTCCACTGTTGTCCTTGTGGCCACATCTGTAGCATTAATACAAAATTTCCCGAAGGGGTAATTTAGGATTATCTTCAAGTTTCTATATTTACTTTGTATTTCACTATCAGAGTGTCTTTGCCATTTAGCAGAATTCCCTCTTTCTCCTCTCTCCCACACAGTTGGGAAGGGGAGGGTTGTTAGTTTTGTGGTCTATGAAAAAGTAAGAAACAATTGATACTGCCTCCTGGTTTGGTTTAAACATCTCTCGTACCACCTTGTCAAAGAAGTGATACAAGACATCACTCAATCAGAAAACCTATTTTTGAATAATGCCTTAACTTTGGAGAATATTTTATTCAAATATAGATCTGTAGCTGCTTCAGAATCTCCACGGGACTTTCTATCCCATCACACAGCCACAGTTCTAGGCACAAATAAGGAAAGTGTTGCAACTAAGGTTTAGACAATTCCTTTACTGCGTGCATACTTAGATACTGCTTAGCATACAGTGGGAAATATGTTTGCACGTTTCTTGATGAGGCTAGACCTCTGCTTCCAAACATGTTTCCATTTACATTCTGATAGAATTGCAAATCGCAGTGGTAGTGAAACTGCTCTGATTTATTTCCATGTCCAAAATACCAGGTGGAGGGTGTGCAGAAAGCCAGTAAAACCAGAGGAATTGCAAAACAGCTGTGCAGTAGTGCCTTCATGGAGAACACCCCTCTTCTGATGGTGCCTTGCTTCTCTCTGAGGGAACCTTCCGTTCCTCAAGCCAAGACTTGCACCTTCTGTGCGAGACCAGCAGAGCTCAGTTGCAGCTGTAGTTACACACTACAGTTGCAGTGAATCTTGTAAACTGGGACACTTGTAAATATTTCAGTTACTTTTCTGTTGATGTCAGAGAAGGAAGTTCCAGGTTGCTGCATAATAAATAATGGAGACCTGTGATTTATTTACTATTTGTACACTCTGTGTTTGTCAGAAGTAAGAGCGCAAGTGAAAAGTCCTGTGTCACCATAAAATTCTCCTTACCTTATCACAGTTAAACCATAGCAGCAGAGTAGTTTTTTGCTTAAGGAGGGTTTGCAAAATTTTAGTGGATAGTTCTCACAACCTCTGTAGAGCTGTGCAGTGCTGACATGCTCAGAAATGATGGAGATATGTTATCAAGCTCCTTTTGTCAAACAGATTGGACAGTTACATTTTAATTCTGCTGTAAGGCCCAGAAATGCCTTCAAATGTAATTGGACTTAGCATGCCCAATATGAGTTATATTCTTTAAATTTTACATTTTTAAGAATTCTGGTTCTGATGTACAGTAAAAAAGGAACCATTTATCCGTTCTTCAATTATTAGTCAGACGGATGGTGTAGTCGGATGTTATGGGAGGATGTGTTCATCTTCTCTGCTGGCAAAAAGGCAGCAGAATAGTTGAAGGATAAATGTATGATCAGGGAAATTCTGGTTTTGTCATTTCAGACAGGGAGCAGACTTCTTTTCTGCTGGAGAGAAAGCCTCTGTCTTCCTGGAGCTGTGTCGTTTCATTTATGCAACCCCTGAAACTCCCAATGTACATATCTGCTTTATAACACAGATCTGTACTGGCCATAACAAGCAAACCTGGGTGTGACCACAGATTTTCTAATTGTAAAAGACTGTGTGTAAGGCTTACTGCACGTGTGACTCCTGTTGCTGGAACCCAGAAGGAGGCATCTTTTCCAAGAACTCAGAAATACTAAGAAAAGTTATTCTGCCTAATTTTGTTTTTAAATAAATGCAATAAGTTCATTCCAAATAAGCATTCTGTAGTTTCCACTTGCCTGATAGTAAAGACAGTATTTGCTGTTTCCTGCTGGAATTTAATAATCATTTTACTATACTCAACATTAGTAAGAATGTTCTCCTTCCTGATGTTCCCATCCTTTTGCAACTACTTTGGGATAATAATGCATGGTCACAATGTAGACTATCAGGTTCTCTTATCTACTGTGTTTAATATTTGATTTATATTTATAGAGTTTTTTTTTTTTTTGAGTGATGTAATGTAGGAATGTGGTTGGAGGGTGGTTTTTTCTATGCAATTGTTTGGATTTTCCAACTTAGATATTTTGTAACAAAGAATATTCTTGTGAACATCTTTATTCAGTGTTGGACACTTGGATTCTGTAAGAAAGAAAAACTTCGTATTTTTTGCCTAAGTTTGTGTTTTGTCACTTAGTCTCAGGGTGAATGGTAGCAAATAATAGTCATCATCATAGTAATGCTTTGGCTGAATATCTTGGGACAAGATCTGAGATCTTGAATTTTTCTGCATATTTTTTCTTACTGAACTTCATACTCAAAAGATATTTTGCTGCTGTTGGCTGGTCTGCAGTCTCTGATAGTACAGACAACTTAAAATTGCCTGGAAACAGTCACTCCTTTTCAACACTTCTCAAGAACACATTTGTTATTGTCACAATTACTACATGCTGGTGTTATCTCTGGATTAAAGTTGGATCTTATATTGATCTAAAGCTACAGTGCATGTACTGCCACTCTGCAAAGTGATGACTTTGTAAAGTGTTTTTTAATGCAGTTACTTTTAACTTCTCATTTATTTCACAGTAGATTTAAAAGCACGTTTAGATTTACCATGTTGTCTGTTTGTGTGGCCTAGAGCCCAAGCCCCATCACACAGCCGTGATGGATGGCTGCAGTCAAAACGGGCTGCCTGAGAGCTCATATTCGCCCCATGAGGCAGCGTGGCATGCAGGGAGGTGTTCTGATGAACACTGGTAGCACCCAGTGGGCAAAGGTGGCAGATGAGAATGGGCCACCAAAGTCTTACTCACATGTAAACTGGGGAAGTTGGCTGGCCATGTCTCCATCCCTCACCGCTAGCCCAAGAGACAATTGTTTTCTCCCCATCAAATATTCTCTTTATTTCTAATGTAATTCAGTTGCTGTTGTATTCCCGCCTAATTCACACTTAGTGTATTCCGTGTGTCCCAAAGTCTGCATGACATTATACCATAAATGCTTCAGCCTCTGTTAAATCTTAATGAGAAGCAAAACTGGCTTGAATTAACCAGTTCTGGCTATATCAATATTGTAGCATCAGAATTTATGACTATATGTAAAAAGAGACTTGTAATTCAGAGAATTATCCACTGTATAAGGGGGGGGAATCTCATTTAACATTTTAATGCCTTTCAAGGCTTTCTGATATTGAGTTCTCCCCTGGTTATACTTGCAATCAGAAAGATTTTTATATTTTTATTTTATTTCTGTTTCATCTCCATCCTTGTTAGAAAAGCCCTCCGGAACAGTGGAATGAGACTAGGAGAAACAAGTACGTTGTTTCTGAAATTAAGGACCAAATTGTCATGCTAGTGTACATCTCTAGAATGAACTAAGAGTCTGTCAAGGCAGCCTTGTTCGAGATTTACATTTAGTGGTGGAACTTACTCCTGTTTCCTCTTTTATTGAGAAGTTTTTGTAGTGCAGTAAGGCTAGTACTAATCACTTCATCTCTCATGCCTGGGAGGGTCATGTCTGAAGTGTTTTGAGCCATGTTTTCCTATCTCCCCTCAGCCTCTTGCTCAGGGATTGAGACCAAAAAACCCAGCAACTACAAAACTATTTGTGTTTAAAAAACAGTTGCTGCCATAAGTTATATTGTGAAAGTATGACAGAACTCTTATGTAAGTTGTATACTCATATCACAAGTATAATACTTTTCAGACAACAAGTGTGACATACTTATGGCTACCTGTAGCTTTTCTTTATGGGGTGTTTTTTCTAGAGCCTGTAACGTTTTGGAAAATACCTTCCTAAATGTATTCTCTAATGTATTCTCTCCAGAATTTTCACTAGTGTTATTGAAAAATATTTTCAGTGAAAATGCCAAAGGGCACGTCTGCACCTGCAGTTTTGTAATCTGAGGTCTACCAAGTCTAGGTCTGATTACAGCCATCTTACCAAAATCTGATGAACTAGCAAAGAGGGAAGCAAAATCCCTGCATTTTCTTCTCTGAAAACATCATCTCCAAGCACTGTCCAGAGTGCATTAATTAGGTTTACGGCGTACGAAGAAAAAAAAGTAATGAGTTCAGAGGTTGATAAAATTAAATCAGTTCTTGGTAACTTTTCATCCAGTTATTCCCCAATATTAAGCATGTTTTTAGAAAAGAGCTGTCCCACAACTGTTAATCCAGAGTGGCTTCAGAAAGCAGACTTAAAATGCTGCTCCTTAGCAGCGTGCCAGTCTTCCCAAACCATGAACAGAAAAACTGCCACTACTTACAACAATTTTCGTGGCATCCTGTGACCATCTCTTGACTTTCATCTCTGTGATTGATTTACCATTTGAGTCTTAGTGAAAGCACGGTAGTCCTGGAAAGGCAGAAATTTTACTCAAAAAAAACCCAAAACTCTCTTTTCCAGACCAGACCTGGGCAGACAAATGTTGCAGATTTTCACATTCAGGTTTCTATTTCCATGCAACCCTAATTAAAAAAAAAAAAAAAAAGAGTAGTTCACAGGTGCAATTGTCATCAAGTAGCATCTGCAATCCTATTAAGAATGAGAGATAAGGATCATTATTTTTGCCTGCAGTTTGACAAAAAATATGAATGGCTATTGCTTTGAAAAATTTATTTTATGTAAGTATTGCAATTTGAATCAGCTCTTTACAAAGGAGGGGTGTGATCTGAGCTCAGCACAGAAAGCTTCAATCCCATCTTTGAGTCTTTCTCTCCAGAGTAAATAAGAATTTACATGAAAAGATGGTTCAGGGGGTGTGTGGAACTTTATGTCTCTTTTTGTTTCTTTGGAAGTGCTTTGGTTTGATGCAGTAGGCATGGGGCAGTAAACAGTCATACACACTGGCATGGCAAAAGCACAGTATAAGATTCAGGTTTCTGGCCCCAGATACTCAGGGATCCATTTTCCAGCTTTAGTTCACAAGGTATTGTTTTTCCTACCTTATTCATGTTTAAATTTCAACTTAAAATAAACCTGTAAAAACAATCCAGAGTTTGGCTGAATACATCAGACCTATGAGCCGGAAGCACACCTTTCCCAGACTACTTCTGAGGGACTTGTAAAATCTCTTTTTGGGCCAACTCCCTTCTCCTATTCCTATGTTAATTAATTAAAGAGCAATGTGCTTGTACATTCTTTATCTTTCTCAAGTGATAACATGTCAGATAAGAAACATTATTAAAAATGGCATCTGTGAATGAGTTGGTTATATCTACCCATCTAGAAGCTGCAGGAATAAAAATATTCCACATTATCATGCTGCAGTTGAAATAACTACTTTAGGAGCTAATGTTGTCCCATGGTCTACCAAATGCAGCTGCGCTATGGACTTCAACTATTTCGAGTGTCTTAAATTTTTGAAAACCCGCTTCTCCTTTATTTGACCTATCCATTTTGTAGGACCATTGTTACCATATAAAATTACAAATTCTCTGTTCAGTGAGTAAGTACTAACAGTATTACTAATGAATATCTTTTTATGAGCTGAAAATCTGCTGTGTTGCCAGTTAGTATATTAGAATAATTTATAAAACAATTGACCATCTGCCAGTGATATTCTGTGATATTGGCTGGTCATATCAATAAATGTAAATATTGCCTCCAATTGAAAAGGCTGTCATTCATAGTGTAATTAAATTCTTATTGTTTGTGCTCTCTATACAGCCCCACAGCCTCTCTTAGAGCTTCTATTAAGAAAATAAGATCAATTACTCAGTAAGTGCTCTTATTTTTAATAAGAGAATGTTAATCTGTGAATCTTACATGCTGACAACTGTACTGTGGTATCTTGGCTCTCTAGTAGTTTAATTAATAAACATACATTTGCTCTTTTTGTCAGAGCAAGTTTGTTGGTATAATGAGATAATGTTTTACTGATTAATAAAACTCTCCAAATCTTCAGCTTGATTAATTTCTTAGCACGAAAATGAAGTGGATTTCTTTTATCAAACAGGTTATTCAAAGGTGAATTTAATGTGCGGGTTTTTTTCGTTAATACATCTCCATAGAATTATTTTCCTTGTTTTAGTCTTTCAATTAGCTCATTGATATATTACAGTTGTGAGCTTTTTCAAGTTTTTAAAATGAGGTGGTCACATTTTCTATTTGATATTTTATGTTAATTGATTCCGCTCCATTCATAGACACAGTGAAATGTTGCCAACACCTGTAGACAGTTAGTTGAGGATTTTTTTACCCCAATTTGTCTTTGCTGCAGATAGCTTTTAAATGTCAATGAAAGCCTTAGAATATTATTTAGAAATATTACATTTTGTCTTTTGGATGATACATGCTGTTTTCCCAGGTTAGAACTCCTTTAACACAGAGCTAGGACAAAAGTGGACTTTCACGTCCAAGTCCTAAATGGTTTAATGAGTCTTGGTTTGTACAGGTAAACCTTGAGCATATGTATTTTCTAGTACAAATACGTGTTAAATTTAATTAAGTTATAATTCAGATTATTGTTATTCCTCTGTATGTCATTCTACCTCTCCTTCCCATTTCCTCAATCCGTTTGATGTTTGGAGAAGTGAAGAAGTTAAAGAAGTCTGATTTTTTCAGAACCCTGAAGGGAAGTTTGCTTTTGTTACTCATTTCTGGGAACACCTGTGCACTGTGGAGTTTAATTGGGCTACAGCTGGTGCCACTGATGTGTGGCACTGAGCAGGGCTTTGCAGTCTGACTGGAAATCTTGACATTGTGTGTCATTGGCTGTTTCCTAAGCTATTAATGTACTTACATAAGTTAGAAGGTGTTCTAATTTTTAGGGGATTATATTCTCTGTTGACCAGTATACCTGCTGTAGGAAGATCAAAGCTATGAATGGTGAGCGTATGGCACACTAGCACAGAACAAGGCTGCTGAGCACCCACTGAGTTTAATTGCTGTTTGGAGAAGTTAGGTGGTCATCTTACAAACACTGTAATGAGGAATTGCTGATCAGCACCTTGAAAATATTGAGGAGAGGTTTATCTAGAAGGGAGAGGAGCTGCTTTTTTTCTGGCTTTAAAAGTGTGATTGAAAGCAAGTTGCCTCTCTCTTGTCCTGAGGAGATTCTAGAGGACTGGGGGAGTGAAGGAAAGGAGGAAATAAGCTAAGCTATGCACCAAATATGCTGATCTGAAATAAGAGAGTTTTGAAAACAAAATCAATTTAGGGGTAGCTTATTAGGTATGGAATGTATTAAGTTTAGAAATGGTAATAAATCAAGTAGTGTTCAACCTAAAGTGTGAGAATTCTGCTTAAGGGCTGGGTAATATGAAGTAAGGAATTCAGGGTATTGTCCATTGTGTGTAGAACATGACCATATCTTCTTTTTCTTACATATTTTAGTACCATAGATTCGCTAGCTATTTTAGACACGCAGTAATATATGTCACTGCTTGAAGAAATTGCAGACAGTGGCCCAACTAATAAATCAAGTCTACAAACTTTTGTCGTTATGTTAAAAGCAGTTCAAAGCACATGGTACACCCACGTGCACCCTCACAGAGAAGAGACCGTTTCTGGCGTGGTGAGTGGTACGTGATAAAGCAGTGGGTCTGGCTACCATCTCTGGTCTGCTGAAGAGCAAAGGCTTAGCTTGTACAGCTGAAATAATTTCAGCATAAAATTCCTGTGGTGGCCCTGAATTACCACAGACGGACTTAGCCATTGGCACTTTTCAAGGACATGCTGCCAAAGGACCAGCTGCTTCCTGTAGGAGACCTGCCATCTGGAGTTTAGAGAGTGATCCCTTTGATGGACGTCTCTGGCAGTGAACAATTTGCTGCATGTAATTTTTCCTCTTTTTTTTTTTTTTTTGCTGAAATTTTGGAGGATTTTATACAGTAAACTTTGTGGAGAGATGTTAAAAATTTTCTCTCTGGGTTGACAGTGGGGGAAGTTATCTGCTTAATTGTTTGGAATTCAGCCTTAAATAACTAAGGTTCAAAGTGAGAAATTGTGGCAGACGACTGAGGGCCATGTCAGAAACTAGCAGCTAGAAAGTATGTGAGCGGGTACTGATTGATATAAGGGAGGTGAAATGATTGTGTTCCAGATAGGAAGCTATTAAGAGGTATTTGGTTTGGTATGTGTTTAAAGACTTAAGAGAAAGAACTTGAAACACAATGAAATCCTCTGTTGAGCTGGAACTGCCAAAGAAAGCAATGAACACGGGAGTGATTTAGACAGGCTTGGCTTCCCGTTGGATAGATGGATTTCCAGTTCCATGTAGAGAAATATAGAATAACAATAACATGGGATAAAGGACATAAAAGGGGAACATGCACTCGCTAGCCAGAAGTTAATAAATATTGAGCAGAATGTCAATCTGGAGATAGGAGTAGATGTAATTGTAAAGTCCCTGTGCTAGAGAGCAAAGAGTAACGAGGCTGCTTTCTTCTTGTGGGTCTAACTGCCGGCTCAAAAAAAGATCTAATACAAATTGCTTGCGGATCAACTTCTTCCTAGCAGAGAAGACCTAGTTGAAGTGTTACAGAGTGCAAAGAAATTATAGAAAAGGAAGAAGGAAAGCATGATACTTCTTCATGAAGTAATTTCACATGACCTTTTCCCACAGTTTAGTTCCAGCTCAGTTTATCCTGAAAGGATTCCTGGGATATAGCAGGGGCCACATGGTGGCCACCGCGCTGTGTGGCAAGGTGGTAGGTCATTCACACCTTTCCGCAAAAGCAGAATTGTTTCCCTGGGAGTTTCTGCTCCAGTTCTCTTAGTTGTAACAAACCTTCTTAAGGCAGTACAGTCCTGAAACATCCTCTTGAGCAGCAGGCAAATGTCTAAGAAGTGCTTGGTCCTCTTAAAAGCAATCCTGGGCTTATCAGTGAGGGCTAGAAGCCGGAGGGCAGAGTATTTCAGTGGAGACACTGGTGAATGACTGTTTTACCCTTGATTTTCTTTATGACTTTCATTTCTTTCTTTATGACTTCATTTACAGAATCTTTCTGTAAAAGCCAGCTGTTTGTTTTCACAATGGTATCAATGAGTTTACAAAATTTGTGCTGAAGAAATAACACAAAATTAAATTTAAAGCTTTATTTAATGTGGCTTTCATTTCATACATAGCTTTCATTCTTTGTGATACAGAAAAATAATAAATAATTGCTGTAGTTAATTAAAAGTAGAAGTACAATTGAATTGTTCCCTTCTCTGGAAACATTATTAATTTTGTACGAATTTCAAAACAAGAGAGATAATTTCTTTTATATGAAGGTATACATATGTTATTAGGTAATGAGAGGAGAATTCATCACAACCTTGTTTTCCTCTTTGAGAACTTCAGACTGTAAACTCTTGTACTTTTTGGTGGTGTGTGGGCCTGACATAGGAGAAGAGCAAGTGGATATTTACAGGTGATAACTCACTAAGGAAATTACTTTTGTCCCACGAGGGAAGCTGCACCATGCTGAAATACAGGTAATGGTTTTGGAAATGTTTTTTATGAAGCTTTTGTTGAAAACAGAAAGCAGTATGTGTCTTAAATGTCTTTCCAACATGTGGTCTAACATGTGAGATGTAAGAAATGCCACTCCCATGGGTATTGCCCCTGAATTTCAGTCCTTCTGGATCTATCTGCCTGTGCCAGAATAGGGGTCAAAGCTGCTTCTGCCCAAAGCCACCTTCAGCGATGCAATAGCCTTACTGCGATGCCAAATTTCACCATTATTCCTTTGGCTGTGAATGCTGCAGTTTTAAGAGATTGCCAGCACTTGTTACCCACCCTCTGTGGAAGAGTTAGTAATGCTACAGGAAAGGGAGTGGATAGAAATGTATGTCCTGACTGCCGTGCCCCCTCCGACAGTCGTTTTTGTGCTCTGACAGCGAGCTGCAGCCACTGAGCCCGAGGCATGCGTTTGTTCCTGCTGCCTCTGATGGAGGTGCCATCATTTCTGACAGCAACAGCAAGCAGGGCCAGTGTACTCAGGGGAGGCATATTTGTGGCATTTTGATGTAGTCTGCAGGGGACGAAATTCCCGTGCCTTGCTTTCTTGCTCTTGTTAAGAGCAGAAGTTACTAACTCATTCATATATGACATTCTTGAAGAATCACAAAGAAAAGCCAAGGTAGAAAGACCATCTCTACATGGTCTCTTTTAAAAAGTCTGGAGGCTGGCAGACCTTATTTGGGAACTGTGCCTGTATGATTCCCTGGGGTCTTATACCCTGCCCAAGGCATTAGGTCTTGGCCACAGTCAGAGCTAGGATGCTGGGTTACCACAATTTCACCTGTTTCCTTCTGCGTTCTCTTGTTCATAAGCAGCAGGCAGGAAACTTGTGAAGTCTGTATGATAGAAGCAGACTGCAATGGAAATTAAAAGGAAAAGCAGAAGATTTTAATTCACTGAGGTACAAACTGAAAGCAGAAATGATTGTACCATTTTATTTTATTTTTTTCTTTTTCCCAAATGATACTGCAGATGGTCCTTCAGAAGACCTAGCAGTAGGATGCTGGTGAAATGTTAAGATTAGGCCTGTAGCAGATAAATTCAAAACAAATCAAAATACCAGAACTATGCACGCTGAAAGCTAGCTGAGGATGAGAAATATTACTGTTTCTGGATCCGTCAAAAAATAGCAAATAGTAAAACCGCCTATTTCCAAACTGCTACTTAAATATGTTTGGTCAGAGGTTAATTAAATCTGAAAGCAATATTGCATCTTCTTGTGTAATACCAGCTTTCCATTTGCACTGTTAGAAAGTTTCGCAGCCACTTGACTTTACCGACAGGGTGTCTCAGATTTATCAGTTATTTGGGTGGCTCTCACCGTAAAATGGATCTGATAACAGGTGTGGGTATACAGAAAAAAATTTTTGCTTTTAAAATTTGAATAGGTGAAAAATAAGAAAATAATCAATGTTTAGCTCAAAGATAATTTCTGACTGAAAGGATTTGTCTGGGAAAGTTGTCACAGGAGTGGAATTAGGAATGGGAGCTGGAACTTAACAACTTGCTTGTGTTATAACATCTGTTATGTATATTTTTATAGATATAGTTTGTTAGGTGTAGTTCACATATTTTCATTTCTTATACTAAGTTTATGCTAATAACAGCTGCTTTATTCCAGCACTGTAATTTCTTGATAAGAAAGGTTTTTCCTTTTATCAAATTTTCATCAGTTTTTCCTTTCCCTTTAAGCTAATACAGTAGGTGCAGTGTTCAAGGTGTTATGCTAAGTAAAACAACAAAAAAAACCCCATTTGTGCTATGCACCGCCTGTAAATAAATTCCTAGTGTTCTTTTCCCTCAGAATTACTGATAAGAAAAAGATTCTATGATAGTCTTATAAGACGGGTTTGGAACATCTGTTTTCTTTTATGCGTACACCTCACACCTACTGTTGCAAAACAGGCATTCCTCACTGTAAGTGTTATTTGTTGATGCTTAAAGGATCAATGAATAATTCAGCCCCTGTACCCTTCTTGCTTTGTTGCACACCTATTGAGCTCTCAGAGCACAGTCATATCAATAAATTCTGACTTGCTTTACAGCTCCAATTTCATGCTTGGCCTTTCCTAAGATACATACAAGCAAAAATAAATAACTGAAAGAAGGAAAATATCTGTGCAAATTGTTTTAGTAAACCTCATGTGCGTCTAATAAGCCCTTCCCATCCCTTCTAAACTAAAATGGATTGTTAAAAGGAGTCTGTATTTTTTTTGATGAGGCAAACCCTGTTGCATTACAACTACGTCCACCAATGTGTGGGTGAGAGTTCAAAAATATAATGAAGTTGCAGAGCACTGTGGGTGCTATCTCTAAAGGTCATATGCACTTCACTCTGTAAGTACCTAAATAAAGCGTGTATTATGGTAAGAAATTGAACCAGTCAGTCCCCGCTTAGGAGGCTTAATTTCTGTACTTATGATGATTGCGGTTATAGTAAAGCAGTCAGGCAGGTAGATCATCCGCATGTGCCTCTAACTTTTCAATTGTAACAAAATATGGGCAAACTTACCTGGCTTTTAATTGTCAACAGTTTTTGCAACTTGTTAATTCACATACTCTTTAGTTTGCTACAAGCTAATTATGTGCTGAAGGGTCAGCAGGGGAAACAGTGGTGTTTAACCTTCTGTACAGAGGAGTTGTCCACAGTGGGAAAGTGAGGACTGTTTCAGTAAGCAGAACGTGAAAAGTGGTAGTCAAGATAGTCATATCTAGTCTTACACCAGTAGGCAGAGATTTCTCCTTGGATGCCAGAAGCATTTGGGAACCTGAGTACCCTTGCAGACAGTGGGATTTAGGGATCTCGGTTCCATTATGAGCCCTGGTTTAGTTCCTGTAGAAGGGTGGATGATAGGATTAACCACAACCATTTGAAACTACTGCAGATGGAAGGGGTTGTTGTCCTCAGTGAATAATAAAATGTGTTTATCCTCATACTGCTTAACCTTGCCATAATTACAAGTGTTTATTAGGAGTGATTGCCTGCAATGATTAAATAAAAAAGAATTATACTGGAAGAGATTATTTAAAAACTTATTTTGTGGGGGCTTCATGGCTATGGCTCCATGTTTCAGTGGAGCAATCACTTGGACTCTTCTGAGGCTGAAAAGCTGCTGGCATTTAAACTAGAATTTCTGCTTTTGCTCAGTCACCAACTTGTCAGACAAATATTTTACAGTTGCAGTTGTTTGGTGGAAAAGAATATGTCCCTTTCAAAAGTGCTATTTGTCTGTGAAAACTGAATTTTAACAGTGATTGAAGAGCAAATATAATGAAGCGCTCAAAGTATAGCTTAAAGTAACATTTTTTCCCTCTGTGGTGAAACCAAAGGGATTGGATTCTCCTAAATAGACAAAATCTCTGGCTGTGGATGAGCTGCCATAATGTCTGCACATTTGTGAGAAGTGCTGTTTTTTCCTGAGTACTGCTAAATTATTTGCTAGACCTCAAGGTATATTTAAGTATAAGTTTTTGTTCCTCCTTTTCCATGTGGAAAAAGTACTGTTGACAGAAGTTGTAAGGAAAAATCTTTTCTAAAGCACAGTTACAATTTAAATACTAGCAGTGCAACTTCTCCCAATATGTCCAGAGAGATAGAATTTTTTTGGATTTTCCTAAACGGAAAGACTCAGGCAGGGTAGGATAAAGTGTGAAGCTTATTTATTTTGTGTATTAGTTCACAAAGTTTAGATGTCATCATTTAGGAATAAAGTGCATTTAATATTCCTGAAAATTATTGAATGGGTTAGTTTGCCAGTTGTTATTTTCAGTAAGACCTTTGTCTGACAACAGTGTCTCTACTGTGTATTGCAGTGGAAAATTGAATTTATATTTAGATAGAAAAATCAGGTTTACATAAATATTGGTGTATGGTGCTATGAAGTATCACATAAGCACTTCTAAAAATTTTAATTTTTGCTCAGTATTCTAGGCTAACAATGGGAACAGCTGTACTCTCATTTTGTATTTTGTTTGTTTTTTTTTTTTTTGTATTGTGGTTTTAGGTTTCTGGGGGTTTTTGTGTTTGTGTTTGTTTTTTGGTTTTGGTGTCCCGTCATCCCCCCCCGGCTCTTAATATCATTGTCTAAATATTATATATTATTAAAGCTTGCTTGCTGCTTGTCTTGGTAATGTACTCATTTGTGGATGGCAGTGCTGAGATATTAGTCCTCTAGAGCTCTGCACAGTGGAAAAAATATTCCAGATAATCTTCCAAAACTTTTCAAATCTTCTGATTATCTGTGTATACCTAGCACATACTGTCGGGCTGGCATATAAGTATTTTTTTTAAAGAATATTTTAGTGAGAAGTGACTTTATACATCACTCACATTACCTAATTATATTCTGCTGTTCGTATCTCATCAAGCATGCAAATTGTTGGGACAGCAGTTCCAAGTTATAGCAGATGGAAGTCACTATTTTTATAACTATAAATAGTTAATTTACTGTCATTCTTTATTCCTACAGAGGTAGAGGAAATAAAAGGAAGTAAATTGATGTAGTAATAAAAAGAAGTTTGCAAGGTTTTTGCACTGGCTGTTACTACTTCCTGTGTGTGATTGATCTTTTTAGCCATTTGTGGGGTTTTTTTAATGACATCAGTGGAAGCATAGTGCAATGTATGTTCAAAGGGTTGTTGAAAATTATCCTCCAAATAATAGTAACCTTTTTGAGAACGACATTATCAATGATCTCCTCGCTTCTCGTGATTTGTGTCATATTATTGACCTAATGCCCATCCTACATATGGGTCAGGGGGAAACACACGCCTGCAATAAAAAAGGCAAACATATGGTCGTGGCAATAGTCAGAAGTGATTCTCTTCAATGAGTGCATGAATTCCATTTCTGTTCATGTTTTTAGCTTCATCTGAATCTTTTTCTCTCTAAAAATTTGTATACATTTTTAAGGGTAGCTTTCAGTAATGCAGTTATGCTCACATGCTTTAACTAGTCTGGCTTTTCTCATGCGCATTACCTCTCTGCTCCGTTACCCGTTGTTGTTGTGGATAGCCACACTCGTGCTTATTTCAAAATGCTGCTACTGTAGGAGACACATTTTTAGTAACATAGTAATGTGGCACCCCTGTAACAGTGAACACGCTTCCCCAGAGTACCAAGAGCAGTGCCACAGCTTCTACACCACTCACAGAAGCACACACAGAAGCTACCCCGGAGCACATGTACATGTAGTGTTTGCCAGTAGCCAGGAGACCTGCGGCATGTTCACTGTTGACAGCAAGAAGCAATGTTCCGTATGCAAATAAACCTTAGGCTTATTAATTTCTTCTTAATTCAAGAATCTGAAAGAGTTTTCAGATATATGAAGGCGGCAGTAGCCACTACATACTAATTTTTTAATATGTACAGTTTCTGTATAGAAATAGAACTATTTAAATTACTTTACTTTTTTGTAGATCTTCAGCATTTATTGATTCTCTTAATTACAGGAGGGGAAGTCTCTGACACCAACAGCCATTCAGGTGGCACTATCCTGATTTCCTTTGGTAGCTTTCATGCAGTCAAAGATAGTTGCAAGGACTGTTCAGACTCAGTAAAGGAGTCTAAGATTTGTTCCCCAGTTCCTACTCTGAGATGCAGTGCTCTTATTCAGGTTTGGTATCTGTTCCTGTTGGACCAAGTCCTTATATCTTTCATCAGATGGTGTGAAGGATTTCATTCCACACCAGTCAGGTATACAGATGCTTGGTGCGTGTATCGGTTCCCTGATAGCATCTGCCCCTAACAAGCCGCCTACCACTAGTGTTTGTATATCAATACCTGCTTTTCATTATCTTTCCTTCTAGAAGGTGCTGTTTAATATAAAGAAACACACAAATAAATGATCTAATGGCAGAGTCCTACTTGGCTCCTGTACTCTGTGGGAAAGAGATTTCTCATTAATTTATCAGATTCATACCCTTCATCCCACTCACAAGCTGCTCACTTTTTACAGTAATTGAATAAGCCTAAAATTTATTGTATCTGTTTTTCTATGGGGAACTGTACAAATTTAAAGACAATCTCCTGATTTAATAGAATTCTGATGAGTGCTTGAAAATTTGCTGCAGATTCAGTAAGAGATGCTTTACTGACTCAGTTGATGCCTTTACTTAAGAACATGGAATACTGGTATGAGGGCCAAAAAGAAAGTATTGCAATGGGCGCAGAAGAACCAGTTTGGTACCTGATACATGCTTTCAAGTATGTGAGCCTATACTGACCTGCTGCTCTAGTGAGTTTAGTTTAGAATGAAGATGTTACCGTGACTTGTTAATCCATGCTGTGCATAGGAACAGTGTTACAGTAATGATACTAATTTTGAAACATGCTAGTTTGTATCATTAACTTCAGAAAACCTGGTTTTCTCACTGGACCCAATGAATAGGATATTGTTTAAAGTACCTTTTCCTAACTACTGCTGTCAGATCTGTTATTTATTGTGGCCAAAGACTGCAGCAATAGGAGGTATAGTGAAAAAAAGACTCTCGTGTGGTATGTTCATCTGTCCATAAACAATACATGTAAGCGAACCTAAGCATCTCAAATCAGAGAAGACTCTTTTGTCTACTGAGAGTTGCCAATTTTAATTTAAGTGATGTAAGCACTTGCGATATTTAGCACCTTGGGTTAACAGTGAACAAAGTAGTTTAAGCTACACTGAAGGGCAGACTTTAGAGGTTAACAACTTCTGCATGTGTTTTTGATGACAGCTTTAGCAAGATACAGCATCCAGAGAAGTGAATATTTATTAATTAGGAAAATTCATTGGCAGGTGCAACGGGATTTAAAAAAAAAAAAGGGAGAATTTGGTTTTCTTTATTTTTGTTCTGTTACAATTTGTACTGAGTCTCATGATGAATAATTGAGGTCAGATTTCCAGATTTGTTCAGCATTGACCTAAATCAGCTCCTACTAAAATCACTGTGAATTCTAGCCATGTTTTAAGGCAAAAGTGTCTGTGCTCAATCCTATATGTATAGTCTGGGGTGTACGTGGGCTGTGTGTCCGTGAATGGATTGAGTGATCTTTATTATTTTTTTAGTTCCTCAAATTAATTTAAATCATTGGAAAATATGTAGAATGTCATTTTAAAGAGGCAATAGGCAATTAAAATTCTAGTTAGAAAAGAGGATGCGTTCTTAGCAGTACCTTAGCATAAATCTTTCTGTAATAGCACGTGTTAACAGCTTCAAAGCAAGAAGAGATGTTTACTTGCAACTGCATCAATTGTCAGGGGTCATCATTTGTGATGGAAACACTTCACTTACAGTTAAAACTGAAGTTAATACTGTTAAAGTAAGTGTTCGAGAGGCAAATATTGATGTATTTCACTGTCTGCC
This sequence comes from Phalacrocorax aristotelis, assembly GCF_949628215.1. Lineage (NCBI taxonomy): Eukaryota > Metazoa > Chordata > Aves > Suliformes > Phalacrocoracidae > Phalacrocorax > Phalacrocorax aristotelis. The sequence continues at coordinate 32,533,447 of NC_134279.1, read as the reverse complement.
ATCTAAGTTACACAGTGTGTCCTTATTTCCTTCTAGAAAAGTTATATGGATTTGGAATAATGAGTATTCCCTGCTGGGGCCTCTGCTAAGTTGGTGTACTAGAAGAAAGAGATATTTATTTCTTTATTTTCCCCCTCATGATTGACCTGGTCTCTTACTGCAAATAGTAATTGACTCAACTCCTGGTTTTCCAAGTGATAGTGAACTCTACTACTACTCCACTCTTGAGGGGAATTCATTATAGCGGGTCACTGAAATGCATTAGAAAGCGTGAAGTTTACTAAGTTGGATCATCTGACACTTACTGTTTCAGTTTTCTGACAGGATTTTTGACAGAAGCTGTAGAAGTTTGATGTAGTTTGTGTTTATTTCAGTGAGATTTGGATGCATTGATTGCCAGGCTCCTTTGAAAATCTAGCCTTTAGAAAGGGTTTACAAAACCAATTAAATTACCTGGAAGCAGTACTTCTGTTATAATTCATGGACAACAGAATACATATGAAAATGAAAAAAAAATAAATAAATGCTTTGAGGCACATGACTTCGAAAATTCCCATTTATTTAGGATCAAAGATTAGACTGACACGAGAGTTCTGCTTCTGGGTTTCTTCTTCTCTCTTTGAGATGCTTTAAACTGTTCATGCAAATCCTGGGAATCTCTACTGGTTCTTGTTGCTTATGAACATATACTAGTTAAGAGAGAATGGAATGAGTAATTCTTCATGAAGTTTATAATACTTTAGATTATGATATCTTTATTTATGGTGCATAATATCTTGCTTCAAAATAATCCTAATTAATTCAGTGGAAATAAACCTGGGAAATAATCTCTGCCTTAACTGCACTAAGGATTTCTGATTTGAGTCTGTTATGGGACTATAAAAGTTTTATAGACTGTAGAAGCATTGAGAAGCTGTTCAATGTAAAGAGTCAAAATAAGAAATGGCATTTGATTGAATAGTTCTCCAGATTGGGCTGTTAGGATCCTTACTTATACACACAATATTTATTTTTCTTTCTGTTCTAATTTAAAAGAAGGATGTATGCCTTTCTTTGATTTCAGGTAGGTTCAATTTCTACACTGTGATTTCCAAGAGCATACAGGAGATTCCTATGGTGTGTGCATCAAGCCTGGCAGTCTTCTGGTGGGTTCAGCAGGTTTTTTTATTCACCTGTCACATTTACTGAGTTCTTAAGCTCATGGGTTGTTTCTGAAACAGAGCGTTTCCATTCATGCATGGATATAGGTGAAAATACAACGCCACGCAGTATTCGAAAGAGAAGTATCTGAGTGTTTGGTGTGTTTGTGCATTTTACTGGAGCATCTCTGATTCAAACCTTGTGAATATGAAACTGAAGCTGGAGTATTGAACTGCAAGTCTAAACATAGCTGGGCAGAACGTATCTCCATATTCATTACACAGCAGAAAATTGTGCCACCTCATTAAAAAAAGAAATATTTCAGCTGAAGACCGACAGCACATAATGTTTTCAGAAGAAACCTCTTATCTTCAGTCTTCTAAGAAAAACTCAAAGAAAGCAAATACTTTTGTTAAAAAGAAAATCAGAACCAAGTTTTCCTTTCAAAAAAGCTTCCAAGATATTCTTTAGCCTTCGTTCTTGTTCCTTCATTCCCATTGACAGCACTTTGAGAGACTCACTTAATCCCTTTGTCTTTTTCCCTTCTTTAAAGGCAGAGTAGTAAGATTTAATTGTATCACAGTATTGTGAGGAATCAGAAAACAGCTCAAAGGAAGGATCTAAAAGCAGTAACTAGTATAACTTGTTTTTAAATGTCTTCATAAAGTAAAAAAAGCTAAGTTTCAAACTGACAAATTTTTTAGTTTATTATTTTCTGAAGGCATAGTGTCAGTTGAGACATGTACCAAAGAAAGCAGTGTGGAAATGGTACTGAAATTTTAAAAAAATTAATTGTTATATTATCTAGGAGCATGAGTGGAGTGAACGGGTAGAAGAGGAAAGTAATGAACACCTTCCAGTGGAAAAGGCTGTAACTGTGTCATGGCATTGGGCTATATTAATGTAAATGGTAAGACAGCATGATTCTAGCAGGTGTAGTTCTGCTAATTGTTTGCACTTGTGGCTTAATGATGCTAGAAAGAAATGGTGCATTTCTCAGTAAAGTCCATCTAACTGACACTTAAGCCAGCATTATGTTCAGCTCTGAACCAAGTGGCTGTGAGCTGTATGTAGCTTGCTTTGCAAGTGTTTGTAGCTATGCTAACCTTTGAGATTCCCTGAGGGAAAAAAAGTGTTATTCCCTTTATTTAAAATGTATTACAACTGTTCACATGCTCAGCAACATATGCATTAAAAAGATTGCTGTAGGCTCACAGGAAAGTTTCGTCTCTTACACATTTATATTTCCAAGTACCTTTCTGAGCATATCTGTGCATTTTGTCCTTCTCGTAAGACTTGCTGTTATCAGCTCCCTGGGCTTGGCTTAATTGGAAGAAGGAAGCTTTAAAGATGAAATTTGCTAATGAGGATAAGGAGTTCTATTTCAAATGACTTTTAAAAAATATAAAAATTAATTTCAGCAATGGCATAAACGTGGGAACACAGGACAGGCAACAAGTATATCCGTTATTGTACACAGTGCCCTGGAGAAGGCCGGTGATGTCCGCAAAGTCCCAACCCCCCCACACAGGACAGGTGCAAGTGTCTCTGGCAGTCTCAAAACCTACAGGAAAAGATTCGAAGCAGAACCTTTAACATGCCCCTAGGTGAGAAGAGAAGAATGTCACTAATGTGTCAGGTCCCTGCAGCTTCAGTGTCTGCAATAAGTAAAACTGCCTTATATAACCCTATGGCATGTACCATAGCCCCAGTGATGCTGGTGACTTGATGGGTGCCAAGGAGTCCCTGCTGTCCCCAAAAGTAGCAATTGGTTTGACTCTTAAGTGTGAGAGCAGATACATATCAAGTACCTCATAAATGTTAGTACCACTAACTCATACCAATTTGCTTTCCTTTACATCCTATTTGCAATTTTAGCCGTTATAGCAATTGAAGGTAAACTAGGCATCAAAAAGGGAAAAGGTATTGGTTCCTAGCACTGACAAGTTTCCCTGTGCAAAACCAGCAGAAATAGAGATATGTGCGAATCACACAATGAAAATGTGGTACAAACTTTCACTGTCCTTCCCATGAGTTTCCCAATTACAGCTGAAAACAATTAATTTTCCTGTGCTGCTGCACTGTTTGGAGGGCAGTTCCAAAACTCCTTTCTCCTGTTTTCTAATCAAAATATATTGCAAGACTAACTGGTTTTTTTTACATTGAAAATCAGACTGTGTACGGATGTCATGCATCCAAGTATTTGACCACTTGTACACTGCCATGTTACTTGCAGTTATCACCTGATCATACCAGCTGCACACACTAAAAGAGAACATATCTGTATATGATAATATATAGCTATATTATAAATAAGAAGAATGCTAATAGTAGTGCAACATATTTAATGAACAGAACCTGACAGTGTGGTACGCTAGTACATTATCAGCACATAAAATGCAACAGAAATTATCTCCCTGATTTTCCAGCACCGAGGTCTAGTGTGCAGACCAAGAGCACCTTTTCTCCTTTTTTTTTTTTTTTTTATGTTTTTCTTAAGTTGAAGGCAGTGTTTCTTGTTGGTGTGCACTGACAGGGTTTTGAAATCTTTTCCCACTGAATACCCATGAGAAGAGAACCAAGGACTAGTTCTTTACAATGTAAATTCTCACCAGGTCCCATGGAAGGATTTCAGGATGGGGATTGTTGCCGATACTGGCTCACCTTGGCTTGTGTAGTTTTTCACTGTGTGTGTGATTTTGACAGTCATTTTGAAGGGTGAGAAATGGCTCCATATTTGCATTTTTAACATTCATTATGGAGAAGCTAGAAGCCTGTGGTTTTCAATTGCCTTTCTAACAGTGGTCAGATGATGAAGACAATCTGTTTAACAAACTGGCATGTAAGATAGCTTTCTCCGTATGTCACACATTTGCCATTCCATCTGCTGGGTAATAAATCCAGCAAAACCCAGCCTGACCAGCCCCTTAGGTGATCTTCTTGTTGTCTTCCAAAAAAAACACCAGAAAAAGTGACAAACTCATTTAAACTTTAACATATTTTATTTCATTTAGTGCTTTCTTTTTGTTCTTGATACTGCATAAGGTAAAGCCAATATGTGTAAATCAAGTATTTGGGACTAAGCATTATTTTTTATTCTTTGTCCTTAAAAAAGGAAATGAGGCTATGAGACTATGATGCACCTTACCAATGATCTGCAATAGATACAATAAGCTAGCGCTTTTTCTTTTTTTAGGTCAATTAGCATTAGTGAAGAAGAGTCGGATCTACAGTATTAGAAAAGGAGGACTGTGTTACCAGCATAAGCAATAACAGAGCCATACAAATGGAAGTTTGTCTGAGTGGTTGAACAAAATGTAGAAAACCAAGAGAAACTAAGCAAAACACCAATTTGCCAAACCACATTTTTAATAAGCACTTTGCATCTAATGGAAGGTGGAAAATTTTGACAAGAATTGATTTGAATAATTTTCTAACTAAAAAAAAATCTACTTGATATGCAGCTGTAAAATTGACATTTAATGTTGGAGTGTTTCAGAACCTCCTTGATATATGGTTCAGCTATTCTTTTAACAGTCTTCCACTAAATGTGGTATTAATGATTGCCAAATGCTAATAGTGGGATGCTGAAAACAGTCAAAATTGGGTTCATCATACTGTTTGACAGTGAATTTAAGCATTTTTGTATGCGGTGTTCCTCTCACAGTTACTAAAAAAAAATAAGTAAAAACTTTGTCATAACTAAGGCTTCTAGTAAAGACGCCTTCTAGCCTGGAGACAGGTAAAAGCTCTTAACCAGGTGTTCTCAATTTTTTAGCTATAGCCTAGCTACAAAGCTGTATAAGCACAGCAATAAAATGGTTTCGTTTATAGCATTGCTCAGGGAAAAAATACTTTCAGAGTGCATCATGGGAACTTGTGCTTTGAGGAAAAGTTTTTTTAGTTAGGGAGAAGTCTGCTAGAAAATCCCTTCCATTTTTGAGAATAATTGAGGAGTTAAGAGTTGATAGTAGCAAAACATTATGATTTATTAGATGTTTGACCATAAGGTGTTCTCAACTCAAAAATGGGAACACTAGCTGCAAAATTGTTATTTGCATCCTTAATGGAGATGATCATCTCTAACATTTTGGTTTTATGGGGTGACTAGAAGGGTGCCTACAAGCACAACACAGATTTGCTTTGAATTTTTTTATTAGCTCTTGCAGAAGTCTTCAAGTAGTATGTATGAAATTGTGCATCATGCAGTCTGTCTGGCATGGCCGAAGCTCTTTTATTATCAAATCATAAACAGGCAGGTACTGAGAAGTCCTTGGTGGATGCATTGTCCTTTGGAGGCCTCTCTGTGCATGGTATTGTTAACATGCCCTGATCTAATGTCAGAAATACAGGTACACATTAGAAAGGTTTCTTCTTCTGCTTGGGAAAGTTCAATTTCTCTTTCTGTAGATGTGGAGTGGGACAACTATTCATTCTCAGTTCACAGCTCCTTGAGAGGATGCTGTTTCTCCAGCTCAACTTTTTTTTTTAAATATGAGAATAAATACATTAATATTTGAGCCAAAATTTATCCTTTGACAGGCACAATTGTGCAACATATGTTAGCCACTCAAATCTCAGTGCCATGAAGACCACAGAAGAGCTTAAAAAAAAAAAAAGACACTGTCAGATGATGAAGTAGTGCAATTTCCTTCTGTTGAAGCAAAGGAACTTCACATGGGTGCATCTCTACACTGATATGCTGACATTGAACTTCAGATTTTGTTTGCTATGCTGTTTCCAGTTTTTATTAGCTATTACAGAAATCTTTAAGTGGTAAGAGCTTCTCTTCTGTCCCTGACTAAAGTACTTGAAACCTAACTCTCATGAAGCGTGGTAGAGGATAGAGGGATGACTTATTTTTTACAGGAGAGCAGGTGTTGCTGAAACAGAATGTAAATATGGATGGATACTGCTTTGATGAGGGCCTTGTAGAAGTACATATAGCACAATGAAGGGCTACTCCTGCAGGGAAAACTGAAATACATTGCATGCAGCCTGGTAAGAAGGAGAGAGTTAAGCTTTTGATTACCTTTTTGTACTGATAAACCTCTATATTTTGTACTCAATGTTAAAATGCAAATTAAGAGTTAAAAGAGCGATCGAGGACATTTTCTAATTTTCATGCTTCATTACTTATGATTGGTTCCTGACTCAGAGAGGTCCATTTTTAAATAAAGATGCCAGTTATAATTGCTGTCTGTCTCTTATACCTGTTGTCCTCAGATACAGCTGCATCCTTTTTATTTTCTTTTGTTTATTTCTGGCCTTTGTTAGCAGAAAGAACTCTTGATGCTAAGCTATTGATAGACTGAAAAAAAAAAAAAGGAGATTGTATGGAGGCATGTCAAGGAAGACAAGGGGGAGGGAAAAATGCTGTCTGCTGTTCATTCACATCGTCTTCAGGGACTTGAAATTACCTGTATTTAGGAAGTTGTCCCAAATGAATTCACGTCTTCTCTTGGAGTGGTTATGTAGTGTATCTAGCCTTAGTTTCTGCAGCTAATCTCACCGGCACACTATATGCTTAGGTGTAGAGCAAAAGAAGAGAAAGGTTTTGGCTGCCGCGTGTTTTGATATAACAATAAGAAGTTGTATTTGCTAGGCAAGTCGTTAGTTGTATAAGCATCATTCCTGAGGTCGTATGAAGGTCCATGAGCGTGTAGTACCATCACAGAAACTCAAAATAAGGCACAGTGACCAGAATGGAAGTGGCTGCCTTGCTTCAACACTCTTGGTTACAGGCAACTTCAATTTTGTAAAGACAATACACTCTAAAATGTATGGGGGTTTTGTGTGCAAGGCATAACTGAAGAGCTAAAATCACTTCCTTAACTATCTGGTTTGCTCTTTTTCATGCTGGAATTGGAATATTAACTCCAAACTTTCATAATTTTGGTGCATTACACTATATAAGTGTTTGAAGATTTCGTGCAAAGCATAACCTCAGGTCAGAGGAGATAAAGAGATGCCAATATAGACAGATTCAAGCACGTCATACAGAGTTTAATTAAATTTAGACAAATTCTGAGGTGGGAAATGTGACATCATAGAGCAATACTTAGTATGCACTGCATTTGGAAATGCGTAATGTATTTTTCCACGTTGGTGTCTTCGTCATTTCTTAACACTGGGTTCTTCCATTAGGAGGTATGCAGAAGGCTGAAGGTATGTAGTAGTGCTGGTGTTGCCCCATGTTTACTTGGGGAAGATTATGATGTGTGGGATACCAATGTGCTGCAAGTGGCCCCTTGTGGACAGGTCTTTCTCAGCATAAAACTATGTGGCAGGCTGTTCTAACAGAGATTATTATCTAGTGATTATATTATATAAGTATTACATTATTTTATCAGTGATTATATTATCTTGAGTATTACCCCAGAGCAGAGAATTTTAATTCCTTCCCTGCAGATCCCTAAGTTACTGAACTCTTTTAAAAGAGCATATGTTAGCACTGACATATTCCTCATTAAAAATAAATAAATAGCAGTTTTTCTGAAAATCATTTGAGGAAATTGGGAAGAGTCCACTCTATATCACAATTTGAGTTCCATTTAAGCTGTTTGTAGAAACAAGTTTGATAAATAACATTTTGATGGGCGGTTGGTCTAGGTGACCTCTAAAGGTCCCTTCCAAACCCAACCATTCTATGATTCTATGATTTGAGATCAAAGTTTGTATGGGAGAGATTGGTGTTTTAGGACTTAAATAATCACATGAAAGTGAAATAGCAAATTGTTGACTCCTTTACAAAATAATTATTGGATTTTGAAACTTTGCTGTATTTTTCCTTACTGAAAAGTTTATTTAAAATCTCATATTCCTATATATGTTTTGTGAGTGCACACTTGTTTTGTCCAGTACAGATCTGTAGTGATATGCTTTTTTATGCTGTCAAAACATGTCCTTATGGTTACTTCAGAAATTGTTTCAATTTCTTCTTCAATGCCTTCTCAGTTGCCTTTGTAGCCTAATGTGTACTCTTTTTTCCTTCTCTGGGAGGAAACCTGACTTTTTTTCAATTCAATTAAAATGAATATTTTCCCAATTTTTTCTTGAAAGAAGAAACTTGAAATCATGTTCTTTTTAATTCAAACCAAATGCTAATTTTATTTAAAATGAAACAGTGGTTTTGTTTTGTTTTTTTTTTTTAATTTCAGCCTTTATTTATTTTTAAAGTAAAAATAAGGCAACAGAAATGTAGGGCCAATCTTTAAAGCCAGTCACAGTGCCAGAAAGCAAGATGATGTCATGCTCTCGGTTTAGGTAATGTGTAGCCTAGGCAATGAGCATGTGGGTTGAATTTTTTCTTGTCTAAAGAATTTGAAATCACAGTTTCCATCTCCCATCCTGGACATAGAGTCATCATGTATTATGGGGTAACTTACTTTCAGGCTTTCCTGTTGATTCTTTTCTGTGGTTTGTTTCAAACACAATTGGGTTTTTAGTAATTGAGGAAGGGAAAAGAGGGCATACAGGTGGCTGTGAACCCTTGGGAAAGTATTTCAGTCCCTATTTCAGCACATTTTCAAGTTTTTAAATGAAGAAATACTAACAGGAAAAAACGATGGGCCTTATCTCAGAATATTGTGTAGCCCTGTGGTTATGACCCTTGCTCAGTTATGGGACTTCACATTCATTCTTTTTAATACAAAGATTCAAATCAGTTTTGTCTCAAGCTGGAGCTCTTTGATACTCTCCACTATTCTCAGAAGAAATACTTTGTGCTGAACAAAAGAAGTGTCTGCAAGTTATCTTTTCCTGAAGTGATATGTAAGGTTGTTTTGTTTGGTTTAAAATTTAAACCACTTTTTTTCCCTTTCTCCAAGGTTGAAGGATGAGTATTGTCTCTGATAGGGACCCTCATGGCTGCGGTTGCTCAGATAAATAAGGCTACCATAAAGATAAATATACAGTGTTCAAAATTTTCTGTGGTATTTATGTCTCATTTCATCAGAGTGTGTGGCTAAATTCTTGATGTGTTTTGAAATTATAATGTAGAACTTAAGACGTTAAGACTTCCTAACAGAAGTTTAACTATGTAGAAAAAGTCAAATCAAAGTGAAGGGTGACAAGGTTTTGACAAATTTTGTGATACAGCGTTTAGAAGAAATATTTGAAATGTTTCCTCTCAGAAATATTTTAACATATTGGAGAATGTTTCATTTTCTTGATCCTTAGTGTTTCTTTTGCTTATTATAGTTATTTGTTATTTGTAAAACTGTGCTGCATTTTTTCATAGCTAGTTAAAAAGAAACTATTTGGTTATGTTAGATCTTCTCCCTCCCAGAAGAAAGGAAGCTTGTGCTATGTGCACTCCTCTGTACATAACATACTTGTGTACATTTGTAGTGCTTTACTGCAAGTTCAAATGCATAAAGATTCCAGCTGCATAAAGGAATACATTATCTGTAATATAATATATACTATAATATAATATAATGTAACATATATAATGGTCTGCATAAACACCCTCTTATGCCAGAAAAGAGATTTTTATCTATTCCAGGGATTCTTCTGTAATATCTTCTCCATACCCATTTCAGTCTCTTCACTAGTGGCTCAATATTGATCCTAGCATTTATGCAAATACCATATTCAGTACTTGCTCTGCGATCATAACTTGTGACCTTAGGCTTTAATCTTCATATGCAGTCCAAGGATACTTAGTGCTCACATTATTCATGACTGCCGTCATTGCAAAGTCATCCAAATAGTATTTATGGAATTTATATGTGCCATGGTGTACTGACAGTTTTATGGGTGAAATTAATCGGAGCATCTAAAGATACGTTTGTTACTTGCCACTTTCTTCTCATCCCTCCGCCCCATTATAATTAATGGGCTTTTTTTTATGGCAGGCTGACATAATTTTAATGATGTTTCTTCTGTGCAAGCTTTAATTATATTTTATAATCTATGATACATTATACTTTCTCCTTCCTTGTGCTAACAGGGTGATAATCTGGAAAATGATACTTTTTCCAGGCTTGTGCAGATGAGGAGTGATGAACAATATAGACACAAGCTATTTTTCTCTTAAAAGGAATGTCAGCCATTAATGTAAATTTACTTGCTCTCAAGATTATTATATTCCTGAAAAAAATTGAATTATTATTTTCAAGTAGCATGTTCAGAAGTGAATGCGAAATAATATACAAGGGCTTATTATATTTAATTATTGTACTGTACCACATAAAGAAGAAAACACTACTGTGTTCCTGATTTGTTTGTCATACTGCATATTTGCAGTAGTAGTGTTTTAGCGTTCATGTTCCTCTGAACATAAAATGTTTTTCAGCATGATGACATGAAGAGGCACCTCGGCTGATTCGGTGTCATCATGGGTTCGTGAAAGCCGGTGATGTAAAGAGAGGTTTGCTACTGAGCATAGAGGGCCTAGATTTATAGTTCAATTCTGGACAGTTTGAGCATATTAGGTTCACATGTATGAATGACCTTTTTAGACAAGAGTACAAGATCAGGTTTTGCTGTATTGAGGTTCTTAAGGAGCATTCCCAGGAATTTGGGGTTTATATGCTTTCTCAGTCTCACCTGGTTTTGGAAAGCAAGATTTTGGGGCCAATGTGTAGCAGCAGCAATACTAAACAATCTATGCTGGCTCAAATAGTTTGGATACTGTGATTTACAAGCCAAAGTTAAATCTCTGTTATCTGATGCCCAGCTGGACAGCCCAGGTGCAGAATGGCCATTATTTGCTAAATGTGAAGTAGTCTGCATTTAAGGGAGGGTCAGTTCTTTTGACCTTATAAAGGGATACAGCTCACATGGAAACCTAGCTCATACCAAAATTATCTATTTAATGTAAAAGTGCTACTAGGATTAATTTCTCTTTTCAGAAAATAGGCACTTTGTGAGCATTGCATTGAAGTCCTGCAGTGTCTTTTGCCTTGAGCGACGTGCAGAAAAACATCAAATTAGGCCACTTTTACCTATCTATCTATTTTAAATCAGCACACTTGTGTTCACTGGGGTTGTGAGACCAAAAATACGTCAAACTTCACATATAGGGTTTAAAATAAAGATGGAGAGATAATCCAGAGAAATAAAATATAACTTTCTATTCATAAACATAGAGTTATGTATTTTGTTTTTAAAATTCTGCACTGAGGTTTCAGTAAGGTAATCTCATTCATAGCCCAGCATTTAAAATTCTTCTCTTACTTAAGCTAACACCAATGAAGAGAAACAAAAGTGGTTACTCCACCTCTATATCATGAAAAACAGATATGCACACAGTTTCTGATAAATGATTTAGGCCTCAGATTTTTAATGAGTGATGAAGATAGGAAGTTTTTTTGTTGTTACTGGGTATATGCATTTTTTAACTTGCTTTTCTATCTATCTCCTTATATTGACTGATCTTACCCTGTCCTTTCTTTCTCCCTTTCCCCTTTATCTCTTTGTCACTGATACCTGGCTTCAATTAATTTTCTTGCTGTGCTCCCTTTTTATTTATGTTCACTCAGTCATGTTCCCTATACTTTTTACTTTTCCTTTCACCTATTTATGTGACCAATTGCATTCTTTACAAGAAAGAAGTGGTGGTTTTTATATCAAATGCAGAAAACTTTACTTTGCATTCCAAACTGAAAGAATAAGATTAATTTTTCTACAGAATAAAACTTCTGAATATTTTTAGCCATAAAGCAAAAATGTTTAATTTTTATTACGGTTTTTTCGCATTTACATTATGCTAAAATCATGATAGTGTTAAAATTAAATACCCTTTTTTGATTGCTGTAAAAGATAGCTAAATAGTAGTTTAAATTATCAGAATTAGTCAGAAAAAGATTACATTATCAGAAAAGGGAAGTAGATTTATTTTTACTTTTTCTGATGAAAATTTAATGTAATCAATATATTGTCCGAAAAACATTTTATTTGGGTGGAGCTGCATTTAACTTTCTTACCACTACCTTCTCTGTTACAAAAATTATAACTGGCTGTAAAGGACGGTGAACAACCACCATGCCTACTATTCTTGCCAGTTTGCCTGAGACAGCCACCCTTCTCAAAGGTGCTTTGCATAAATTTAGCGCAGTAATACAGAAATAAAAGATGTTGCTTATCTGGTCTTATTGGCCCCGCGGCTGTCAGGACAGGATAAGTTCTTTTACTATATTATCTGAGGGTTTGCTTTGTTCTTAAAATTGATCTTATTTTATTAGAGCAGTCAGCAAGAGTTAGCTGCAAACAGTTTAGTCCGTCTTTCCTTAAACTCTTCACAGAACATTGAAGGATGAGAGTGGAAATCAAGAACCTTCTGTGGCTGACGTTTTCTCTTGGTTTTTTCTTTTGTTACTTTTTGCCTTTTTTTCCTCTTATGTCCGTAAAGCACTGAAAATTTTGCTGTGGTTGAAAGGAAATTGAATTACAATGTGATTTAAAACTCGTGGACCAGATTAAAAAAAATAGACTGGAGAGTCTCAGTAGCCCTTGGCTGCGCATGTCGCTAAGATATGAACACAGCTTTAATTGCCGTGTTCGTAACTGTAATATGGATCAATGGGGTGGGAGCAGCTCAAATTGTGATTAAGGAAAAAGTGGCTGTGTAACTGCTGATACTTGTTCCAGTTAATATAAAGGTATCTTGGATATATTAAAACAAGCTACGCTCAGCACAATGTTTCAGCTGACTATTTCATAAGAATCCCATAGGAAGGACCACGTTCTCTGTAACACCTGCATGGGCTGGAAATAATTATCAGAGTGTGAGGGTTGGAGGGGTATGTATGTACGATTGCTTGCTGTTTTATAACTGGCAGAAATAAGACAATCTCATTGTCAGTACCATCTATGTTTTATTTTGAAGAGGGCTTTCATTGTTTCATTTGTCTTTTCTTATAGTAGTTACAATTTTCAATTTACTGCACATTTTCTTGTAAGACCTATCTTCTGCATATTGTGACAGTTAAGGAGAGACTTTCAGTTCATCTCTTAACCCTGCCTAGCCAATGAAGATATTGCATCCACTTCTTAAAAGGATTTCCTTTTTTCCGTTGTACTTGGAAATTATGTCATCGCCCTGGATGCTCGCATGTAAGGAATAAAAACCCAAACCCAAGACTACGCTTTGTGGCACAGGTAAGTTCACCTTTTATCTTACTCCATTTCTAATAATTACTTCTTGCTAAGACCTTTTCTTTTGTCTGCAAGTAGGATTTAATTCATTTTAATAGTTCTTTTCTGCTGTGGCCCTCTGACACAAGCAAACCTCACTGCAGACTTGAATTTTACACTGTGAGACTGTTTCTCACTTCAGACAAATCATATCCATTACTTCACATTTTTGCTTTCCAGTTCAATAATGTGCTTGGAGGAACTCAAGCATTTCTGACAGGTGCGATCGTCTTTTCATGGATCTGGGCTGGCTCTCCCTTACTTCACTGCACATTGTATATAATCCTTTTCTTTTATTGGTGTGTCCTCACAGCTGAAGACAGAATCGTTCCTTCATCTTGTTGAGTTTTTTTCTTATTTATGGGGACCTCTGCACATAGTGGCTGTCTCCTGGAATTCTTTTAGCATTGTGTGAATGACACAATCATCTGCCAAATGTTTACCTGCTTCCCTCATTAATTTCTGGGCCTGTGCCCTTCTAATTGTTTCAGTGCATCTTCCAGGTCTTGGCTACCAGCACACTGAACTATTTAATTGATTCCAGGATATTAAATATTTACTCCATGCCTGAAGTCATCCCCATTATCAAGTGTTCTTTTACCCTGTGGTAATGAAAATAGTAAGTGAAGCACTTCTCTATCAGAAAGATATCTCTCTCTGGGATCACCTTCAGCTTTCACGATTTCAAAAATAGGCAGAGACTTCATGCAACCTCTCGGCAACTTGTTTTCATCTGTCACCACGATGTCACTCTTGTCCCTTAATGGTCCCACTGTCTCTTCATCGAACTGTTCATATCCTGTGTATTTTAAAGACTTGCCTGCAATTCATCTTTATTTTCTGTGCTATTTTTGTGTCACTGGCTGCTTTTGTCCGTCCTCATCAGCGGTCAGATTCTAATTTAATTTCTGTCTGTATATCTTTCACTCAGCCTCCTTCACTGATATTTATAAGTTCCAGTAAGACTCGTTCTCTGTCCTTTTGTCAATCTACCTTTCCAGCCAAATGTCACAGAGCTGTGGCATTGCAGCAATGTATTATTTACTTTCTAACTCCTATAATCAGTGTCAATACTATCTGTATCTTCAGTTTATCATTCTGAATTCCTCCCTTTTCACTTATTCTTACTTTTCTGCCTCATTCTATTTACTTCCATACGGTTTTAACTGTACCCAGTCGTGACAGTATATGTCTTCTTCCTAACTTCTTTTTAAATCAAATTTGCATTGCTGAGATTCTTCTCTGCCTCAGATTGCACCTATTCTGTTGCTTTCTTTCTATTCCCGTGCAATTTGATGTATATGTTGAATTTAGTCACATCCCAGATAGTCTAGCGTATTGTGCCACCTGGTCTTATTACTTCAAATAGATGCCATCTAGGCTCTTTTTCTCTGGATAATTTAAGTTTAACACTGCTATCATTTCAACCTTTTAAAATGCTATTTTATTAGTACAGTCATTTCATAGTCCAGTTGTTCTTTCTGCCAAGAATAAGGCCAACAATCTATCCCTGTAACTAAGTCAGCATCTGAAGTATATTCAGCCACCATCCATACTAGTTCTTTTCTGTCCTCATTTCTCTCCTGTTCATTTCCCAACGACTTATAAGTCTCCCTTGATGAATCAGACACACTCTTTTTCTTTGTTGTTAGCTTTGTAGCATATATCCATATTCTGATTTTCTGGGATATAATACCGAATATCTTCCAGACAGTTTTTGTCATCATAAGATAAAGAGAATTCCTTGCAGTTTTTAACTGGGAAGTCAACATACCTGAATGGAGTGGGAATTCAAATATCAGCTGTTCTTCAGAAGACCTAGACTACGGGTGATAACATGAGTGGAAACCCAGATCATCTTGCATTCTAGGGTGTCTAGAGTAACTCTCAAGTCAATGTCCAATAAATTCTTTTTACATAGAAAATTTAATGCTAAGCATAGCCACCCATTCAACTGTTTCCCTCTGTGATACCTATTTAGGACATCTTCCAGGCACCTCAGTGCTTGGACTTCAGTGAACCAGGACCCAAACACTATAAGCACCCGCCGCTCAGCAATACTGGCAGTTACTGACGAACTTCAAAAAATTTTGAAAGTTATATCAGCTATTTGTGTTGCTGCAGCAATACTGTAAAACTAAACAGGATTCGACTTCTGGATTTGTTCAGCCTCACAGGAAGCACTGTCTTCTGTCTTTCTCTCTACATCAGAAATCACAAAGCTATACATTTATTCTCTAAAGAGTAATCCTTAGTACTCTACTTCAGTTCTGTTCCTGTTCTATTGACAGATTGACATCTGACACAAGGTTGCTTGGGTGTCAGCACTCAGTGCAGCTGGCCTCCAATTTACTGGTCTCTCCTGTTGCACTAATTTTAACATCCAAATTTATGGGGTCTTTAAGGCATAAACCATTTCAGGTTTTTGTTTTTGTGTTTTTTTTTGTTTTTTTTTTTTTTGTGGAGTGCTGAGTAGTATCAGGTCATGCTTTCCTCTGATTTGTTTTCATAGAAATATTAAAGGTCAAGGGTAATTTCTGCAGTTTTATAAAAGGGTGGGAGCAGAAAGGCTTGAATAAAGGGTTGTACATCTAGTACTGTTAATGAAATCATGCTCTACCTTCAGCTTTTGTTTTATGGCATTCCATTGTCATTATAATAGTTTAAATTAATTACCTGAGGCTACTTATTTGAACTATCTGCTGCAGTTAAGATGAATTCAAACTCTATAACAAAACTCTGAACCACCTGCAGCCAATATCATAAGGACTAAAAACTGCTGAAACAAGTGCTGTCCTGCTGACTGACTGCAGCCTGGTAGCACCAGTGTCATGGTGTAACCCTGGTGGACAGCTCAACCCCTCCAGCTGCTCACTCACTCCCCCCTCAGTGGGATGGGGGAGAGAATTAAAAGGGTAAAAGTGAGAAAATTTGTGGCTTGAGATAAAGACAGTTTAATAGGTTAAGCAAAGTCTGTGCATGCAAGCAAAGCAAAACAAGGAATTAATTCACTGCTTCCCATGGGCAGGCAGGTGTTCAGCCATCTCCAGGAATGCAGGGCTCCCTCACACACAGCGGGTACTTGGGAATTCCGAATGTTCCCCCTTCCTCCTTCCCCCAGTTTTTGTTGCTGAGTACAATGTCATATGATCAGGGATATCCCTTTGGTCAGTTGGGGTCAGCTGTCCTGGCTGTGTCCCCTCCCAGCTTCTTGCCCACCCCCAGCTTACTCAGTGGTGGGGCACTCCGAGGAGCAGAAGGGGCCTTGACACTGTGCAAGCACTGCTCAGCAATAGCTAAAACATCCCTGCTGTGTTATCAACACTGTTTTGGTCACTAATCCAAAACACAGCACCATACAAGCTACTATCCCAGCCAAAACCAGTACAACCGGCGAAACTATTTGTAGTGGTTTGATAGGGCTCTGGCTCCAGAGCTGTGGCCCATTAAGAGTAAGTTGCATGCTGTAGTCTGTAAAAGGCTTTGCACAAAGGGACAATGGAAATAAAAGAGACTAGCTGAACAGATAGATTTGTGGAGGTTAAAGATGAGCATCTTCTGCAGCAAAGATGTAGCATCAGGTGCTTCCATTATAAAATAAATGTAATTTACTTCCAAGTTTGAACCAACTTTTGATTTACTTATAAAGCATAATTCTAAGTAGACTGACACATGATATTTACTGAGTATTAACACTTTTTCTAAGTATGGGTACACCAGCAGACATAATATTAAGTCCTATGAGGAGAATATACGCTTCACAAGACTCAGAATGGGTTTATTGTTTAGTATAGCTGTATTTCACAAATGTTTGATGCTGCCCCAAGGATATGCTTGTGTACAAACAGATTGGGAACACCTGTCTAAAAAAGTTTCCTTGTGATTTTAAAATAGTACTTTTCTTTTGTGTAACTCAGATGGGAGGCTTAAAAAACCAAAAGTACGTGCTTTTTTTCATGTTTTAGTTTATTAATTATGTTTACATATTTGCTACATCCTGTCTATTCCTCCACAACCACTAGCAATACTTTATGCTTGACTTGCACCACATTTATCCATGTTCATTTCTCTTCTGTTGTTGCTTAAGATGATCTGTATATTTAGCACTAACAGAACAGCTAAATGGGGTCTGAACTTAGTGTGGTGGCAGCAAGGGCATAAGGGATTGAACCTTTAAAAAACTGATTGAGTTTTTTTCTGGTGTCAGAAACTGTTTGTATTGTTTCCAGTTTGGTGTATCTACAATGCAGCGTCACCCCCAGTCCCTTCTTTTTTCATCTCTCTCTTCAAGTTGCAATTTCTATACTTTTCTGGGAATCTAAGTACAATACTTGAGTATAGTTGTTCTGATTTATAAAGCTCAGCAAATATGGATCTTTTTGGTTTGTTTCTTAAGGAAAAGTGAAAAAGGCTCCAGTTTCCATCCAAACCTCATTAGTAAAACATATACAGTCTTGCGGATAGGAAAAAAAACAGGGAATGTTTTTATCAAAACGATGCTTAAATTTTTGTTCATTGTAATAAAAAGCTCCCCAAAATTTGCTTTGTTTAGGAAAAAAAGAAAAGACTGTTTCAAAGTTTCTAAAATTTTTCTTCATATCAATTCATATCAAAATTATTCTCTGACTTTTAAAAATGTGGCGCTCTGATTGTTTGCCTACAATGTCCTTCAGTGCTGTGTAAGTGATGTATAGGCTCCTCGGAGTTTTTTCATATCCATACAGGGAACGTGGAATAAAAGAAACTCAGCACTGACATACCCAACTACTGTTTTTGCATGAGCAGCATTAGATCTATCCATTGGATAGATTAATTTGAGACTGAATCAGTTTGCTGAACCTCAGTATATTTTTTATTAAGATGATATTAAGCTAAATAGTTAAAGCCAGAACACTTGTGCTTTAATGGATCACATTAACATAGTGCATTAAATAAAAACTTTTTTGGGGAGGCAGAGGGGCAAGTCTAAGCTTTGTGTTGTGGTAGCATGAGAAGTAAGTGTTTTCTTCTCTCCAGATGTACAATGAAAGTAGCGCTGTGTATGTAAATAAAATTTTCAGCTTAGTTTGTACGAAAGAAGTAAAAGACATTGCAATTCAACATATGTTTAAGATTAAGTGTTATTGCGTATAGGCCATTGCACAGCACGCCTTTGAGAGATTGCTGAGTAAAGAAAGATTCTGCCTAAACGACGGGTCAGAAGAATTATCAGATTGCAGTGAGTCATCATTTAGAATAAATTAATTTGGCATTTATATTTTATATAATTTTAAAGCAATAGCGGAACAAAATTATGTTTCGCATCCACTATTTCCCAGTCAGCTTAAATAGCCCTACCTTTGTTATAAGCATAATAAATTTGCTGAATTGCAATTAGTTTAACTTTCCACAGAAGGAAATTGTTCATCTGGGCTATTCTTTGTACTTAACACCTACCTGCTTCATTTATATAACAAAAAACTGACTCAGTAGGAATTTACTTGCAGCTGGAAGGCAAAATGAACATTTGTTTTTGTCTCACATCTGGTTTTGTAAAATAACACCCTAAGGAAGCCCTTACCAAGAAAGTTAATCATTTTTTGAATGTTTCAACCAATATTGATAGGAATAAACGGAAGTGTATGTATGCCAGATAACATCTGGACTAAAAATGGTCAAGAATCACATTCTGATGCCTCTTACTAAGGATGGTAGCTGTAACATTGCTTTCAGGAGGTGTACAAGATCAGGTGAAGCATCACCAGTTAGAAGATACTAGAATAATTTTGTTTTGTTTTGTCAAATAAATTACTTAACATTTTATAGATTAATCATTTAGAGAAAGCTGCCCACAAAGAAGTTAATTTTTAGGAAAACCTGGCAGCTCAGAGTTAATTTTACGCACACTTCACATGAGTATTATTAAAATAGACTAGCATGCATTTCAGTGTACTTAATGTTTAGGCTGGATTTAATAAGAATTTGTTTTATTTTTGCAAGTCTTTTCTTTAGAAACAGAATTATGAAAATCAAGCATCAATTCTTGTTTATCAGCAGCTTCATTTTCAAATTGTCCATGTGGCAATATTGCATTGCAGATGATGAACAGGATTTTTTTTCATTTGAAGAAGGCCAACATTAAAAAAAGTATTATGTATAATCATTTTAAAAATTGCTGTTTCTTCATACACACAACTGAATTTTGTCCATAATTTATGACCAAAGTTTAGTTATGACCAATAAGAATGCAGTAAAATAATTTAAAAAATAAAATTTGTGATTACCATGTTTGGGAATAATCTTCACACGCCAAAATGTACAAAGTATTCAATTCTTTTCAAAATAAAGGGAAAAATTATTGTCAATTAGATACATTATTTAATGTTTCATTGAAAAATCTTTTTCTTTTGAACCTTATTGAAAATGTAATAAAATATTTCTTATTCTTAGATTAAAAAACCCTCTTTTCCATAATATCTATACTTTTTGTCAAATTTTAATTGAAGTTTGCCTTTGCAAACATGTGAGATATATATCTTCAATTCAGCATAAAGGTAATAATTACTAAGAATTGCAAGTAATTATAGAAATTACATTTTTTAGCAGCAAGACTTTCATTATGCTGCTTATCTCAGCAATTTTTCCCCACTTCTTGTACAGCTTCAGAAACCAAAATCTCCTGTTAAAGTTGATTGAGGCCTTTTCCTGTCAAACTAGAGAGTCTTTGAACAAGATGTAAATTCATTTTTTTCTTAATCAGCATTGTTTAAATTGTTTCTTCTCTACCTCTCCCTGTGCGCCCACCCTCCTTTGCTCAGCTCTGGAGAGCGTTTTGGGGTACGGAAGTGTTTCTATGTCTTATGTGCTTTGGAAAAAAAATATAGTTTGTGCAACATATGGAGACTTTTCCAATGCACCTGGCACATAATATTATGGCAATTCATCCAGCTAAATTCTCTCTTGCCTTCCCAGAGAACAAAAAACTGTAGTCAGCTGTAGTAACCATCACTATTCCTGTAACCACTTTCCCAAAAAATGATCGGTTTATTGTCCCTCCTTTGGCAAGTAGATAATTTTTTTTTTCTAAGTGGTTGGGGAAATAAAGGAACAGGCAGAGTTAAGTGGATTTAGTTTGTGGTGATCTCTCATAGGGCTGGCACGCACTGTGCTGGTATGTGTGGTCACTTACCAGAGAATCTTATGTTACTTCCAAGGGAGAAGAAAGATCACAAATTTTAGGCTGACTGACTGAGTAATAGAAAGTCTGGGGTAGATAGCAGGGCATTTGTTATTTACATTATATCCTTCAAAAAATAATGAAGTAGTCTGTATTTTGAAGGGATGTTTCTTTATCCTGATGTATCTCTTGTAGCACCTCTTTTTCACTGGCACTAGAAATATTGCATTTCTCTTAGTTGTGGTTTAAATACATGCAGCATGATTACTTTGGGCTTTTGTATCAGATTTTTATTCCTGAAATACAGAAGGCATGCTCTGGCTTGGTCAGAAGAAATAATATTCTTATAAGAACGGAGAATTGTGGAGGGAGGCTGACTGAAAGCTAATCCACTAACCACAGACAGAAACGATGGAAAGAGTGTCCTGAATCCATCTGAAATTAAGAAATATGTCTCCCCAAAGAAATGTGGAGTTACCGGTGAGAAAAGTGCAGGCTAACGTCTTGGCTGAAACGCGCTGACATGATAAATATGATCAGAGATCTTCTGGCAAGTTACCTGTCTTACCCAGGTAACAGCATCCAGCCAAAGAGAGAATCTCCATGTTAGAAAATAGCATTTTTTACAAAAACAGGTGAAGCATTCAGTGTAGTTCAGGGAGTGAAAGTTTTCCATTACCTGTGCTCTCTTATCTCTAATTTCATAATGTGCCCTCAATCAAACTCATCAGAAGGCAATAATGAACACACAAAAAAAATTGAACACATGCCAATCATTGCCCTAAATCCATTGTGCAATCCCTGGGCTTGGTCCTGCGAATCCTTACTCCAGACTGAGTTTAATAGGTGAGATACTGCGGTGTCAAATACACTACCAAAACACTCAGCACGCTTTTATGGCAGAAGTTTTCACAAAGGAGTGTTGTGAAAGGTAGGAGCCTTCCCAGTGCGTACAACACCAGCTTGTAAAAAGTAGCAGCTTGGGGCGTGGAGGGAAGTAGGAAGCTGTAATGGATTTGCAGCTGCCCCTTAGAATATGGACACTGCGAGGGAAGCCTCAAAAAGGAGAAAACTAAGGAAATGTAAAATATACCAGGAAGCTCTAGGCTTAAAAGTTAATATGGATAAGAGTATTTTAAAGGGAAGGATTCAGGAGAGTGAGCTTGCCTGAGGGAGAGAGCCATCATTGTGTTGGAGGTGGTGGGAGTACAGAAGCTCCTGGAAACTTGCTCCGAACCTTAATGGAGAAAAGGCAGTAAGCTAATGAAAAGATTTGAGAGGATAAGTAGCTGTACACAGAGGTAACACGTATTTTCACTTCTGAGGGAAGAGTTTCTTGGAAGCAGGATTATTTTAAATACAGTCAGCACAGAGTAAAAGCAGTTCAAACAGTCAGCAGTAATGGTAATTGTTATGCCATGTCTGGTTTAATATTGAGTAATAAAAGAGTGAGTGGCATATTTTATAATCATCTTCACACAAATACTTTTTCAGGACTTACAGTGATGACTGTAAATTTGCAGTATTTAGATATTCTGCTTTTTTAGAAGATGTACTTATTCACTTAGTTAATTTTCTTTTTCATAATATTTGGACAATTTTTGACTTTACCAACTTGTGTATTTTTAACTTCAGGGTTTCTCACAGTCTATCTTGAGGCAAATTATGTTAATTGGACTTTTTGTAGGGCTGTGATGCTACAAATTTTCAAAGAGGTAGTAAAATGTCTGCTAAAGAATTGACAGTGAAGTTAACAGAAGATCCTCCTGCGGAAGTGAGATGCTTAATCCAGACCTGCTGTTGATGTTTGCAGGAGGGGACGTTGATAGTATAAGCTTCAAATGTTGGCCCTGAGTATGAAGAGATAAATGAATGCCAAATTTTTGAGGATAGTTTGTCAGCTCTGTAGTGGTCATGGAAATGGCCTGTGAGGGTTACCTGGCCCACAGGTGCATAAAGATCGTGACAGCGGAGGTCTTGGGATTCTGCAATACATAAGGACATGGGGGTCTGGGATTCTGAGAATTTCCTTATTACAAATTACTACAAAACTACTAGTAGTAAATATATATATACACACATACTACAAGTCACTACAAAAATAGCACTAGGAAAGCAAATATATATATATTAAAAGCTATCACAGAATTCCAACTAGTGAAGCAAGTTTACTTATGAACCTTTACCTGTGTGTGTGCCCCTATGAATATATCTCACAAGGTGTTACCAGTATGACATTCACCAATCCACTACCAGCAGTGGGGCTAATCAAGGACAGAAAAGTCTCACTTCAAAGATGACCTGTGTCAACAGAGTCCAGAGTCAGCCAGGTGTCCCCAGCCAGGGTCCATGCTGTCCAGGAGATCTTGTGCAGAGAAGCTCATTTCAGGTAGGTAGCGATTAACTTTTTATCCGTTTTGGCGTAACTGGCTATCAGGATATCAGTTCCCAGAATAATTGTTGCTAACTCCTGTTTTACTGGAAGGTCAGTTCCTTATCACTGTTTTTTTGTCCAGCACCCATCAAGGTATCTGTCCTACACTCGTCAAGGCTTCTTTGTCCTGCCAGCTACTCCCCATCAAGAAGGTTTCAGCAGAGCTTATCAGGGATGTCTCTGGGCTCCCGGCTAAGGAGACGTCCTTCTTTGTCAGTATGTTTACCTGGTTGTCTTTGTGGCAGCTCTGTCAAGCTCTTATATTATACTCTGAGATGGGTGTAAATTTGCAATTCAGAAATAAAATGCAACACTGCATTCAGGGAAGTATTTTACTTCATTAAAGCATTTATTAATGTTTGTTGCTGTTCTTTCTGATGTGCAGAAAACCTACACCAGGGGTTCTGAAGCACCCACTCCCTTCGTGTGCTAGTTGAATATTCACAAAAGATGCCCAGTGCGTGGCCCTCTCTATACTAATCTTTTTCGTGCAATTCTTTGTATTGGTGGGGGGGTGTGGGGGCTGTTTGAGGAGTTTTTTGTTGTTCTTCTTTTGGGTTTTTTTTAGTCATTTAGATTAGTATATTCACCTTTTCTATGGAAGCATAATCATTCAACACCTAAGTAACCAATATAAAGCCTTTTCTGCAAAAGTTAGTAGAAGAGCTTCAAAATGAGCGCTACTAAGTAATACTGGATTGAGGCCGGTGTGGAGAAGTCTACTTGCTTCCTTAGCTGTGAGCTCAGTCATTTCAGACTACTAGAATAGTGATCCATATGCTGTGATCCATTGGAAAGCAGGTACATGGTGTGTATGCACATATATGAAAAAGAGATTAATCTACATTTTCCTCCCCAGCCATTCCCATCTCAATTTCTGGTATGTCAGCCTCAGAACGTCTGGACATTCAGTCACTTTGCACAACATTCAATTGGCAAGGTCACATAGCAAATGGCAGCTGGATGGAGAACCTGATTTTCTTTTATGTTCAGCTTCTTTATCTGTTCTTTAAACAGGAATGATAGATCTACCCTTTTCAGTATGTTTTCACATCTTCAAACATTTTTTTAAGAGCTGGGTATTAGCTGTGTTAAAAAAATGTTATTGGGTTATAATTTAATTGAATTCTTAGACCCCTTTAGTCTGTGTGCTATGTCAGGTTTTATTTTTATTTTATTGAAGTGCTGTTGAAATGGATTGGATTGTCTAGAGGTAAATTTTGAGGTCTTAATCTAGCATCTGATGCTATGAATGAATGCTCTAAAGAATTAAATGAAAAAAAGGGTGCGCATACCAGCAGAACAGCTTTGTTTTGATTTTAGTGACTTTTCACAAAGTAGTTGCAAGATTGCAGGTTGTTTTTTGGTTTTTTTTTTACAATAAAGTAATATGTCTGGCAGTGCATCTGAGAATGTTATTTTGCAGCGTTATAGGCATCACACCAGTTGTCATTTATATGTCTCAATGTATTAGACAGAGAGAGGGAAGGAAACGCAGGACAACTCTCATTCCAAGTCAATTTGCTTTAAATGGAGGATATAAAGTAGGTAGAAAACATCATGTTTACAAGAATTAATGGAGAATCTTCTATTCATTAGAAAAGTAGTCTGAATCACTCAAGGAATAGCACGATTCTCAGAAAGCAAAAGTCTCTGTATATTGGGTATGAAATGTGGAATACTAAAAACTGCTGGAAAATTGTGCATATGCAGGGGAAGGTAAGCGTGGACTTGAGAAGAAGTGAGGTATAATAAAAAACAGGAGCAAGATTTTTGCATTTTCATGGATGTGTAAAAGCAGTGCTAAAAAGTCATTTAGGGTTTCACTCATGTTTGTGTGCTCACATCATCTTTCATGACAGGATCAGTTGTGTTTTGTATAAACAGGGAAATGGAGCTTAAAGATGTGGGTTTTTTCCCACACACAGATCCAAGTTTTGAGAAACAGAACATGTTCCTTTTCTATTATTTGTCAAGAGAACAGAGTCTTGGGGAAAACAGTTATCAGCATTGATATTTTATTAGAAAAAGGGAAACTTGCAAGTTGGAAATGTAAAGTGAGACAAAATCCACAAAGCTGAAGTGAGATGGCGCGACAGAGTGCATGCGGGAGAGAAGACTACAGGAATGGAACGCTGTCTCCAGTTTTTGCAAAGCCTGGAGTGTATGTTAAAAGCTATTTGCAGCTTTGACTGCTTGATGCTTACTCAGATGGACACATCTTGATGATTCACCTTTGCCAGGGGAAGTACATGTTGCTTTTCTGGTTTTGTTCTACTGAGAAAGAGGTAGAACATCTACTATAATTTCCTAAGTGCAAAATTGCTCAAAATGACATAATAGAATTTCATAGCATTTTTGAAATAGAGGAACTGCTAAACTGTTTAGCTAGAACGTCTCTGAGACATATTAAATAAGAACCAGATTTAGTGTCTTGTCTTATACTTAGCTGTGTCTTATTCCACTGAAGTCAACTGTGCTACAGAAATAAGAATTAAAGGTGTCAAAATGTAAAATAGGATCTCCTTTTCTAATAAACATCTTGATCTGCTTCCACAGAAGACAGCAAATGTACCTTTAACTTTCACGAGTCCATAACTGACATCACATTACACAGAAATCTCATACTAATTAGGATTCTTACCATGAGCAGGTGTAGAAGACTTTTTTCTATTTAAACTTATGGACTGGACTAGTAGCTGATAGAAATTGATGTGCTTTCATTAGAAAGTGTAGATATGCATTGACTGAGAAGACCATGGAGTCAGGCTTCTAGAATTGCTCATGAGAAACGCTGCCTTCTGATGCAAGAAAGGTGATACCAAATAGTGCTGCAGCTTGTTTTCTCACCCTGCTTCCCCATACTCCACAGAGGAAGACAGTTCACTTAGCCAAAGCATTACTACCCAGATGGAGTAAAGGGAAGATTTGATTAAGTCCTCCTACCTATGCACTCATTAATCAAGCACTTCAAAAGTATAGCTTAACCAGTGCATTATATAGTAGATTGAAAACAATGGGGAGTTAGGATTAATTTGTTCTGTTTCTAGATGATGTAGAACTTGCAGACTACTACGTGTGAGTCAGATTCTCCTTCCGCCTGCATTTCCCTAATGAAGAGTAAGTAATATTTACCCAATTGTTAGAAGCATGGTAAGATGTTCTCAAACAGTTCTCTTTGCCCCATTTTAACTTGACTTTAAAACTTAGTTTGCAACCTACTTTACTATGAACAAAATGAAACTTAAGCGTAGTAGAAGAAAAAAGGGAACATTTGCAAATATGAAACTAACAGTCTTCAGGCAGAAGTCAAGAGTAGTTGACTTGTATGTTGCTTTATCGGTGTTAAGAATACTTGTCAAAAGTATGAAGATAAGCAGTTGCAAGAAAGGGGAGGATTTTGGAGCAAAGACTAGCTAGTAGAGAGTATGCCAGATGCAAGTATAAACTGGGAGAGGAGTGGCTGGAGAGCAGCCTTGCAGAAAGGGATCTGGGGGTGCTGGTTCAGCACGATCAATATGCGTCACCAGTGTGCTCTGGCAGCCAAGAGGGCAAACTGTATCCTGGGGTTCATCAAACACAGCATAACCAGCTAGTCAACAGAAGTGATTATACCGCTGTATGAAACTTTGGGGCAGCCTCACCTTGAGTACTGAGTGCAGTTCTGGCCCACACAATTCAAAAGGATGGGAAGGTGCTTGAATGCTTCCAGAGGATGGTAACAAAGCTGGTGAAAAGGCTGGAAGGAATGTCCTATGAGGAGCAGCTGAAGACTTCGGGCATGTCTGGTTCGAAGAAAAGGAGGCTGAGAGGTGACCTCATTGCCCTCTATAGTTCCTGCAAAGGGGAAGTGGAGAGGGAGGTGCTGATCTCTTCTCCCTGGTATCCAGCAACAGGATGCATGGGAATGGCTCAAAGCTGTGCCAGGGGAGGTTTAGGCTGCACATTAGGAAGCATTTCTTTACCAAGAGGGTGGTCAAAGACTGGAACAGGCTTTCTTAGGAGGTGGTCGATGCCCCAAGCCTGTCAGTGTTTAAGAGACATTTGGAGAATGCTCTTAATAACATGCTTTAACTTCTGGCAGGCCTGAAGTGGTCAGGCAGTTGGACTTGTATGATCATAGGAGGTCCCTTCCAACTGAAGTATTCTATTCTGTTCTGTTCTTTTCCATTCTATTCCATTCCAAGTGAAGTTCCAGCATTAAAAGCATCTCTTCCTTAAACAACCAAGATAGCCAATGTGTACATTATAAATAGCAGAACCAGCTTTGTAACTCTTGCTCATGAAATACAATATTAGCAGCACAACCTTTTCCTTGATATAATGTAGACATGAGTGTACTTTTATATGGACAACAAACAACAGTGCACGGTAGCGTCATTTTTCTTCAGTCTGCAGATGGCTCAGTTTTACTGAGACTAATATTATAGGGAAAGCTAAAAGGACTACTTAATGCAGTGCAGGTACTAGACTTTCTTTATTCCAGCGTTATAGAAGTGGGGGAGGAGAAAAGGAAATGATAGCAACCCAATAATCAGTTTATCAGCTTTACTGTCATCACTAAATGTCACTGTCATCAGAAGATATTGTTCCAGAATACTTCAGAGGACAAAAGGATGATTTGACAGGCTCAGAAAAGCTATGCATTGTGGAGGGAATGGGAGAATATAGGAAGGAGTGAATTTACATATCTGAATCATGACAGATTTATAGTTTAAATATTTCCCTATATTAGCTAATACATTTGTCCCCTTTTTGCTTGCATCTTTGTTACAAAATGATAGGGAAAAGTGAAACTATATTTTCATGAAGTCATGGGCAACTCTGACAAATATGTTTTTAATGTATGAGGAAGGAGAAAATATGATGCACTAAGTGCAATAGTGTGCTACTCTTTAGCTGTTACTCTACAGTTTCATATGCTCCAGTGACTCTTTAGCAGTGCAATAACAAGTAATGTTTTCCTTTTCTTTGGTGTTTTGGATGCAGTTTTATTTGCCATAGTGGTCCCGATCAGTGGAACCATTCCACACAAATATATACCACAATTAGTATAGAAAATAATTTTCTGTCACTGCAAATACATGTTCTGCCTTTCCCCAAGTATCTTTCACTGAGAAGTTATTTTTATGTCCTTTTATTATTCTAACTTCTTTTTATTTATTTGGTGCCTCTTTAAATAATGGTGAGGGTTGTGTCTAGCAAGGAAACAAGGGAGACTGGCCAGAGCCCTTTAAAATATAAATCAGCAAGCTGCAGTCCAAACAGGTGGTGGGGGTACTGAACAAAACACTAGGTAAGGCATTTCTGTGTGCAATAATGAGCATTTCAACTGTGGTTTCTCTTCCCCTACCTGTTTTAAGCAGGTAGCTTAGCTTAGCTATCTGCTTGAGTGCTCCTAGACTTTGAAGGGGTAACAAGACCACCATGGAAGGAGCGTTCTGTGTGTCTCTCTGCAAGAGCACTAGAATAATGGATTTTGCCATGTCATTTGGAGCTAATCTGCTCTAAAAAGTTATGCCATAAATGAATGCTGTGCCACTGAAGTTGAAACAGGTCAAAGCTGTGCTCAAAGCAGAGCATGTCAGACAGGTTTTAATTAAACTCCCTTAAAAATAGCTCTCTGAGCAAGAGACCCTATTGTTTTTGCAGACTTCCACTATCTTTATGAGGAAAATTATTTGGCTTGGATTCTCATCATTTGATGTTTTCCTTTGAGCTTTCTTTTACTTTGTAGCAGCATTAAAAAATCTACCTTGACTTCTCATAATTCCTTTCCAGTAATGCATAAGAGAGTTTTGGTTACTAGCAGCGGCAGCTTTTAAAAATGCCAGAGGGAGGTTTGGGAACTAAGGGCATAATAATGGTACACCTACTGCAATCACCAGATGCAGAAGTTGCTACAGCATATTCTCCTCTTGTGAATAGGGCATGAAAATGTTCCTATACATGCACACCAATAAATATACAGGGAAAGGGAAAAACTATAGGTGAATTGTTCTGGCACGGTAAGTAAACAATTTATTATACAAGTAAATGTTAACAAAGGGAGTTTTAGTGCTTTTGATTTGGTCCTGTTGTTCAGCTAACTTATCTAATGTGGAATTCAGTCAAATGTTAATTTAAACAAACAGCTTAAAGAATTATCAATATGAAGGACAGGGGATTGCAGGTTTCTTTTCCTGTATTACAGAGGAATCAAAGGATTTTGCCTTTATGAGCTGTCACTGACAAAAGTTTAATTTAGGAACAGTTGAATTCTTTCATACGGCATAACAGTGGTTCAGCAGAGTGATAAAGCTTAGGCAAGCTGTAGGTTTTCTATATCTTTTTCTGATTTTTATCTCTGTCAATTAGAAGCAATAACAGGAGTTCCAAATTTTGAAACCAGTTCATGTAGTTTTAGGAAGAACATACATTTTGAGCTGGTTTTCTGTGGAGAAAAAAATCAGCAAAAATTTGTAGTTTATCCATTCTTAATACCACTGTAATCTTAAGCATGTAAATTGTCTTGCTGAAGTCAATGACAGTTGCTGAAATGCTTCAAATTAAGACTGTTGTTTAAGTGCTTTTCTGGATGAGAACAAGTCATTACTATATTGCATCCCATAATATCCATCAAAGAAACAGCAAATCTTCACAACAGTAAATCTACACCTGAAATAAAAGACCCGTGTTGACCACTAAAAACAAATAAGCAACTGATAATTCTAATACCTTTAAATAAACTTTTATTTAATTTCATTCAAATAATTCAGCTATCTGCAGATAGAGATGTGGTGGTAACAAATACTCAATATTTATTTTGACTGCTTTTATATGAAAAGTTCTTCATTTGCAGTAGTAAGTACTTGTGGACAAATATTTGTATAAATATTTAATTTTAAGAATTAATCATGTATCAGCAAAGAGCTAATGCTGGTTAAACAAATATGTTTTCTGAAGAACGAAAGTAAACAAGGCATGTGTAACATCTAAAGCACAGCAGCTTGGGAAAAATGGGCTGACTTTATAAAAGTCATTATAAGAAATACCTACAAAAACAGTTTACATAATAGCAGCTGACATGGGGCAACTCAGCAGCTTGATAGAAGTGAGGATTTCGCTGGGGGACGAAGGATCAGAAAATGCTACAAGAATCATACTCCTTTCTTAGCAAATGATCCAACTTAATATAAAAGCCCTATAAGAAGTATAACTTGACAAAATGTCAATGAACCAGTTCAGCAAATGTTCAGTTCATGAAGTTAGATCAAAGTCAGTTAATACATTCAGATCAAAAAAATAAAGCCAACATTGTATACAAATAAAAATATTCCACTTAGTATTTTATTTAAAAAATAAACGGAAAGCTACATTTTTTTGTTTGGGTTTTTTTTTAATTAAATAAAAGAAAAAACCCAATAACAATGAAAAAAGCTAATTTAGCAATTAGACCAAGAAGTTCACTATTCACACAGCTGAGATTACTGCAGCAGTTTATGTCTAAACCTGTGCTTTAAATCCCTGTGTTCAACTTAGCTTCTAGAAAGAAGACTTTTCTATTCTTGGAGATACTGCATGATTCTGTCGAGGATTTTCATGGAAATTCTCTGATTGTGCCAAAGCAGTGGATTATTGCTTATAGTGTGCGTACTAGATCCAGTCTTAAACACTGAATTCTGTATTTCTATGCATCAGCCTGTTTTTAATATCCATAGCATGGCAGTTTATTACAGTATATCCAGTGATGGTGCCCAAGCAGTAAGGCTGTTTATACTTTGAGGTTTTTTTCTGTCTTTTACTGCCCTTTGTACATGAGAAATAAATGGCTTAAGACAGATTCTAATGAATGTGCTGTAAAAGACAGTAATAAATCATAAATTAAAAGGAAACACAAAGCTTTTTTTTTTTTTTTTTCCATAGATGCAGAAGTATTCTCCAAGGCAGAATGTCTTACAGATGTTAAATCTCAGATATTGAAACCTGGACCAAAATTATACTACGCTTTTAACTTAAACTCCGTCCTGCCCTGCCAGTCCCGTTCTCTCTTTACAGAGATGTGCAACAGTAGGTTGAACTGTAAAACCTTCATGTACTTCACCTGTGTACGTGGTGTGCATGCTCATGGTCTCCCTGTGGAACCCTGGTCTTGCTACGCCTGACATAATGAATACATGGTCCTTCAATACAGTCAGTATTTTGGCCGCCTTTTTATTTTTAGCTAAGGACATGGATTCTGTTTGTAATAGTAGTCTTATGACTACTTAAGTAGCCTGCAGTTGTGTTTTCTTCTCTGCTTCCCAAAATACTGCTTTTAGTTCCAGAATTGGATGATCGCAGAATAGTTTATAAAACCTCAGTCAAACCAGTGTCTATATTTAATTACTTAATGGCCTGTTTGTTTCTTACAAGAAAACAGCTCCGTCATTTTCATGTTTTCAGTGTTCATTACCTTTGAAAAGATAATTTTTTAGCAGATGCCTGAGATTATTGTAAACATGAATACTAGTTATGTATATGGATATCTCCATAAAATCTGTGGAATTAATTGTCTTTTTCTATCTAGGTATAAATTATGTTCAATGAATTGCTTATTTGCACATCTTACAGATTTAAATTTGCTGCCAGTAGCTTGCCTGCTCTTTCACCTTGCTTATAATGTTTCTGTTTAAATGGTGAAAGACTGCATTTAGTCTTCCCATTAAGCAGATGGTTTATTATGTCATGTTAATTTTCTTTAGAAATAGTCTGTTGGTGCTTTAGTTAGGAGGTTAGCAGATGCTAGCACACCTACTTTACCTCCGACTCAGGCGTCTGCTCTTTTTCACTTCCTTGCCTGTTTACAGTAATCTTTGTCCAGCAACATGTCCCTTAGCTCAGCTTATGCCCTTCACATTTTCCAGGTGACATTCAGAAGCAGCACTGACCTGGTGGTTTGAAATCATAAATGTGCATTTTCGTTTTTCTGTAAAGGCTCCATTTTTAGAAACTTCTAATAGGGAGGTAAAGGAGAACTGAGGTTGGGAAATTGGGAAATTAACAATTCTAGCTTTCTTTAGTGTCGAGGTACTAAAAATCTGGAGCATGCCTAAATACACTTGAATCTGTAAGTTCAAAAGATGATACTTTTCTAGAGGAGGAGAGAGCAGAAAAAAGATGAAGAATTTAGGAGAACACGAGTAAGACCCGCCAAACGTTTCGACAAATAAACATGAAAAAACATTTGCTGGAAATTTTTCCTTTGTGCTAAAAGCTTCCATCTTTCTAGGGAACAGTCAGTCTTCACTTTCCCCAAACCACTTTTGGCTGTCTCTAACACCCCAGAAATGTCGTCTTCCTCAATTGCAGGCTAAATCAAATTTGCAGATCAAGCTCTGTGTTTGACCGCCAGTTCAGGTGACATTTACTTCCAGTTGCCAAACTCAAGCTAAAGGAGTCTTGATCTTGTTTTCCTAGTCATGTGCCTCCTTTTTTTTTGGAGCAAGACTAGCCTGGTTGGATGAATGTAGCTCTTAATTCAGTTAGGAGATATCAATTCTCTAACTATGAGAGCGCTATTAATGAGAGACCCCTCTTCTTCTGTCCTGGCTCTTTTTTCCCCCTAAGTTATTTGATTAGATGTTCAAGTATTTGCTTAATTCACAGATTGATACATTTCTGCTCATGCATAAAGCTACACAGAATTGGAAATAGTATATAACTTTAATCCTCTAATATAATTAAACAAGGTAAAGGGAAACAGTGTTTTGCACAGTCATAGTTACATATACAAAGTAACAGGTAAATTTGCATCTGTTAGTTTTGAGTGAGGCTGGAACCTGAGCAGGGTATTAATAAGAATGATTACACAGCAGCAATCGATTACTGCTCAAGATCTCATGGCTTATCAAGCTGCCAAGGCAGTGTGTTAGGTCTTTGTTCCAGTCCATTGTTTTTCTTCTGAAAACACGTTCCCCAACCACCATGCCTCTGCAACAAAACACTGGCTTTGAACTGCTGAATCCAGTTGCTGTTTTTTAACACAAACTGTTTGGAGAGCAAGACTAGGTTTCAGCTGAACTTTTGAGCTCAATTTTTTAGTTAAAATGAGGATTTAAATATGAAACCCCTAACCTAGAATGAGATTTTCACTAAAAATCTGTTATTAAAGCAGTTTCATCTTTAATCTCAGATGCAGTGCAAGCCTAGAATTATCACTTTAAAAATGTTTTTTTCTCCTGCATTCATTTCATTCATTTTAGTGTCCATTTACATAACATTCTGCTGGTGTCTTCTCTGACTCACAGAGTCCCATTGAAATAAGCAACATCTGGTAATCCTGCAGGTTAGCCTTACAGGAGGCACAGCACCCGTTAATGTTTGCCCCAAATTTACACATTTTAAAGGACAGTCTGAGAAAAAATATATCTGTGAATTTCTGAGCAGCACTTTACAACAGCAGTGTGCATTTTCCAGGATATTTTAAGAACAAAGTGCAGCTATTGCTATATGAAAAACACAGTATCTGTACTGTACAATTTGATGTTCTATGCAGTGTATCTGGTGATAGCTTGCTGTCACATTGATCTTCACAGAGAAACTCTGTATTCCAAACTCTATATGAAGCACTCTAAGGATAATGGATTGAGTTGTGCTATCTGCATAATTGCAGCTTCTGGTATACAATGCAGATGCAGGCCTGTTCTTACAGTACAGAATATTCTGAAATCTTAAAAATTCTTTAAGGATTTTAAAATCACTTATAGTCTCTGAACACCTTCTCTGCACCGGTGCATTATTCATAGTACTTGATTCTAGATAGGCGATGTCTGTGGACTGACATAATTTGAAAGTTTCCCCCAAAATGAACATTTATGATCATAAAAGCTCAGATCTTTATCTTGAAGCTGTAATTACTGTCTTGTCATGCTTTTGTTCCTGTTTTCCATTAATTCACTTTTCCGTGACTGACAATGTGAGATCACCTCCTCCCAGCTTAAGTCCATTATGATGTCCCCAAGTGTTTCTTCATGAGTTCTCCTTGTCTTACCCTTTGTGACTGCTGCTTTAGCAGTACTTACGCACTTTCCTACATTATATATCCACTGTACAGATGCCAATCTAAAACACCCACTTGCTTTCCACTCTCCTGGTCAATCCCTCACTTTCTGCATGTCTCATCTTTTTAAATATGTTCCTGTTGCTTTTAATTTCCACTCATCACACTCAATATATGAAATCACATTGTCAACTGAGTCTTCGCATTTATACCACCCTTCTGAAAGTTAATTCAAAATTGAACTATCTTATCTTCCATTTTGGCTTTTCTGATTTCTGCAATGTGTGAATCTACTACTTCAAGCTTTTAGAAGGTGGTTGGCCAAATGTGTGTCATCCACTATCAGGAGAGGTGAAAGTGAAAACCTTTTTTGTCATTTCAAAGAAAAGAATTAAAAAATCAGTTCCACAAACAGCTTCAGCATCAAACTGCCTAGAAGTAGCATGCTGGAGCTTGCTGTGAAACAGAGCCCCACTCATGGCAGTGTGTCACTGAAGCTGCTTGGTAGTCAGAGGTCACAGGTCTCAGTTGCCAGAAGACAGTCACTGCTGAGTGTTCTTATGGAAAGAGGTTCTGCTGTGACAGATTGTATGATTATCTGAGGATTCTAAAATCACAGCATGCCTATAGAAAAAAGTATTTTTACCAAAGGTTTCTAGCATTGGAAGCTGCAATGTACATGTAAATATGAGGGACTGATGTGCAGTCTGCCTGGTAAAACCCTAGGATTTTTAAATAACAATTTTCTTTATATGAATACACAGGAAGAAATCTAGCACTTCTTTCAGCAAGTACTATAGCTTCATAAAATAATTATTTGCAGATCTGTTTCAACCTGGACAGGCAGGAGAGCTGGGCTGAGAGAAACCTCACAAAATTCAGCAAAAGCAAATGCAATGTCCTGCACCTGGGGCGGAACAACCCCAGGCACCAGTACAGGCTGGGGCTGACCTGCTGGAAAGCAGCTCTGTTGAAGAAGACCTGGGAGTGCTGTGGACAACAAGCTGACCACGAGTCAGCACTGTCGCCAAGAAGGCCACTGGTATCCTGGGCTGCCTTAAAAGGAGTGTGGCCAGCAGGTCGAGAGAGGTTATCCTCCCCCTCTACTCTGCTCTAGTGAGACCATATTTGGAGTACTGAGTCCAGTTGGGCCCCCCAGTTTAAGAAGGACAGGGAACTCCTTGAGCAAGTCCAGCGGAGAGCTACCAAGATGATCAGGGGACTGGAGCATCTCCCTTATGAGGAAAGGCTGAGAGACCTGGGTTTGTTCAGCCTGGAGAAGACTGGGGGGGAATTTCATAAATACCTATAAATATCTAAGGGGTGGGTGTCAAGCAGATGGGACTGGGCTCTTTTCAGTAGTGCCCAATGACAGGACAAGGGGCAATGGGCACGAGTTCGAACACAGGAAGTTGCACTTAAGTATGAGAAAAAACCTCTTTCCTGTGAGGGTGACAGAGCAGTGGCACAGGCTGCCCAGGGAGGTTGTGGAGTTCTCTGGAGACATTCAAAACCCACCTGGACGCGTTGCTGTGCCCCCTGCTCTGGGTGTGCCTGCTCAAGCAGGGGGGTTGGACAAGATGATCTCCAGAGGTCCCTTCCAACCCCTACCGTTCTGTGATTCTGTGGTAATTACGAAGTATAAGATCTCTCTTCTGTGTACATACACACATGTACGCATGCATACATATATAAATAATAACATTTTGTTCAGTGTTTTTGTGTTCTCATATGTAGGACTCCTGCAGTTTGTCAGCTTGTTCTTGTGGTTGCATCTGAAATATATTGTTTCAACACCACCCTACCGGGATAATTCCCTGTTTGCAGTGCTTAATATGAAACATTATATCCTTTTTCTCAGTTGGTAATCTTTTTTTGTTTTGTTCAGCAATGTCAATAAATAAGCAACTGAACATACAACACTTAGGAGAGAGAAAGTGCCAGTTGTTACTGGAATGGAAAAAATGTTATCTGAGAATTATTAGCCATCTTGCCAGTAGGAATACAAAAATGTTGATTGTACTTGAAGAATTGATGTAATCTTAGCAGCTTGACTATATCATTGTCAATGTTCATCCCATAAAATGTATCAGATCATAGGTGACACCCTTGTCTATGGAGCCTGTGTGTATGATGAATCTTCTCCTTTGGGTTGTTGTCAACTGCTAGCAAGATTGTCTGCCTCCCTGCATATTACAGGAGTGCACACACATTCCTCTGTGTAAACACACATCTCACAAAGAACATTAAAACAAAACCAAAACAAAACAAAGAGGGATAAGGAGAAAACCTTCATTTATATAATCCAATACAAATAACTATGTGAGTGACTGACATTTTTATTGACAGTATTAGGTAGGATATTAAAAAAAAAACAATTTTATACAAATAAAGAAAACTACAGCAATATTTATAATAATAGAGCTAGTGAGTAAAACTAATTCATACGTAGCATGGTGGTCTGTATGGATAGCATTAATCGTTTCTATCATCATATTTCTTGTTTGATTTGATAAGGTGGCATCTTTAGTTGCAGCTCTGGGCAGTCACAGATGGCTGAGTATGAAGTGTGGGGTGGAAATACAAGGGGATTTCTATAGATCTGAAATGAAGGAGTATCTCTAGAAAATCATGCTTCAACTTTCAAACAATTGTTGCTTTCATTTTTTTCCCCACCTCATTCTGCCAGTAGTATGAATTTTTGTGGGGTCACATGTTGTCCTGCATTTGTCCCATGTACCTGAAATGAGATCTTAGTGTAGAAGACACTGCCTCTTTGCTCCAGGTAGTTCATGTTTAAGGTCTGCATTACAGGATTAATTCGTAAGTTGAGACAAAATTCTATCTTCTTGTATGGAATTCCTTTTCTTCAGAACTTGCCTTGAACATCCTTATCTTTATTTCTTCTTGGAGGCCAATTCCTTCTTCTGTCAAAGCAAATGAAAGAAATTCTGTGGATGTGAGTTCTAATATTTGAGTTCCAATAATTAGAATCTAATATTCTAATAGTAGGCAAGAGCAAAGTAGTTTTTTCTGCAATTTATAAACATGTATATAGCTGTATAAATGCTGCTTGTTACTGGCTACTAAGAAGAGTCTTGATTCAAGACCCTCAGATGTGACAGGTAGGGTACACAAATATGATCCTTCCTTATATTGTGTACACTGTCAAAAGCCAGACACCATCCTAACTCAACATGCTTTCTGAAGCCTGATTAAATTTTGGAATTATTAGAAATTTTCATAAGCTTTGGTCTTCAAACTGTAGGCAATGTTACCACAAAATTGTGGACCATATAGATTCTTCTCTGTGTAAGTTTGAAGGAGCATCATGAATTCACTGGAGCTATATGAGATTATTCCGTGTGAGGCTTTTAAATGGATTAGGAAATGAAAATAAAGATTTCCTTAGAAAATATCTCTAGTCCAGTCATTTCTTATGGAGGCAGCATCAAACAGTTGAACACTATTTGTTTTGAAGTGTGGAATGGTTAAAGTACTTTGATCTGTTCTATATCTGAGGCCTAAACATGTACTATCTAATTTGCTTTCTGATGCCTTCATAATTGCCCTCAGTTATGAAGGAAATTAATTGTTCAGATTTTCTATTTAAAAAGAGGTAGATAGTCCCTATGTGATATGCCCAAGCAAACTGTATAAAGGCTTCAGGTACTGGGGAAGAAGAGCTTCATGATACAAAATGAGGGTTATGGCTTCCTTTTACATTACTTCCAAAGGCTGTATAATTTAGTTGTTCCTACTACCTATGGGCTACAAAAGGCATAAGATGAACTGCTGGTGGTGGGGAGCTGTAGTGGTAACATCTTCTCGTTGAGATAAAATGTTTTAAGTGAAAGCTTTCTTGGTACTCTGGGAAGAAAGAGAGAAAATCTTTATCCAGAGAAGCTTTCAGTACAAAATGATAGTTTCAAATACTGAATAATCCCAGCAAACAAGAAAACGTGTTCACAACATGGGCAAACTCCTACCAACATGTGGGAGGAGTCACTCAGGACATGGGCTCTACTGAGAGCTTTCATTAAAAAAAATCAGCAGTATTGAGCATGACTTAAGCACCAATGATCCTTCTTAGGCACATAGATGAGATGACTTCTCAAAGTCTTGCGATTCCTGTTTCCTTTTATCTATTATTATTCTTATTGTACAGTGGGATTGATATGATTTATATTGCATTTGTTCCTGTCCCTAATCACAGAACAAGGAATGCAGGTTGAAATTATACTGAAAGAGATCATTTTGGTGTAAGCATTAGAGCTAAACAGAGTGCATTTGGAAAGCATGAAGTACTCCATATTCATGTGCACTAATGCAAATTGAAGGATCATTTTTCACAAAACTCCTTCATGATAAATGATCATTTGCCATAGGCAAAAAAAACAGTCTGCTGGGTTTGTCTCATTTTCCAACATAGAGAGTTATGAATTCGGCAGTAAGTTCATCCTGTCCAGCCCAGCCCCATATATTTCAGCCTAGCCCCATATAAACTCAAGGCGTAATCTGCCAAAATAATCATTACATTGCACACAATATCATTACTGGAGAGAGAACACTTCAATGGACATTTCTAATAATCTCTCCAATAAAAACCATGTATACCTACTGGTAGTCACTGCATTAAATGCTGAATTTAGGATATTAAAAACCACATACTAAAAAAGGGTGTTTCTAATTCCACTGAGCTTCAAGTGTCTTACTGCTCTGTCACATTGACCTTAGAGCTTATTTAGTGAATATTTTTCCTAAGTGTTTCTTGTTCAGCAGCTTTGTGTTACATAGGAAACAGTTGTTTCTTTCAGGTTTTCTTATCTGTAGCATTATTATTGCATTGTTATGAATACGATGTGTTATCACTTAGGAAGCTCTTTCAGCAGGTTCTGAGTTTGTACCTTTCTGTCACCCTGCAGAAAACCTTGCTAGTTTTTTACCTCTTTGTTCACAACCAGTGTTTCAGGTTTCACAGCTCTGTGGTATTGGAACTTTTTCTCATGGTTGCGAGTCAGAGCAGCATTGAGCAGAAACACCATTGACATTTGTGTGAGTTACTATCGCCAGCCTTTGCACAATACTGTTTTCCAGTTTTCTTGGGGGGGAGGATAATGTGGTGTTTCAGATGAAAAGCTGAAGAATTTTATGTACGATAGATGCTGTTGTCTTTTACCATCCCAAAAATATCCATCAGCAGATTTAACCATAGATTGAAAATAATTTGCCAACCTGTTTAGTCACTGCGTTCTCTTTTTGTAGTTAGAATTCCTGTAGT
This sequence comes from Phalacrocorax aristotelis, assembly GCF_949628215.1. NCBI lineage: Eukaryota > Metazoa > Chordata > Aves > Suliformes > Phalacrocoracidae > Phalacrocorax > Phalacrocorax aristotelis. Next base: position 32,494,272 of record NC_134279.1, on the reverse strand, counting down.
GCATGTTCTGTAATGCAAATGTCATCAGCTGAATTTCCAAAGAACATAACTCGTGATTTCTTATTAATGAGCATTTTTATGTATAAATAGTGGTAATGCAATAGTATTTTCTCTTCTAGAGTTCTGGTTTATAAATGATGTTGCCACAGCTCTTGATGTGCTTTGTATTTTCCAGGGTAATTTCTTCTATAAGCCTGTGATTATTTTTTTTTTTAAAGGAAAAGGAAGAAAGGAAAAATAAAAAAGTTACTTGCCAACTTCCCTGTGAGTTTATTATTGAACGTGAGACTTATTTTTTTTTCTCTAGAAATACATAGTGGAACAAAGGCTACGTGCAGTTTGATTTTTGTTAAGGAAATTATGTAGATGACACACTTTGGCAGTTGAACTGGATTAACCAATTCAGCATTAGAAACTTAGAAAGAAATCCTGAGAAACAGTAGAAAAACTGTTCTGGGTGCCCCATCTTCATTTGTGTCATTTAAAAAGCAGAATTCCAACATTTTTTTTTTAAGCAAGACTATGTTATAGCTCTGGTACTAAGCTAAAGTAACCCCAAAGCAACCTCATGTTCCCCAGAGTTTCATCCTGCAGCAACACTGTTGCCTTGTGTATCTGAGTCTTACCTCTGAGTCTTGATGCCCGTGTTTGAGAATGTGTTCGAGCTGACTGTCCTCTGGGAGTAACCATGGCTGATTTTGTACACAAGAGCTATTTGCGATGCAGAGACATGGTCTTTGGGCAACTTGTTCCCTCGGTGTGGGCACCACCAACCAGAAATGGCACCTGGTGTGAAGTTCACTGACTGTTCGAGGTGTGATAGGAACACGTGGGTCCCTAGCATGGCACAGCAAATGAAATCCTATTGGGGGGAAATAAAAAAAAGAATGCATACAAATTGTGGCAAATGAAATTTCATTAAAAAAACCCTGTCTTCCTGGTCTCAACCCATCAGTTTACTAATTGTTCCATTAACATTACTTATTGTTATAAACATGCACTATAATTTGAAGCTGTTTCTCTTGGCGTCCAAGGAGGAAAAGTATGTGTGGGAACAGGGAGCAAAAAAAAGATAAAAATCTGATCTTGATGAACACAGTATCTGTAGAGAAACAAGGAGATGGAGCCTAATATTCTGTTTACACCAAATGACACCTTACTGAATATGTGGTCTCATTGAATTTAATGACGCTCATTGAGACAGTAAAGGAGTTCAAAGTTGGTATAAAAAGGATTTTTACATTAGAGAGAATAGGTATAATAAAAGTGTTATTGGTTTATGAATGGTCTCAAAGAATAAAAGCCTATTCATATGATGGTAGTTAAAAACACAAAGTGAAGACAGCTTTGAATATAATAATTTAGAATTTAGTTTGGACAATGAACAATAAGTCACATCAGTACTAATTCATGTCTGTGCTGTTGTGATGGGCCACTAAAACAGTCTATCTTTTTATGTATTTATCTCCAGCAAGAAATAGATGTTAACATGCCACATATGTAGGTGATAAAAATATAAAATTTGAAAGAAGGAGGTTTGGCTTTTTCTTTAATAGACATTTACGATAGAGCAGATGGATTTGATTTATTATTCCATGAATCTTTAAAAAGCTCTTAGTCTTCAGACCAATCATAAGGCATAGGTGGCATCTAATACCAGTCATAGTTGTATTAGGTGAACAAAACGTGAAAAGAAATTTCTCAGGTTTTTCCTCTTCTATGGTGCGCACAATTTATTTTTGGCTTTGTTGGTGTTCTTGGTTTACAGGAGAAGGGGAAGTGTACAAAGTTACGCTTTTATGGCATAGATGGTGGAAAATCACTTTTCTTCCAAAAGCAACCTAGAGTAGTTACACAAATCAGCTTACAGAAGATTTTCAGCTACAGAAAATCCTCGTCAGAGAGCGAACCCAACCAGGGCAATATAGACAGGGGCTTGTCGTGATGCCCAACTGTTTCTAATTAATCGTGCTGTGCTAGTTCCAAACTGCAGGGGTTGCAAGCATTACAGGTTTGCTTATTAATATTGCTAAGTCTTTTGTGGCTTTTCTCCACCAAGCTCCAGAGGAATGGGTGCCAGAAAAGCTGATGAAAAAGTCTATAGTCAAGGAATTACATGCTAAAATAGAAATAAATAAGTAAAAAGAAGAAAATTATGGCAAAGATTCCACTGGTTTACTGTTCAAGCATACAGGAGTAGTACTGGTGTTCATCTCCTTCAAGGGAATGATTGCAAGTTATGCAGTTAGAATGAGCTGAACTTTAATTGTGCGCATCAGAATTCTACGCGTGAGGAAAAGTAACATTTTCCAAACTGGTGAGAAGACAAAAGCTTGCCACTAAAATTAAAACCCAATGAAGCTAATATCTTTCTTCTGTTCTACTGTTTCCCACTTTTTATACCCTCCCCCCTTCCTGCTTTGAATTTTTTTTTTTGCCGTTTTTCTCTCAATCTTCAGTATCAACAATACTTCCCTTCTGGCTTCCAAAATGTTATTCTCCGCATTATGCAGATCAAGAAAAAGTAAGTGCAGAGCTCTAGATGCACGTTTGATAGTTCTTTCTAAAAATAGGTGGTCTCTATGGCAATATTTCACAGTGCCCTTGAAGGTGAAAATTCAGTTTTGCTAAGCAGAAGTCTTTCAGCAAAAATGACGGATCTCACTTCTGTAAGGAGATTGCTATTGTCAAAGCTGTGTTTTCAAAAAGTCAAAAGAATCCAGAGAAATATAGCTTTAAAAAAAGTCAGGAACTAGGCAAACTCTTCCTCTAGAAACTGTTGCATGTTACTGTTTTGTTACCTTGTATTAGTCTTTGTTTCCTTTTATTCAGCTCTACAAAATTAGAGAGTGTGATTTTCTTAATTTATGACAAAGATCTTTATGAACTGTCTAATCTGTTATAGAAATGAAACACTGAAACAACTCTCCTTATCGCTTCAAGTTGCTTGTGTTTTTAGAAGGTGTCTCAATATTGACAACCCATATATGGAACTTGTTGTAAAGAGAACCTTTTGTCTCTCTAATCAGAAGCAATTTTACTTTTATCTGATCCGGTTCTGTTATCATGACTCACTGAAAGAAATGCAAGTCTAGCTTTAGTCAGGGCTTAAAGATTGGAACCTTCTTTGCATTCTAAATAAACTGTAGCTCTTCCATGTGATGTTTTATACTCTTGTTATGGCTTCTGGCAGAGCTACCGTGGGGGAAAAAAAAAATATCTGAGTGATGTGTCTTTAGTGGACATCAAAGTATTTCCTGCATGTTAAGTCAGGTTTTCAAAGTCAGAGTCACCTGTCTACTGCTATTAACTCACCCATCTTACCTACAACTATATAGCTAATGAGTACATGCAAATCAGATACTGCAATGCGCATGCAGTCCCCAAATGTGAGCTTTCAGGGACCGGATTTGTTTGCTTTAAAGCAGTGATTAGTTATTTACTTGTTGCACACCAGAGTGTGTGGCAATATAAAACAGAACTCAATTTTGAAGATTCCTGGTGGTCTTATGATCTATAAAGCTGCAGAGGTGACAGCCAAAAGGATTATTTTTTTCTTTCCTTATTTTCAATTAGGTAATATCCAACAGCAAGAGTTTAGAAAATGCAAGCATAGGATGTAGGGTTTTAAAGACGGATCTTTACAGAAACATAGGTATCATTCAAATTGTTATCAGAGTAAAGGGAGGAATGAGGAGGAGTACAAAATAGGTTTGTAGGTATCAAGTTTAAAGTTACTTTTCTGTGAATGACTTGGAACAAAATATATATGTAAAAAACCCCATGATATTAGAAGCACTAATATGAAAATGTGTTACCTACAGTCCATTAAATCAACAGACTGAAATTTCACATGTTTTAGTTTGCTGGTGCAGCACAGGCTAACATCAGTCTTATAACAGGAATATAAGACATTTCAAAATTGTACTAAAATGCAGAAAAGGCTCTAAAAGCAGAATACATTAATTTTATCAGTGTTTTTACCTCTAATAAAATAGTCTAAGGGCTGTGTTGCTGCCAGCCAATCAACATAGTATGAATAAGAGAATATGTCTTCTCATGACATGAGTTCAACATACTCAGTTCATTCATGTATACTTTGGGGTCCTTCTACTCCTACTTGTTGCTCTGTGGTATAGCCTTCCTTAAAATTGGGCAGGCTAATTTTATTCCTAGTGTCGTGGTTTAGCCGGCAACTCAGCCCCACCCAGCCGCTCGCTCACTCCCCCACCGGTGGGATGAGGGAGAGAATCAGAAGGGAAAAGCTCATGGGTTGAGATAAGAACAGTTTAAAAATTAAAATAAAACAATAACAACAACAACAATAATAATGCAATACAAAGGGAAAAAATGAGAGAGGCATGAAACCCGGGGCAGGAGGGGGAATGAACAACCAAAACCAACAGCACAAGACACAGCCACTCACCTCCCACGAACCCGACACCACCAGTCCCTGAGCCACAACTGCTCCCCTGCGTGCCAGCTGCCCCGGTTAATGTACTGGCCATGGCGTCACATGATATGGAATGAACATCCCGTTGGCCAGTCAGGGTCAGCTGTCTCGGCTGTGGCCCTGCCCCTCCCGGCCTCTTGCCCGCACGGCAGAGCGCGGGAAGCTGGAAAGGTCCCCAACTGCTATAGGCGCTACTTAACAGCAACTAATGCATCAATGTGCCATTGGCACTTTACCAGCTACAGTGAAGAGAATTAACTGTCCCAGCCCAAACCAGCACACTAGATATAGGGCCATTTAAAATAGTGGGCATATACCATGAAAAAGTAGGACCCCTGTTTTCACCAAATGGTATTACAAGGATAAGGTAAAGCATTTGTTACGCTCAATTCTTATATTGTGCAAATTGCTAGGATTAGTACTGGTGGAATTTTAAATTATGTTTCTGTACTCCCAGAGTTTTGTAGTGACAGATCCACAATACTTGGACATATATGTTATTTTGGGTCTCGTGTAGGCAATAAACAAATAAGGAATTTTGTATCACCTTATCTACTGTATGTCCTCTAGTGTTTTTCATTGGAAGACACTAAGAGGTCTGTAGAACAAGGATGAATGGGAGGTGGGGATAAAGAAACCAACAAATTTGTCTATGTTCTGACTTTCAGTGTGCAGTACATGTATGTATAGAACATGTATAATGTTACGGTTTTAGTCTCTGAATTATCGGATGCTTTCCTAATAGTAACCATGGAGTTAGAAGCTTTGAGAAAGCCCTAAGATTCATGCATATGATTTCCAGTGGCAAGTCGTGTCACATCGCTACCTAGTATATCAGACCCTCATGAGTAATCTGTATTTGCGTATGGTCCTGCTATACGCAATTAATTTAGAAAAAGCTTACCTTAAGAATCTGTCTAGTCCTGTCATTATTCAATAAAACTTCTTGAGTATGTGTTATTTAAGTGATTATGAAGCCACATAGAATCATATAGAAACTGTTTGTTTAGATCAAATGTGGCAAACTCATATGAATTTATTGTTTTATATTTGCATCGATTTTAGTTTATCTTGCATGAGCTTTATATGATGTGATGGGAAATGTGTTAGATGTTGTGATGGGACTTATCCTGAGAATATTATAACCTGCAAAGATAATTTGCAGTGCTGCTCCTGTTACTTCTTTGTCTTAGAGATAGAATTGAAAAGAATCTATTGCCAGAGTCTGTTTAGCTTGGTTATTTTTTTGTAGAGGATCAGAAAACCACTCTTTGGAATGAGAAGCTACCAGAGCAACATAAGAATTACTTTCTCTGTTAATGAGAAAGTCATTGCTTGATTTTCCTTGGTCTAGGCTAAAAAAGAGACCTTTTAATGAATTTTACTTCAGTTCATTTTTTTCTTGTGTCACATGCTTGATACATGTTCTGAACAGTAGTATTGACAGAACATGTTGTACATATTTACAGAAATTCACATCAGAGGGTAGTGAGAGGGAATTTATTTACTTTCTCTATGTATATTACATCTCTTCCCTGAAGCACTTCATATCCCAAGTGTTTTCCTCTCCATTATGAATCATTTTCATATCCACTGAACACTGAAACTGCTTTTCAGATTAAGAATAAAAAATGCATTTTTAAGGCAACAAATCTGGAAAACAAAAGCCTATGCACAGCACTTACATTGCTGCAAGACTTTCTGCTTCTATAAGTATGAGGATAAAACCCACCAGGTCAGGAATTGAAGGCTTATGAGAAGCTTATTTGTTCTTTTATTATTCACACTGATAAAGCAAGGAAACTGTGAAGTCTGAAATGCTACTATCAAACCTAAAAGATGTTAGTTGGTTGGTTGGGGTGCTGAAAATACACTTCAGGTTGTACTGGATGGCTCTGGTAATAAATCTGTAATATACTTCAGAGAAATATAGTTTGAAAATACCTCTAAAGGAATTATTTTGTGCTAATAGTCTGTTGACTTTTTTAATTTTGAAGAGTGTGCTATCAGTCAGTTCCTTCTCTGAATGTTATTACTGTGTTCAAGTACAAGAATTAGAATTTATAGGCACACCAAAAAATAGATCTCATTATTCATTGCAAGTGATCAACATGCCCAGTGGAGATCAGCTTTCAGCGTGTTTTTGTGCATCATATAAATAGCAAAGCTATGCAAAGCATATTCATTGATGGCTTTATGAACAGACATAGAGATGGAAAAACGTTCTGTTGAATTATTAATATTTAATAATTTTTCCCTTTATGTGCCTCCCTCTTCCTTCCTTCTTTCCTTCTTTCCTTCTTTCCTCCTCCCTTCCTCCCTTCCTTCCGTCCTTCCATAAGGATATTGAAGTTTGTATCATGTACTATAGCTTTTTCTTCTTCTTTGCCCAGCATTTTCTGCCCTTTCTTAAACATGCTTTCCCTGAGGCACCACCACCTTGGCCATGGGGCTCAGCTGTGCCCTGCAGTGAGTCTGCTGGAGCTGGCTGGAACGGGCTGTCTCCAGCCCAACTTAGTAGCCCCTTCTGCTACCAAAACCTGGACACCTGCACTCATTACAGGCACACAGAAAGATTATGCAAAACAGGGTCCATTTAAGCTTCATTGCCTTCTCCTTTGCTTCCTCCCATGAAATAGTATAGGTAGGTAAAGCCCTCTATGCAGGGGTGCAACAAGCCCCTTTAGACTTCACACTGGTGTAGCCTTCTTAGCTAGAATAAAATTTGTCGGCTGGTGAAAAACATAAAACCTGGGGATTGCTGATTCAAAGATGAATGTTCCCTAATTAAATTGCAGAATGCAATGTAATGTAGTCTTTACCAATGCTTTGTCGTTAAACTGGAAATTCAAATGTTGCTTTTCATAATGAATATTAGGAGTGATATATGGGCTCAAAGCTCTCAGTTTTGAACAAATTTGGATACAGATTTAATTTTGACTCCCACAAGATGATAGGTTTGCAGCTTTATGGTTTAAAATACAGTAAAATTTTATACAAACTCTGCCATTAAAATCCATGCCGTTTTCTTTTGAGGACTGTTGACTACGCTTCTGTACAACAGCCTTATCAACAGAATGAGACACTTTATGCACTTGCTGAGAAAGAAATGGGCTGAAAATATTCTATAGCTGTTTCAGAAATGAAGCTTAAAGTATTATCTATAGTGCGATGTACAGTGTAATGTTAACTAAATTAGTATTTCATAAAACAGTTTGATGACATTTTTATATACTTCCAAATATAACTTATATCATATGGTTCTGCAGTTTGTCATGGGACTGCTACCGCATTTGAGTTGTTAGTCTACATCTTTCCTTTTTCCAATGTTTTGTTACTATCTCCAGCATTTTGTAGTCTGAGCCGTTTCAAAAAGCCAAATTTCTTCCTTTAAGTCAGTTGTTGATTTCAGTGCTAACGAATTTCACATCCTCAAGAGGGAAAAGGGTGGATTTTGACTCATGAGAGAGAGTGTTGACCACAAGGAGCTAGTCATAAACCACAGCAATCTAAACAACTCCCTGTCCCCTGTAATGTGGGTGACAAAGACATTGGCTAGGATTGTAATTATTCAGACATCAAGTAGTTGCAGCCCTAGAACAGGCAGTTCTTTTTAGCTCTAACAGAACCTCTGAGGTGGGCAGGTATCCCTACCTTGGTAGCAAAACAAGAGTTTTAAGACCTGAAATATCTAGAGATGTCTAATTTTAAAGACACAATGAATGACATGCCAAAATACCCTGGACTGCATCCTAAAGATTTAATGTCTTTTTTATGGAACTATTTTTTCCATATAAAACATGGAAAACTGAAGAGCATGTGCTATAAAATTAGAGAACTATGACGATTTTCAGTGAAATGACGATCCCATATTTGTACTGAGAGTACAATAGATGATTGTGCTCTACGTTATACAGAGTCCTTTTCCAGCACACTGTCCATTGCAGTCTGTGATGAAGGAGAGGGAAGAAACGAAGACCACAGAATTACAGCAACCCACTGGGATCCTGACCCAAAGCCCAGTGAAATCAAATTAATTTTTTCCCATTTGTATCAATGAGGGCTGAATTAGCATAAATGTGACAAGCAGTTTCATGAATAAAGTTAAGAAAAATAAAATGGCTTTCTGTTACTAATTAATTAGCTTCCCTTTTTTATTTTTATTAAAGTAACAACAGGAAATAATAACATGAAAACCCCTGTTTACTTAAAGTCTCCCTAGGATTTAGTCTCCAAACTGAATTCAAATAGTACATCATTACATTCTACTGGGACTTTTCAAAAGACTAAATACCATGATCTCCCTTTTAAAAAGGGTCGGCTGGAGTTGCACAGACTTACTGACACTGCAAAGGTACTTCGTAATTTCTGCAGATGTTTTTTAAGGATTTGTATAAAACTTTAACAAAGCTCAAACCTCAATCATTAGAGAAATCTTTTGAGATTTTTCTACTTTTATGTAATGAATTTTAGTGGGGATATTATTTCAATTGAAATTCAGCCTGCTGTCCTGTTGCACGGTAATGGTACATTTTGGCAAGAAAACTGGATCTTAATTTGAAAGGAGGAATGATGTTTTGGTTATTTCTGGGTAAGCACTCAGTCTTACTTGGGATGTATCACTCAGGATCACACTAGCAATACAAGCTTCTCTTTTAAAATGTGCAATATACTAATATAGTATTAAGGAGCCTTCTTTCCAGCAGGGACATGATGTGCTCTGGAAGTCCCTACACATCAGAAAATTCAGAAGTAAATCCCAATTACTATGGGCCTAATTCAGAGCTCTCTAAAGTTAGTGGGTCAATTTGTAAATTCCTTGGTAAGAAACTACTGAGTCATATCATTTAAGGGCTGAACTCGAGCCTAAGAAGCAGCTTAAGAATTTTATATAACAGCATTTGGAAATACAAATTAGATTCTTTCTACATATTTCAAAAAGTTTGTGATATGTTTTAAAGATATGTGGTAGTTAGCAATGCTGGGGAGGAAAGGCAGAAGTTACCCATTTCAGACAGGAAAGCAATCCTGAATGAATGAGATGGTAAAATTAGCTATGAATTTATATGAATCATTAAAAGAAGGGGGAGGGGGGGAGGAATGAAAGGGTGAAAAAAAGGGAAGACAAAAAAGACCAGAAATGTGAAGTAGGATTAAAGACGTTTTTAACAAATCTGCTCAGACCATACTTCAGACAGCTTTAATTTAGGTTTTGAGCAAGGATATCAGGAAATTCATAGGTTAAAGTTGTGGCATTAAAATAAGTCCATAGGATTGTTTTGAAATCAATAAGTGCAACAGATGTAGTATGTATGTAGTATGGAATACACATACAATTGTTCTTAACAGCCTCAGGAAACCATTCTGATGCCTTTTGTGCAGAGCTCAGACACTTGAAATAAAAATGAGGAGCAAAGGATTCTTATATTGTGGCAACTTCTCCATTGCAGTGTCTGAGCTTCCATTGTAATGGAGAATGTGGGAGGTGAACGAGGCTTTCTGCTTTGCATCCTTGCTTAAAAGCTCAAAAACTATGATTGTGTACTTAATGATCTGCCTTAAAATATACTCTGATTAAAATATCTGCCTCTAAAATCTGAACATATACATTTCACTATATATAATGAAGAAGAAGAATTATTTCTTCCTTCTAAATTATCTGACATGCCGTCTATAAAGCAGGGACAATGAATTCTCACTTGGGAGTTGGCAGCTCTCATATTTGCCATTACTCAAAAGATATCAGAAGGGGAAAAAAAAACCCAACCAAAAAAAGCCTTTTAAGTGTATTCCTTAAAGCCCCAAACCTACAGAGTCATGTAGGTATATGCTCGACTACAGAAATAGATCCACTGAGCAACTGCTCTTTGTAAGAAGCTAGCACAAGTGTATACAAAAGACACAAATCCTAGCTAAGTTCTATTTTCAGGTATAAAATGTTCAGGATACCTTACAAGGGCTCTGTATAAAACAGTGAGTTTCACCTGAAAGCCACAGCTACCATTTACCTTCTGTACAGCATTATATCACCATCTGCAATCATTTGTCTAAATTCAAGATCTCCTCCCAGAAATCTGTAAAGAAAAGAAAGGTTTAATTATGAAAAAGGCTTTGTCTGGGTCATTACATCACTTGATTGTGGGAAATGTGGATAAGTAAAAAACCTAGTATCTTCACTCTCAAGATACAAATATTAACGTAATTCAAAGTTGTAAAATTTTTGGAAAGGTGTTTTTCAATATAGGTAACAGTACATAGAAGTGATGCTGATTTATTTGTCCTATATTGAATACTGTGTCTGAGAATAACATTAACGGTGATAAATAATGATCTGATAAAGACTCTGTCACATTTTAAAAATAAGCAAATGTCTGCCAAACCAGAAGAGATAGAATTCAGGTGTTGCAGAATGACAGTGTATTAATAATTTCATTATCTTTTTTTTGTAATAACAAGTGATGAACCTTTTATTGGCTCTGTGTAAAAGCAGGTAACCTTTACAGGGAGCGAAGGGGTGAGAACAGTGTTGTTCTGGACTGGAATCCAGAAAATCTGAGTCAATCCTGGGATCAAAAGGTCCTTGTGTAAAATTAGGAAATCATCAACCCTCTGTCTGTCATATGCCTATAGGCTGATAATTCTTCCTTCCCTTGATTGCCATAAAAATAATTGTATTGATATTTGTGAATTGATCATATAACAGGGGGTAGTAGTTGTATGAGAGGAGAAGTTAAAATGAGGGAAAATTCGAATGGAAAAAAGTACCAAAGCCAAAGTGCTGAAAGATGACACAGTCCAGTACTTTATTCCTGATACCATTACGACTGACAGTTCCATAATATGGATACGAATGCTTTACATCCTCCTATGAGCAGTGGGTTTTCATAGCAGCATTTACTGAATCATTTTATCTCTCAAATTTAGTAATAAATGTTATCTTCACATTTTCCTCTTAAAACGTGAAAAATATAAGAACATTACACTTCTGCAGGTAATTTTTTTTTTAAATCACCTAACAGAACAATATCCTATGTCTGGATGGAGGTGGCAGTGGTGTTGCACTAGGAGTATGAAGGTTATAGTTATGCACAGGGACAACTCCGGCACTGGAGATGGGTGGGATCCATTCCCACCAGAGCTTTATAATCCCTTGGGTCTACAGGAGTCTGACTTCCCTTCAGGGCCAGGTGCTGATGGTGCGTTTGCTAGCATCACAGGGCAATAGAAGCAGAAGTACTGTGTATCTGAGCAGAGCTCAGGAAGAAGACGAGATGGATCCCCACCACACTTTTTTGCATAACCCACTTTCAGTTGCGCCATTGCTGCCATCTTAAAAAAAAGAGATCTTGCTCTCCCTCTTTGTCTTTGGCCGATTGTTCTGGCTGCTTTCCTTGTGTTAATAAAAAGCATTTCTAAAACCACACAGTGAGCTTGATCAGTGAACTGTTCTGGTTGAAAAATAACTTTCTATATATAAAGAGATTTGAAAGACACAGTTTTCAGCCACACCAGTTTCCTTTTCTAATTCACTCCGTAGCCACTCAAACCCTGACACTGGCACAATGGAATTACCAGGCAGGGATGGCTGCAGCGAGCCCCAAACCAACAGGAAAGGCTTCCACAAAGTTAAGCAGTGAAGATGACAAAGGTACAAAACCTAACATCGTGGGAAGAGTTTTGCACACATGGGGTTGTGCCCCATATTGGCTACCATGGCAGTGGCCATTTTATTTGATATCGTTTCAAAAATGTGGTTCCCAAGAGAAGTATTCTTCAGAGAACCCCAAGCCCCCAGGGCAGAATTTTAAATAATGCCCTGTGGATGTCATACCCTGCTTTTTAGTATGAGCTTGAGATGATTCCCTGCAATGTAGACATCCTGTTGCCTCATGTTTGAGAAGGAAACAATAACGACCACAGTTAAACATAGCAATATACAGTCTGAATAGAGACACAGCTGTTAAATATGGGGCATTTCTGAAATAGGCTTTGGAATAGTCTGCATTTGCTATAATTCACATGCAAAACACTGGCAAGATAGGGACATTAGGTTTTTTTAATGCCACACCCCTATAAATTATCTTATTCTTATACCTCATTTCCTTGTCTTTCCCTTGCAATTTGTAAGAACTGGAAATCACCTATAATTAGCAAACTCTACTAAGAATACCTAGTTAAAGGCTTTGCTGACACAGTACGAATGGAAAGTAGCACATATTTTTCCTTTATATGTCTCTCTCTGATCTAGCATTTTGCATGCTAAAAAGTCAAGCTGTTGTTGCTTTCTACTAGTAATAGCCATAAATGTTAAGAATGAGGTGAAAATAGCGTAGCAAATTACCATATCTTTTTTTTTCCTCCCAAGAGAGTGAAATAAAGTGTAATAGGTATTGTTTATGGCATTGTGGAATAGTTAGATTTAGTGTGCTTTTTACTTTGTGTCTACACTGGCTACATAAATCAAAAATGGTCAAAATCAGCCAGTACATCATGTCAGAAGTTCTAGCAACATAATGCAAATATTACCTGTGCAATCGATAGGTTTCATCTTGGGACATCTATATTTTGATGAGGCCATAGACATAAGCCCAAATACATGGACACATACATGTGGATTTAGTCTGACCTGACCTGTTCTTACACTTCTTGTGGGTGAGGAATTAATTTTTTTAGCACTTTTTTTTTCCTTCCTGCTTTTTGATATCTATGCAAGTTTTTTCCTTTTCTGCATTTGTGAGATTTATTGAAGGCAACATTGTTTGCAAACAATTAAATATTCAAAATTCCATGGAAGGAAGTTGAAATACTTTCTTTAAATAGTATCTTAAATAACAATCCTTAATATTTTTTCTGTGTAAATATATAATAAGAACAGAAATAGAAAAGTTTCTATGTTTGTACTGTAGGTATAATTTTTAATTTTATTTTGTTATATGGGAACATACAAGTCTGCTTGATCTTATTTTAAGGTGATATTGTAAGATTTAAATCCTATTAAAATAAAGCTTAGTGACTGCTATCAGGTTAAAAAAGAGAAACTATTAGATACCCTTATCAGAGCTTTTGGGAGAATGTGGGTTAATATTAATGAGAATTTGCAATGAGACATTCTCATTACAGATTCCAGTAATGATTTGTGTTGAATTTATAGCTTAAATTTTGTTAAATCCACTATTAAGATTTCAAAGCAGCGGTGCTCTGTCTTGAAATGAAAGGTGTTAAATGTGGACTATTTTTCAATTCAATAATTTCTGAAGAGAAAGGAGAACCTCCATTTCTTGTACTTAAATGCAGTTTCATTTTTGCATGGACATGTGATGTATTTTTGTTCCCATATAAAGCTTGGTATTCATGTACACTTCCAGCATTCATCTTCAGGTACTAAAAGGAGAATGCTTTTCTTTCCACATAGCAGCCATTTCCTTTTTTTTTTCTAACACACTCTTGTCTGCATTTAAAGGGAAACAGTCTGGAAAATTAAGATCCCCATTTCAATTCAAAACCAGTTTGCAAAGGAGTCAGTCGGAGCTCTTTTCTTTGCAACACGATTTACTCCATATATCACGGCATCTCGTGAAAGGATTTCAAGCAGCCATGTGTTTCCCACTTTCCAAGGCAGGATGGTTCATGGAAAGGGAATTGAAGAGTGCCATGTCACAGGTCAAGCTTGCAGAAGGGGTATAACTCCCTCTTTGATAATCTCCTCTTCTGACACCAGCATTCAAATTCTTTGGAGCTCAGGGCAGGAGCAGTTCTCTGCACTGCAGCCTGGCACTCCGGCATATTCAACACTTTCTGTTGGCATTATTCAACATATTGTCACTGAGACTGTTCGACAAATTGATTTTTGTCATAGGAGCAGCTACTGTAAATTCCTCTTTCTCGTAGCTGCACCTCCAGGAAAATAAGCAAGCAGAAAAAGAGAAGGACAAGGAAGCGAAATGAAACAGAGCTGCTGCTTGAGTCTGAATTTTCTCAAAGCAGCAGTGTACTGTGCATTAAGAAACAACTGATTTTGGGGAAAAAAAACCCCACCAAAACCAAAACCAAAACCAAAACACAAACAAGGTGGTGTTGCAAGTTTGGTGTAAAGCTTCTGCATTTGGTTTCCTTCCCTAGCGCTACACAGGCAGCATATCAGCATGAGAGTTTGCTGAGAAGTGTATAATTACTTCTTGTGTGTAATTATTCCTTGTGTGAAAAGCCACAAGTCAGCTGTTAACCTGTTTGGCCTCGGGTGGTGAACTGTTCAGACTGATGCGGTGGCTTTGTGCTGCTTATTGCATGTGGCAGGTAGCAGTTGGTGGGTGTCCTACTGTTTGCCGGTCTTCCTGAGGTTACTAGTGGCTCTGCATTTAATTGTTCGGCCAGCTGCAGGGAAACGTAATCTTGGGACTACCCTGGCAGCAGTAAATTAGATCTATGTTAGGATGAATATTCTCAGTTGTCCTCCAATACCCAACAAACACTTGATGGATCATTTCTGCTTTTGGTCGATACGGAAATGTTTGCAAATTGGGGTTTTCAAAATTTCTGCCTGATATTCCTAATGAGACAAGGGTGCTTTTTCAGCACACCTAGCAGTATAGGCATGAACGGCATCAGTATACTTGCTTTTAGTCCAGGACATCCTGCTTAATCTGTGTTTCCACAGCTGAGGAAGGCTTTTACTTTGGGACCAGAGCAAATAACTGCCAAACTAGTGCCTAAGCATCTTCCAGACAACAACAGAGATTGTGTTTGAGAGACTGAAGTGTAGATGACGTGCACTAGCTGGACACCTGGAGGCAGCAGCGTGGATATGTGCCCTGAATTATAATGGTATTTCCTGTGTCCTGCAACGTTTATGAAAGTGAGGGGAGAGATTTTCCAATGGCTGAGAGGCAGAAATCCAGAGGTGAGATGAGCAGCTTGTAAGATATCCCCTCCTAAATAATGATCACCTAGAATGCGTTGTAAGCATAGCCTTCATAGCCTACTTCATGTGTGCTGTTGGGATGTTCTGGGGAGTTGTTTGTGTGTGCTTTATAGGCTTTTATGAGCTGGTGGATACCAGCCAAATGTGAGGCTATCTTTTATCCGTCTCCAGGGTGCATGTGAGTATGTGCATATACATTGTCCTCCTTTATGACTTTCAAATATAGCTGGTCTTTTAGCTGCCAGTGTACAGTGAATTGGACTGTCTGGTATGTTGCCTTAGACAGCTTTGTTGTCTATGTACAAGGTTTTATTATCCTGCTTCTAGGACTTCTGTGAGTTTTAAGCATGGTGCCCTTTTAGCTACATTGGCTAAATTTTTAGCCAGTTTACATGTTGGGGCCTCTCAACCAATAGGCAGGTTCGTTGCCTGTGAATTACATTAAATGGATCCTATGCAGATAAATTGTGTTTTGAAAACAGTGCTGTTTTGGCTGATGGGGGAAAACACTATGAACATTTGCAACACTAATAATGCTACAAAATGGAGGAGTTCAGCTTCATAAGGATTTGAGCTTACAGCAGAAAGCCTGATGGTCAGGTCAGAGATCTCTTCTCTGAGAGTGGCTTGACAGCTATTTGTTGCTGGAGCAGCATGGCTGCAAGCCAGTGCTTAAGCTGGTCAAAGGACTCACCTATTGGAAAGTTTGTGTTCCTTGCCAGATTTATCTGTAAGATCCTCTGGTCTTGCCTAGGACCAATGTACTGGGTCAACAGGCTTCAGTCCTGGTGTTAGGGTAAAAATAAAAAAAGAAAGTAGAAAGTGAGTTGCAGGCTTTATGTGTAACTTCCTAAACCCTATCCTATTCAGACTTTTGCTTGTCACCTGTGCTCTTAATCTGATCTCAGGCTGGCAAATACCTTCACAGAACCACAGAGTGGTTGAGGATAGCAGGTCATCTTGCCCAATCCCCCTGCTCAAGCAGGGCCACGTAGAGCCGGTTGCCCAGGACCATGTCCAGATGGCTTTTGACAGCTTTTTCCAAGGGTGGAGACTCCAAAACCTTCGTGGGCAAGCTGTGCCCATGCTTGGTCACCCTTACAGTGAAAAAGTGTTTCCTGATGTTCAGAGGAAACCTCCTGTGTTACAGTTTGTGCCCGTTGCCTCTGGTCCTGTCACTGGGCACCACCAAAACCAGCCTGGCTCCATCCACTTTGTACCCTGCCTTCTGGTGTTTATACACATCGATGATACCCTCCTGAGCCTTCTCTTTTGCAGGCTGAACAGTCCCAGCTGTCTCAGCCTTTCCTTACAGGAAATATGCTTCGGTCCCTTAATCATCTTTGGGGCCCACCATTGAACTCTCTCCAGTATGTCCATATCTCACTTGTACTGAGGAGTCTAGAACTGGACACAGTACTACTGGTGTGGCCTCACCAGTGCTGAATAAAGAGGAAGGATCATCTCCCTCCACCTGATGGAAATACTTTGCTAATGCAGCCAGGGATACCATTTGCCTGCTTTGCAGCAAGGGCACATTGTTGGCTCATGTTCAACCTGGTGTCCGCAGGACCCCGGGTCCTTTTCTGCCAAGCTGCTTTCCAACCAGTCAGCCCCCAGCATGCGTATAAGGTGCATAAGGTTGTTCTTCCGGAAGCTCAGGGCTTTGCACTTCCCCATGTAGAACTTCATGAGGTTCCTTTCTTCAGCCTTTCTTCAGCCCATTTCTTCAGCCTGTCCATGTGTTTCTGGAAGGCAGCATGACCTTCTGGTGTACCAGCCACTTCTCCCAGTTTTGTGGTCATCTGCAGGCTTGCTGAAGATGCACTCTGCCCCATCATCCAGATCATTAATGAAGATGTTAAACAGCACTGGACCCAGTATTGATCCCTGGGAAATACCTTGTATTTCTAAAATGTGTCTAATATATAGCTCTAACCAAACAGATATTAATCTTTCAAAATTACTACTTAGAAGAAATATTTCTTTTTCTTGAAATGTAATAAAAAGCCTTCTTTTTGCAAAACAGTGCATTTACAGTGTATTTGAACAAATTACTTTGGTTATGAGTTATTTAAAGTAACTTATACCCTTAATTTGGCAGGAGGGAGGGATAAAAGGCTGCTATCGCAACAACTTGAGGTGCTCAGTCAAGACAAAAACACACTGGTCCCTAATTTATATAGTAGTACATAGCCTTCAGGCACATGCTTAAGTTCATTCCTGCTCAAGATAACATAGAAAAGCCAGTGGAAGTTTTGCTAGTGGTTTCAATGGGACCATGATTTCACTTAAATCTTTCAGAATTTAGGAGTTCCATTAAAATGGTGCTTAACGAAATAAGATGGCAAACAGCAGAGGTTGAGCTGATGTTTATGTCACAAGAAGTCTAAAACTCTCAACCATTTTAGCAGCTATTATGTAGCAACTGGTAAGTCAGCAATACTACGTTAATTTACAGCTGAAAAGCCTATAAACCCAAGTGAGCAAATCATCTTCTATTACTTTTTTCAAGGGAAAGACCCACAGTATGGGCTGTAAAGAAAAGAAAATGTAAACTTTTACAGAGAAAGGGTATGCTGCAACAGGCAGTAAGTAAATGCCTCCTTATGTGCATTATTACATAAAGTTGGAGGTATAATACGAAATATAATCTTGCTAACCTTCCTTAGGCTAGGCAAATGAATAGAGAACCCAGAAACCAAGGCATTTCAGCATTTGTGTCAATTTTCTTATGTTGGTTCTCCTAGAAGGAAAGGCAAAATAAGACATTTCAGCAGGTGCTTATTACTGTTTTTGTTTCCTTTTGTTCATTTTCCCTTGCTAAGTTTGTGTAATATAGTTTTACTTAAGGAAATAAGGACCTGACATGCTGAATATTTTGAAATAGCTGCATTAATTTTTTGCCTGTTTGCAGAGAAGTAAGATGGAAAGGAAGTCTGGTTTTGCAAGTAACATGATCTTGGTACTACAAGGTTTTTATGAAGTGTTGGATTCTTTGCCATTTTGCAGGCTGTAATGGGCTCCTCACGGTCATGTATCCTGTATAATCATCTACAAAAGAGAATAGGACCTTCAAATCATACATATAACTACTTAGATGACCAAAACTTTCTCCAAACAGGGATAACTACAAACCCAGCCAGCACTTTGTCCAAGAATTGCCTATTCCTAAATGCCTTAGACGCTAGTCCCCTCTGTTCGTTAGAGGCACTTTCATCTCCTAGTGTATTTTAGCTAACTTTGTCAGCAGATATTGCTTATTTTGTTTTGTTCAAATACTAGGATTTGTTACCAGAATATAGCAACATTTCCAGTAAGGACCTGGATTGCATTGTTATAAATATATTTTAGTGGATTATGAAGAAATAAAATACGTTCTCCTTACTTTAAGCCTTTTAGGTTGTGCTTTAATTATACCTCCTTTTTTGGATTACATGATTTCACCAAGAGAAACCTATGGCTTCTACGGCAGAGAAGAGCATGCAAGATGATTATAAGAGGTTTTGCTGGCCTTAAAATACATGAAATATATGAAATAGTTTTATCTTGTTAGGGTTGGCTTTCTGGAACACTAAGTACTATATCTTGTAATGAGCACCATTCTGCACTAGCTGCTTTAAAGAGAGATGAACTGAATGGACCCTTATAGAGGTACAGTAAAGATGCTATGAAATATTTTTCTTCTTTTGTGTAAGCCACTGGAACGGGTGGGAAGAGGTTATTTTATGTATTTATCTGGTGGGCTATCTTACCTAGGTGAAACTTGGTTTGCCCAAAATTACACAGTACAGGAAATGTCTCACCATCCACTATACACAATTTTGAAATGATAGGAGGTAGGTTTCTGGATATTTTTAGAAAAAGAGGGAAATTATGTCATTTAGCTACAAATACTAACTGTTTTGTTAGAGCAATATCTTTTTCATGTAAATCAGTTGTATGGATTCTTTATGGAGGTCACATTTCTTCTACAGCTACTTTTACCTCTTGGCTGTGAGTTCCCATCCCGTCCTCCCCCTGACAAGATTTTTTTTACTGTAAATATATTTTATATTGGCAGATGGAGATCAGAGAACACAATTTGTATGCACCAGTTCCACACCAACAAACCAGTACATTCTTTGGTCATTGGTTTAACAGAGGAAAAAAAAAAAAAGTAGAGTCATTCCCTACTCCAAGAGAATCCTATTTGTTCTTAATTATGGAAATTTACTTTAGGGATAAAAAAAATCTGGAGACTCTGTAATATTTCATTTGTAGAACAGATGTTCTCAGATACATATATTAAAATAAAGACTATTTTCTCTTTCCCTTCAGGATGTCTTGGTCTTAGTAATCTTGTCATAAAAATAAAACATCAAGTCAGTTAAAGGGCAATTAGGTTTTCTTTTCTTGTCATCAGGATACAATTTGCCCTATCTTGTAGTCCTTTGATTTCCCCTTTGCAGACTGTATATTAAGCTGAGGGATAGTGTCACTGATTAACATGATAGTAGCTGAACATCATTTGCCAACATATGTAATTTCCCCTGCTGTTCTTACAAGTTCAGCCCCTATTGCTTTCAAAAGTAAGGATGTTGATTTATAAAACTCAGTTTAATGGAAGGATTTTTATTGTTGTTAAAAAATGTAATGCAAAAAGGTCAGTGTTGGCTAAGTACAATTCATCTGGGTTTTTGTGTTTTTTTTTATGAAAGAGCAAGCAGGGCCTTTTCAGAAGGCACACGTTCAATAAAAATCTGATTTGTGACATTCACTGATTGAAAGTGAGACGAGAAAGCCCTGAACTTAAAGATAAGTATATATGATTATTTTCTTCACAGAAGGTAAGATAATAAAAATATAGAGACATGATAGAGATTTGAGTTCCTGTATGTCCATCTGATAAAGCAAAAGCCTCATATGCCAAGGTATTTAAGATTCTCATCCTAAACAGGAATAAAAGGAATACATCTGTAAGCATAATGTCTAGTGCATTCCTCTACCTTTAAAATGAGAATCTATAAGTAATTGCTGTGGACACAATATTTAATTTCTTTTCCTGAAACTATGTCTCAGATACAGAGCTGTATAGTATATAGGCAGTTTAACATTGCATATTTATATCTTTCTGAGACTACTACTTCTAAGACAACTGCCTCCTGGTATCTTATCTAACTGAATACATAGTCATATGAATCTCATTTTACATACAGAATTTCTGGTACTATAGGAAAGCACGTTCAGTGACATTAGAGTAGGAAAATAAATAACTGTATAATTAGAAACTTGGTAAAACATAAACATTTATATAATAGAAGTTAGTTGTCACCTACAAGTCAGTTTTAATTCAGACGAACTACAGATATGATCATCAGGTTTTGGTGACCACATGTCAGGCCTGAGGCTGCTTTCAGGCATCTGGTCATCAAAAAAACAGATCAGGCACAAGGCAGACATCTTTGAATAACTTATTATGTCTACATAGCACATCAAATGCTGTACAGAAATACTAGTTTGGCTTGCAAAGCCAGACCACCTGTGTTAGCATAGCAATAAATGTCAGCTGAGTAGCACACTCTTTCAGAAGGGCTAATTAGCACTCGTGCAGTTTTCCTGCTTGTAATTCCAGAGCAAGCTCCCTTAGTGTTTCCTCACAACCTTTGTGTTATACTTCACTGTTCACACTGCACAAACTGTGGTCTTTTGAAGTGACCTTGATGTTCCCATGGATCCACTTCTCAATTTTCTCAGTTCATTTTGCATCAGTTATACAAAAGAGGACCTTAAGTGTAGACACTCACATAGTATGTCCTGCTGTTCTGTAGTCATATCATTGAAAGATCCACACCATTAGTAGCTTTTAATTTTGATTAGTATTTTTATAGTTATTTAGAATTTCAAGCCATAGGGTATAACAAGGCATATTCAGTATCATCTGATGGAATTCTGTAGCATTTTTGAAGAATATGACTAATACAGGTAAACAGCTCCAAAGTTCTAAACCTTTTATTTGGAAGGCAGGTAAACAGCTGTAAAATGCAAAATTTTCGATTAGCTTTACTAATGAGAAAAACCTTCCAGTTAACCCTTCAAATGCCGTATTGAGAATGCAGAGTAGTGACTCACTGTAAGTTTCTAGAGATTAATGGGAAATTCTTCACTGCTTTCTTCCTACTTTATAAAACAGCATTATATCATTTTACACCTTGTTGTCTTAACTGTGCATTATTACTTACATAAATTAAAATTTTCAAGGATAATTCTATGCTGTGAGAAGATGAATATCTTATTTAAGCCCTCTGTGGGTTACTTACCACACTGTATCACCACTACCATAAAATCCTTTTAGGACATTAGCACTATAGTTCACTTTTATTTAACTGGCCTGTTGGTTAAAAGGGCATTATGGGCAAGAGGCATGCATTTTATCATGTCATAACTTTTGCTTTCAGTAAGTAGATAAAGATGTTTGAAAGGCAGAAAGAGAAATGTTTCTGATTTATGTTGACGGCATTCATTTTGTAACTGACAGCAGAACTTGCAAATTGATCAGCAGCTGGTTCTTACCCATAACCTGTTGATACTAGTCCGTGCCTTATTTTGACACACTGGGCTTTATTTTTTTCATGTGTTGCGTGTTACGAGAAGGCAGTATCAGTTGATCGATAGGTGCAGGTCTGGGTTGTGAAAGCTACTCTCATGGTCCAGGTACTACTGAAATCAATAAGAGTGAGTGGTTTTTAAGAGTCTTGAATGAAGAACAATTACTTGCTGCAGCTAAATTACATTTGGTATTGGATCATCTCTAGGCTGGAAGCTGGTAAGCACAAAAGTGAGGAGGTGTAGAAAATAAGGAGCTGACATAGTGACAGATGTGGCATACCAAAGTACTGAGTTAACCTGTGTTTTGGTAAATTAGCTCAGCACTTACAAAAACTGTCAGAACTGTGAAAGACATCTGAAGGCATATAAATTCAAAAGTGTGATGCAGGGCTTCATCCTTTCCATCCTTTGAAGAAATACAGAGCTATAACACCTTGTTTTGTTTCCAGATTTCTTTATGGTGTTTTGTATTTTATTAATTCTGGGCTAGGCCGCAAATGCAGGCAGTTTTGCAGAAGGTGCTGCAGTCCAGCTGAGACCTGACAAGGGCCAAGTAGCTATGCTGGGCTATATAGTTAATATTACATTGGAGAACACATTTTACATTCCTCGTGTACCTGCAAACGGAAAATGATTAAGTGGTAGAAAACTTGAGGGAATCCAGAAAGTCTTCAGGTTTCTGTCAGAACAATTACTCTCTCTAGAATGCGCTTCCATTAACACCTATGAAAGCTAAAATCCTTTGGGGTGGTCAAATCTTGTTTTTCAAATACGCTGTTGTTGGTTGGTTGTCAGGATGCACTGGGTACACTGTTGAGAAAGTATTTTGTTTGGGTTTATTCTCTATGCCTGCTGTCAGAATGATGTATTTAAGAAAGTTGCTCTACTTGGAAGAATTACATTATAGGCATCTAAGACTCTCAGATGCCTCTGGGCACATGCATGTTAAAAATCTGCACCCTTTTTTAGGTGTTTTTGTAATTCATGTCTTTTTCTGTCATTTCATATCAGTACTTTATCACAAGACAGTCAGTAACAATATCCATTTTCTAATGTCCTGCAGCAGTATTATCTTGTTGTTAACTCTTGTCATATTTCACTCATTGGGTTTGAAAATGGAAAATGATGAGTGGCTATAGTGTTTTTTTTAATAACATGTCCATTCTGGAGCTTTCTATAAGTGTAGTCAGTTTTCATTACTTTAAAGTGGGTCGTTGAGGGGTTGGGGTTTCTTTTTTTCTGAATATAAGCAAAAGTTGCCAGAATGACAATCACAAAGAAGAAACTTCAAAAAAAAGTATGGAAAACATGTTTTAAGAATATTAAGTTCCCATTTTTTGTTCAATCTTAATGTATTTAGCACCAGTGTGAAATAATCAAAGCTAAAATATTTAGATCTTTCTCATATTCATGTACCTTAAAACACTGGTGATCATGATACAAACCTATCAAAATTTTACAGCCCATCAGATTTTAATAGAAATCCTTTTTTGTTTTCTTTTTGAGAAATAGACTCAAGCAAGAAAGCACGCGCTTTTATTTGTGTTTAATCTGTCCAGGAAATTCAAGTCTAGATGTTTTCTTAAACTTTAAGATGTATTTGAAACAACAAAGGAGGCTTACTTTTCCTCTCCATATATTTTAAATGGGTTACTTTTGAAAGAAATTTCAGAGCCATGTTTGCATCCTAATTACAGCCCATTTCCTGGGTCCACAGTTAGGCGACTGTAGGGTGGCATTTGGGGATTTCTGGGGCAGAGAAGTTGTTGGTTCTAGCTGAGCTACTGAAAAATAAAAGGGAAAGAGATGAATGGATTTTTTTGCTTCAGCAGTCACCAGCTGGCAGATTGGTTCCTTGGAGTGCTGCCAAGCAGCAGTTTACAGCAGCCCTGCAGCTGCTCTAGGCTAGGCTGGAACATGACTGGCATGAAGCCACCTTCAGCTTTGGACAAGGACTCAGCCTTCAACTTGGCAAACAGATGCATTAGGATTGTGGCTTTGCTCACTCACATCTAACGCTCATAGAATGCAGTTGGTACCTAAAAGTTCAGTGCAGAAAATTCTGCATGAAACATACTTAGGAAGACAAGAAGAAATGGGTTAAAAATAAAATTTCAAGTTTGTCCAAAGTATTTTGCTTGTTGGTGCTGCATGTGTGGTTTTTACTTTTGTGCATTTCAATCTGGGATATTTTTCTTATTCTGAGCAAATCATGAGCAGCCTAAATAACTGTAAAATGGGCCAGCAAGAAAACTCAGTTGGACTACATTCTCTAAAGCTAAACTATCTGAATTCAGCAAATGAACAACATACAGTTATATTCAATTTTGTATGTTGTGATTTTTAGAAAAATATTTGAATGATAGCAAAAAATAACTTGCATGAAATTCAAAGCAGTGGGAGAGGATTTCTTGTTGATTTTGACTCCCATCTGACTGCTGTTCTCTCTTTTCCTGATTAGAAGATATTCTTAAGTAAATTATCATAGATAACAATAGTATTGCTTTTTTTGGCATTGTTTCTATTAAAACCTCTGTTCATTTCGTGTCTAACTATGCATCTGATAGAACAAGTTTCTCTTCCCTTGTTAATCACCTGTGTCTTATTGCTGGAGACAGGGTCAAGCCAATGTCTTAGAATCCTGATCGCATATTCTAAATGTCTATTGATGTTTTAAAATCTAGGCAAATGAGCTCTTAATTTTTCACCACCTGGTATTTGTTTAATTATTCACTAGAAGGGGAGTTTCAGCAAGTTACAGCTTCGCAAAACTAAGACCTTCCCTCACCAGATATATACTATTAAATATTTATTGATACATACAGGCACACTGTCTCCCTGCATTGGCCAACAACCAGAAGTTAATATTTTGGAGACTTACAAACCCAGCATGTATTTTCTAAAATGAAAATATTTAATGTGAAATATAACATTGCTAAGGAAGAGGAGAAACACCACAGTGACAGATATTCAAACCAGGGCATTTAATCAAGTTAAAAAAGCAATATAAACAATCATGTACTCATGCCTTGTACCTTTTACTGGTACACAGTTTCAACAATATGCTTCGCATTGAACATTCTTCTGCACTTGTCATTTTCAAAACCAGTTGATTCTTTTGTATTTACTTCAAAACCTACTTTGTTGGTATAACTTGCTTCATAAGAATTTTTTTCCCTACAAGTTTGGGTTTTTTTAATTCTATTTCAAGAGACAAAAGTAACTGCTAAGTCATTCTAAAGACTATAAGACAACTTGTATCTAAGACCTCCAGCAATGGTCATGCTTCTCACTGGAAGTGGCCTCTGTAGCCGAGGCTACAAAGGTCTGCAGCAAAAAGTTTAAACTCTGACTGTTCACATGTCATGCTGCTTATGACTGAGTAGTCTCGCTGCATGAAGACAAGAACAAGGATAGTTGCTGATTAAACAGAAATATTATGTGCTTTTGCAGACACTGCAATAGCAGCTGGAAGAAGAGAAATGTTTCTTAATTCCTAGACTTTTTATTGAGCAGTGTATACCACCACAAAACCTCTGAGGTGTTTTTATTTAAACAAGTATTTACTGATCAGAGTGCGGTATCAGTGTCTATTTTTGTGAGTGTTGGGGGGAGGTTATGATTAATCTTAATTATATTATAAAGTTTTCCATTAGTTTAACTTCAGTTTTCCGACAAAAAGTTGAGGCAAATAATCAAACAAACTATAAGCTCATAGAAGAAAATTATATGAACAAGAGCCAACGTGGATTACAAATCAAATGAATTGCCAAAGCAATCTAATTTCATTCACCAGCACAGTAATGGGCCTTCTGGCTAGAAGAAAAGCTGTAGATGTCAGATTTCTTACTTTTAGTAAGGCTTTTGATACTGTTTTATGAATGTCCTATGCAGGCTAAATGAAACAAATATAGAGGAAATTGGAAAACACCTTGGAAATTACTTACCAATGGCCCAATGTTAAAACAGAAGGCTACAGTAAGTAGGGTTTTAAAGTGTTCGATACTATTAATTTACTACCTGGATGATGGATTAAAGAATATTCTTATTAAATTTACAGCTGACATGAAGTTGGGCAGGATGGAAAACATGTTAATGGATAAAACTGGAATTCAGAATGATCCTGCTATGTTAGGGAAAAGATCAGAAGACAAATTATGAAATTCAACAGAGGCAAATGAGGAATTATGTCTAGATGACAATAATCAGCTGAACAACCTAGTAATAATTTTTTAGGAAAAAATCTTAGAACTGTTGTGGACAACCAGATGAACGTGAATGAACAATTTTGTTCTGTTGCAAAATAAAATTACTAACCTCATACTGGAATGAGTTAAAAAGAAGCAGGTGAAGAAGTCCTTCACAGCTGCTTCTGCTTTGTAGGGGATTACCTTAAGTACTATACTCTTGGGCCATCTTCTTCAAGAAAAAATGTGGAATTACTGAAGAGAATCTATAACGAAGACAAGTGAGAATGACTCGGAGTCTAGAACATGACTCCTATGAGAAAAGATCAATGTGATATTTTTTATTCTAGAGCAGAGAAGATTAAGGGGTAACTCGACAGCATTCTTCAAAGACATAAACAGGTATTCGAAGATCAAACAGCAATTTTTTCTTCATTTGTATGATAGAGAGAGGTAGAAGGAACAGACTCACAGCCAGAAAGATTCCGTTTAGGCATTAGGAAGACCTTTCCTAAAAGTAAAGGTAATGTGGTAGAAAAGGTTAGTTGAGGAGGCTGTACAGATTCCATCAATGCAGGTCCTTAAAAAAACAGTGGTTAAAAAAAAATAAAGTCAGGAACAGCATGGGGGAAAGCTGATACTAACCAGAAGTGTAGAATAGACTAGATGTCCCATCATTAAATTCCTCTCAGTTCTATGATAACAATCTTTAGGTTGTCAAAGGGCATAGGGTGACATAAGGTAATTCCAGAAACATTCCCTTACAACAGATGTAGGGATTTTTGGCAGGGCATCAAATTTGACTCTCTTGTCCCAGTAGAAAGATTTTATTTACTGGCATAGAAAGAAAGAAATAAGTAGTGATTGAACTTACAGACAGGTCTCCCCAGGTATGATTCCCTAGGAACTAAATTGCATTTCATCTCAACGTCTAGGTGCTGTAGGCATAAACACTTAAGTGATGTTTTCCAGAAGTGTTCTACTCCCATTTATGAGTCTGGGTGAAATCAGCACTGAATTAAGTAGGAAGAATGTTACTCCAGTACTAGTAATTTTTGAAAATACCATCTCTGATGCCTAAAATGCACTGCGATACTTGTATCTAAACCTGTGTATGAATTTGCGTAGAAGCATGACCATTAGCCTGCCTGCACTAAAAAAAGGATGTGAATATTGACTGTATCGTTATTCTGTGTTGCCTAAAATAGAAATGCATGAGAAGCGATACAGATTATCCTGAAACAATATGTAGAAGTTTCCTATGGAATCATGGAAACGTCCTGAAATATTTTTAGCAAAGTATTGTTGTAAGGCTTAGGAGTATTTCTGATTTTCTCAGCTTTGTTCTGCAATGTCAGAGCCCATATAGCAATGTAAATGTCAAGGAGCTGCTGCTATGTCCTTTCAGAGTTCTGTTGCAGAAAACCTATATGGAGTAAAATTGGACTTTTTTTGCAAATGAATGTCAGAGCTAGTTGCTTTAACCAGTACCTGGGAAAGTGTGACAGGGCAAATGTGTATTCCAAAATAACTTTTAAAATAAAGTGAAATTGATGCTATTATTAGAATATTTCACATAACTGCATCTTAGTTACCCTAACCTGACTAGTTAAAAAAAGAGGTGCACTAATTGCAATGTAAGTTAAAGACTTCCTTGAAACGTCATATGGATATGTATCTGGACATGTTAATGAAACACACCGACCCACGCCTTTTTTTTTTGCCACTCACAATATTAGATGACAGAGGACAGTAGAGTTAAACAGGTTGTGACAACAACTTTTGAAACTCACATACAACTTTCAGGTATTTAATTCATATTGGGCAAATTGGTGTCATATGTTTTGTAACAACATATAAAGAGACGAAGCTTTCTTACGAAGCCATATAGGCTCAAAACTCAAGTACCTCTAGGGACCAGACTTCTGAACATTCACAGCTTGGTTAGTGCCATTCCTGAGCCACAAGCACATCTGCTTGTGAGCCAAGTTCCTGGCCATCACCTCTAGCAGCTACTTAGTACAGTCAGTCATGGAACAGGCAGAATCCTGCTCTGTGTATTAGCATTTTCCCCTCAATATTTTATTTTACTTTATACACTTGGAGTATATTTTTAAAATCTGTGAGAGGAGTTCCCACAGCCCCATCACCTCCTCCCCAGTAGATGTTCTCTGGAGGACAAAATGAAGCATTGCACTAAGTGCACACTGGAAATCTGCAGTGATCCATGTACAGATAAATACCCCTTATTTAAACAAATACAAATGCGTTCATGCTCATAAAGCATCAAAAGTTGCTAACATGCTGGAATCCTTCTTACATTGTATTTTTTCCAGGCAGATGAAATAAGATTATTGCTCTGCTCTGGCAGAGCATTTTGGCATGTATTTAACTGTAAGTATACAACAAAACACCTAGATTCAAGAGGCAATGAAAATTGAGCATGTTCTGAAGTTAACCGAGGCATGAAGATATTTACAAAAGATGTTCTTTACATTTTGTATTTGAGAGTATTAAGAGTTGAACTCTATGCAATCAAAGTTCTTGTTGCTTCATCACATGAAATGCTTTTGAAAAATCTGTTTACAGTCATGGAACCTTTTTATCCACTTATTATGGTCAGAAAAAAAAATCTCCTTTGATTTAAACTATTTTTTTAAAGAAAATGCCCAAATCATTACCTATAATAAGCATTTTTCAATATTAGTTCTGTTAAATATGAATGAACAATACTTTTATTTTATGCTAGCAGTGATTTGGGAGTTTTACCAGCATTTGAGGTTTGTCTGATTTTAATCTGCCAGCTCCATGTGCTGTACATCTGTAGTGAGGGGTGTTTCATATACTTTATGCCATTTTCCTACTATGTTCTATTACTAATCTTTGTTGTTGTTGTTTTTTCCCCAGGCTACATATCCAAACAGAATGGTGAGCCAAAATCTCAGCACAAGGGACAGAAAGTCAGCACATACTCCCACCGAGGACCCTTTTAGATACTCATCAGGCAACCAAGCAACAGCCTTCGAAAGCAAGAGCTGTCAGCTGTCTAATTTGTGTCTGAGCAACCTCCTGAAAGAGAAAGAGATCGTGGAAGTCATCAAGCATACTAGAGGCACGTATGAAACCATCGCTTCAGAGGTCACCCAGAATGGTTTGGCCACCATGGCACCAAGTACAGCAAAGCCAGCATCCAAGGCAGACAGCTACCCAGTGTTCTCAGGAGCTCCAAAAGACCAAACTGCTGTACCTCGGCAGCATACCACTTTCACAGGGAGACTCGGACAGCCTCCGAGGGGACCCATCTCTTTACACATGTACAGCAGAAAAAATGTTTTCCTCCACCACAATTTACACACAGCAGAGCTACAGACTTTAGGTCAACAAGATGGGTAACAAGGTGCTTGTATTCTTGACATGGAAGGAGAGTTGATTAAAGATGAACATACGCTCACCTAAGAGCTCAGTCTTCAGTTTTCAGCTGCTGCTATTTTCACCTGAAAAAAAATAAAAAATTAACGTTGTCTGTAAATTCCGTACTTTCCTATCTGGGACTGTGGCAAAGGGATGAACTAGATTGTTAAATAACTAGACTGATTTGTCATGCATAGTCACCATGGGTATAATAAATGGGACCATTTGGCTGCCATTGCTAGTCCAATATTGGCTAAATATATATTTTTTAAGTTGTTTTTTTTCCTCTATAAGCCACTATCATTCCCTGAAGTTCTAAAAGGTGATCTTAAATAATACTGTGTATGTTTAATAATGTTACTGTTAAAGTAGATGTGAGGAATGAATAGATAAGTAATTAGTAAACCCTCTTGAATTTCATAGAGATTAGGGCAAAACGGAGTCAGAAATCTTTGAGGACCCTCTTTTTACACCTTTTTTTTTATACAATGAAATTTACTCACTTGTAGGGGTGTGTTACCGCTTCCTCCTGTATGTATTTTATGATTGCCTCAAGCCACCAGTAGAGGAAGTGACTGATTCTCTTCTAACAGCAAGGTTCATAGAGGCTCACCAGGTGTTTGAATCAATAATTGGGTACAAAACTGAGGATGGCAACTTGGTTCCTCAACCTTCCCTTCCCTCTCCCCACCCTTATTTAACTACATTTGTTTGAGTATTTTTGTTCTGTGTGGACATGTCAAGTTGGGGTGGTATTTGTGCTTTACAGGCATTGTATCACTCATGACACAATGTGACATTCTATGCTGTGTAATGCATCATATAATTTCATTTCACTTCCCAAACCAAAAATAGGTAAAAGACTAAAGTAAGAGAAATTGTCTTATTACGCAGTCCAAATTACCCATGTAAGTGGTAATTTCTGTAGACTGTATCATCTGCACTTAACTACCTGGTTTATACCAACTCAGTGGATTTGCTAGTCTTGACATATTACACAGCAATGAGGTGAATCAAATGCTGCCTGACGTGCAACATGCTGGTCTCACGGGAATATGAAATCATCTGATCACACCATAGAACTGGTAGACTTGACAGCAACAAAAGATCCTGTTTTCTCCTTTCAGAGGGCTTGAAAACAGTCATGTCAGTCAAGTTACTCTAAACATGTGGCATATACTAAACATGACACTTAGTTTACAGCCTCTCTGGTGGAGGGTAATCTGTTTGAATGGTAATAGGTCATACAGTTAGTAGTTTATAAATAATCTGGCACATTAAGTACGATTGTGGCAGATCTGAGACAAGTCACCTCTATCGTTAACTTGTGATTAATAACAAAAGGCAAGGGTGCGGCGCATTCTCATACAAAGAAACAAACCAGTGTGACTTAACTGAAGTAGCACATAATGAAAAATGA